>NC_025994.2:31882507-31906428 GCF_000442705.2 Elaeis guineensis
TCGTTTACCGAACCTCTTTTGTCTTTTGTCTTGTTCAATGTTGACGTTGTTTGAAGGTTCCTGGTCATCACTGTGTTGACTCGCCCTTTTTGTTCATGACCAAAGACCTCCATTCGAGTTTAACACTTTCTCCCGATGTTCGAGCTTGGGGCCAGAACTTCTCGTTACTTTGAGAAAATCTATTTTCTCCTGCTAGTGTTGGGCTCCCCCTTAGAGACTAAAGATTTTTGACAAGGATTTTCTTCCTCGTTGAGATGAGGTCCCTTGAGTCTTATATGTAGTTCATTTTTTTCTTATCTCTAGTGTAGCTCATCACTTTTTCTTTTTTCCTCATCCGATCTCAAACGACCAGATTTTCGTTTGTGTCAGGATGAGGTTCTCCTCCTGTTCCCGACACAATCCATTTTAACTCATGTTAGGATGAGGATTTTTTTTCTGTTCCTAACAGGGCTATGGGGGCACATAAGGGCCATTGCAAGGGCCTCTCCCCCCATCCGGTCTCTAAATAATAGGACCTTCGACCTTGCTCATGTTAGGATGAGGTTCTCCTCCTGTTCCTAACATGGCTGTGGAGGCGCATAAGGGCCGTTGCAAGGGCCTCTCCCCCCATCTGATCTCTAAATAACTGAGCCTTCGACCTTGCTCATGTTAGGATGAGGTTCTCCTCCTATTTCTAACATGGCTGTGGGGGTGCATAAGGATCGTTGCAAGGGCCTCTCTGAAGGAAGAAAATTACTTTTCCTCGTAGGATCTTCTAGATTTCATCAAATCTGGGGTGAAATAATTTAAAAAAAATTTATCCTACATATTTTAAATCTAATTCTCTAGATCTAATTTTATTATCTGATATTTAAAAACTAAAATTAAATCTAAAACTATGATGAAAGAAGAAGTACCTCAAGGGTAATCTGATTACCCTATAGATGATCTCTGCACAGCCCGAGGTTCTGATGTAGCCACGCAAGCGCCTAGCCTCTACCAGTATCCACTCAGGTAAGATCTAAAACATCTTCTCCTCATGAATCTATACTCCAAAAATTAGATCAATAACTGATTTAAAAGTGCTTCAAAACTCCTTCTGAAGTTGGAGCAGCAGCCTGTCGAAGATGTCCTGCAGCCTTCTGTTCCAGGCATCACCACGCCTTGGATCTTTGCCAGATGGATGTTCAACTCTTTGGATGTGAAGAGGGGAGGAAGGACAGTAGGGAGGATATGGAGAAGAGGGGAGGGGGTAGCAGCTATTAGGTTTTGTGCATAAAACAATTTTTTTCATGAAACCCTAGGCGCAGCAGGGTTTATATAGACCCTGTATGCTATGCAGTGCCACATCATTCAATCAATTAAAAAATTCTAATAAATTCTAAAAAAATTCTTATTGGTAGAGTGATGCCATCTAATTACATCAGATAAGAACCCCACCCTCTCTCCTAAGTTGGCACCAACATTGGATAAGCTCAATCAATGTGGCGCCAAAGAGTCCATGTTTATCAGGACTCTTTGGTTCTTATCCATTTGGGGTGCCCACTTTAATCCAATTGGGCTCATACCATAATCTGATTATGACACCCAATTCAATTAGATTTTGGTATGTGGACACTCCATAAAAATTCTTCAATGAGCTCTCTTCAGTTTAAGACCCATATGTCAACATTTGACAGATGTCCTAAAATAAAATTAGCAGGTGACAAGAATTAGTAGGTACTTGCCTTAAATTCATCTCATGAATTAAGACAAGCTTTTTCTGAGCTGGACAAGCTTCATTTAGACTGAGAAAAACCTTTCAAAGATTCTCTGGGGGAGTCAAATCACATTTGGCTCAGTAGAGACAGAAAAAATTATACGAGGAGAAAGTTAGGCTCAATCGTGTGCTAGCACGATTTCCTTGAACCTAATTAGATCTTATCCAAATCAATTGGGTTAGCCCAATTGATGACATCCAGACCCTAACCTTTATTTGTGTGACCCAGTTAGGTTCAATTTTGTATGGTAATGAGACATGTCATGATCTCATCATCAACATCATCTAAACTCCTTTCGATGGACCAGAACTCTTCTGATTCAAAAAATTAGAATGATCGATCATCAATATCATTCTAATTACTCTTAAAATCCACTAGTGACACCTAGCAGTATATGGTGGCAACCCATCAGAACTGAAGATGAACCTCTCAGTGCAGCTACCTGTGTGATTGAGTTCCTCTATCATGAGTCCCGACTGAATTAGGGTTAAGGTGAACTCATCAAACCCAACATCAGTCATATGAGTTAATCGATCGATTCGAGTCTGATGTGAAATCTTAATGGAAAACTCTTTTCCATTATTTTACTCTGCCATGGCCAGGAGCTTAAGGACTCGATCTTTCAATTATCATAAGACTACTCTCATCTACCGAGGTTGATAGATCCCATCTTGGTGCGACCTAGTTTCTATAATGAATATGCTATAGCCAACATACACCTCAGGATTCTGAATGGCTAGGAGATCGAGTTATGGTATAGTCAAACTATAACACACTCAAGGTGAACTGTCGATGCACCCAGGTCAAAGAACTAGACACACAACTACAGCATCGAGCTAGTCATCGATGAGAAGGTAGACTTCCTTATGACTGCTCGATATGGTCACGCTCAGTACTCTCGTTCTCAATGAATATCTGTACTCTCACTCTGATATCTCCACACCGTAGACTCAAGATATATCTATAATAAAAAAGTGATCGTACACCAACCTTCTAAATCGATCACCATCCTCGTGATGATCCTATGGCCAGGAGCTGTTTATGAGTTAGTTATGTAAATTTATGTCTTAAATTTTTAACTCTTAAAAATATGAATTAACATTTCTACTAACTCAAAGGATGTATCACAGACACAATGTACACAATGTGATAGAAGAATAACCCTTTTATTCATTTATAGTCAAAATTATAAATTTGCCCTTAGATCTGTACAAGAATGTGTCAGTCGATCTGGCATCTAGGGCACACATCTAACATTCTCCCCCCATCCGATCTCTAAATAACTGAGCCTTCGACCTTGCTCATGTTAGGATGAGGTTTTGCTCCTGTTCCTAACATGGCTGTGGGGGTGCATAAGGGCCGTTGTAAGAGCCTCTCCTCCCATCCGGTCTGTAAATAATCGGGCCTTCGATCTTGCTCATGTTAGGATGAGGTTCTCCTCCTGTTCCTAACATGGCTATGGGGGTGCATAAGGGCCGTTGCAAGGGCCTCTCCCCCCATCCGGTCTCTAAATAATCGGACCTTCATTTGTGTCAGGACGAGGTTCTCCTCTTATTCTTGACATGCTTAATTTTGATTATCTGAAGAAGCTACTCCCTGTCGTTATAAGCTCATGCCAAAAGAAAAGATGTGCGAATATGAAATTTTTATTTAAGGCAAAGTTATCGGTAAAATATTCGTAAATTTTTTGAATTCTATGGTCGCGGGAGGTCTGCTCCTCCGAGCTCTTTTAGATAGTATGTTCTGGGCTGGACTACCTCCTTGACTTCATACGGGCCTTCCCAGTTAGGGGCAAGTTTCTCTTCATTCCGAGGTTGTGAAACGGTGGCTCGTCGAAGTACTAAGTCCCTCACTCTGAAGGCTTTCCTCTTGACCCAGGAGTTGTAGTAGCGGACTGCTTTCTACTTGTAGGCTGCCATCCAAACTTGAGCTATCTCCCGCTTTTCTTCTAACAAGTCAAGGTTGGCCTTGAGATCCTGTGAGTTATGTTGCTCGTCGAATGCCACGACTCACACCGACAGAAGCTTGAGTTCGATCGAGATCACGACTTCTGTTCCGAAGGCTAAGGCAAAGGGGGTCTCCCCTGTGGGCAGTCTTTGGGTAGTTTGGTATGCCCATAACACATGATAAAGCTCATCTGCCCAAATTTCCTTTGCCTTTTCAAGTCTCGCCTTGATTCCTTACAACAGAGTCCTATTAGTAACCTCGGCTTTGCCGTTTGCCTATGTTGAAGCATAATCCTAGCTCCTCCCATGGACCTTGGGTGCAGCGGAACCAGCAACGAACAGATCTGGAGACTTCTGGACTCGATCCAAGGCCCTTGACGAAATCAGCCTGGTTGCTATCTTCTTCATCAGCCTTTCGTTCCAGATGAAGAATGCCTCTGAAATCACCACTAAAAAATCCAAGATCTGGTACCCAACTAGATCACACTTGGACTGAGGTCTTTCAATTTGTAGATCTCAAATTAGGGCATTCTAGATAGGAAAGAAGGTAGATGGAGACAGACCTTGCAGATCTGTCCTGCTGCAGCCTTTCCTGTAGATCTGTTGATGGAGATCTCACCCACACCCCAAACGACCTCAGATTAACTCCAGATATGAGAGAAACTTGTACCAACCTCTTCTAAAGAGATTCTAGGTCCTGAACCTAGTGTTTGGGTGACTGCAAGAGAGGAGGAGAGCAATCTGTTTGGCAGCTGCAAGGGGAAAGGGTGTTTTGCCTCCTTGCTTTTCCATCCTTTTTGGGACCTGACTGCAAGAAACCCTAGGGTTTCTTCCTCCTGAGGCATGGAGAATTGCTGGAGAGAGAGGGAGAAGAGAGAGAGAGACTTGGAAGAAAGAGTTCTGTATTTTCTTGACTTCATCAAACCTATACAAGTACATGTATATATAAACACCAGGTCAAGTGACCCAAACTCAAAACTCCTTTGACCAACTCTATGAGAGATTAGGTTAACCCAAGCCCATGTACACCCATGACTTGATCTAATCTCACCTATCCTGGGCCCAGACCTGGCCCATAAAGAGTTGGTCCCTTGAGGCCCACATAACCTAGACCTCAAGAACCCGAAAGGCCCACAGCCTTTCAACCTAGGGCCCAACTAGCCCTAGAGCCTCCATGAATCCCTTATGAATGATGGACCTTGGCCTTAGTCTTGGTCCCCTAGGCCTTGGGCACACCACCTGGATCACAACAATCTCTACCTTGGTGTCTCAAGGCCTCAACCAGCTCCACTCTGTCCTTACGACTGTAGACCCATTTGCAGCCAATGGGCCTCTTTCCCTATGGCAATTGCACCAATCACCATGTCTAGTTCTGGTGGAGAGACTGCATCTCCTTGGACATCGCTAGGACCCACCGCTCTCTGTCCTGGCTCTCAATAGCCTCCTGATATGTATATGGGTCTCCATTCGCTGTCACCAGGGCATATGACAGCGTCTCCTTGAAGCCATATCGGTCCGATTGCCTGATGGTCCTCTTAGGCTTGTGTAGGGCAACACCGATATCAGTCCTCAGTCCAGCTCGCTCCTGCTGGACCTCTCCACCTCGATCATCCATCTGAGTCCTCTCCACCTGTGGAGACACCTTAGGTAGGTTCTCCACCTGAATGTCATGTCCTCCCATAGTACCTGCAAAAGGCAAAATCAAAGAGGTAAGCTGTCCAGCAGCACCCTGCTGGACCTCCTGCTGCTCCTGCTGCTCCTCCATGCCTGCTCGCCTCCGTAGGACTGACTCCTCATCAAAAGTCACATCCCAACTAATGATGACCTTCTTTTCCAAGGGATCCCACAGCCTGTATCCCTTGACTCCTCGTGGATAGCCTAGAAATACCATCTTGTGTGATCTGGCGTCTAGCTTGCTCTGCTCACCAGCTCCAATGTGCACAAAGGCCGTGCACCCAAATACCCATAGATGGCCCAACCCAACCATCCTCCCAGACCACACCTCCTCTGGAAGCCTGCCATTTAACCTGGTGTGAGGTGATCAATGGATCAAGTAATCCGCTGCATCTACTATGTCAACCCATAACTCCTTTGGAAGCCCTGCCTGCAGCCTCATGCATCGTGCCTTTTCCAAAAGTGTTCTGTTCATCCTCTCGGCCACCCCATTCTGCTGTGGAGTCCCCTTAACTGAGAAGTGTCTCCTGATCCCACACTCCTCACAGTAATCCTGGAACTCTCTGCTGGTGTACTCCCCACCATTGTCTGACCTCAGACACTTCACGCTCCTCCCCTGCTCCTTCTCCACCTCAGCCTCCAGATCTTGAACTTGGTGAAGACCTCTGACTTCTCTCTCATGAAGTAAATCCAGAGTTCCCTTGAGAAATCATCAATCAGAGTCATGAAGTATCTGGCCCCATTCCTAGCTAAAACTGGGGCTGGTCCCCACACATCCGTGTGTACTAACTCCAAAGGGGCTGCACTGCGGGCTGTACTGATGTTGAACTGAACTCTTCTCTGCTTTCCCATCTGGAAAGCCTCACAGATCTCCCCTGTAGCACCATCCTCCAGATCAGAGATGAGTCCTCTCCTGCTCAACTCCTTCAGCCCCCTGTCACCCATGTGGCCTTGGCGATAGTGCCACATCCTGTAAGTCCCCTGCTGGTCCTGTGCTGCAGCTACTGCATCAGACTCTCCGGTCACCACAGATCCCTCCATGTGATAGAGGTTATTGTCCAACCTCCTGCCTCTCATCACCACCATAGCTCCATTGGAGATGTTCAGTACTCTGCTTCTAGCCCTACTGCTGAAGCTGTATCCACTGCACTCCAAGTAGCCTAGTGACACCAGATTCTTTTCCAGCTCCGGGATGTGCTTTACATTTGTCAATGTCCTCACAATCCCATCAAATATCCTCACCCTGACTGTCCCTATCCCAGCCACCTTGCAAGGATGATTGTCGCCTAGAGTCACTGATCCCTCATCTGTCTTGGTGTATGTCGCAAACCAAGACCTGTATGGTGTGTAGTGATGTGAGCACGCAGAGTCTAGTGTCCACTCCTCTGTGTAATGCCTGTGACCATCTGATACCACAAGTAGATCATCCTCCACTTGCTGCCCAGAAATTGCACTTACTGATTCTGAGCCACTTCTTTCTCCCTTCTTGCTCTTCCATAGTGGACATTCTCGCTTGAAGTGCCTGAACTCGTTGCACTTGAAGCATTTCATCTCTTTCTTTCCCTTCCTGGACTTGGACCACCCCCTGGACTTGCTTCTGCCTCTGCCTCTACCTGTCCTCTCCCCTACTGCCAAACCCTCCTAGGGAGTCCGATCTCTGATCAACTTTTTTCTCTGCTCATTAGACCTCAGCACCGAGACCATATCCTCATATTCCAGAGTCTCTTTGCCGTAGAGCAGTGTAGTCACCAAAGAGTCATATGATCCTGGCAGCGAACACAAAAGCAACAGGGACTTGTCCTCCTCATCGAGCTTCACCCCGATATTCATCAACTCCGTGCACAACTGGTCGAACCTCTGAATGTGGCCAATCACATCAGATCCCTCCTGCATCTGAAGACTGTGCAACCTCTTCTTCAGCATCAACTTGTTGCACATATTCTTCCCCATATACATGGTGTGCAACTTCGACCAAAGGCCCTTTAGGGTCTTTTCTTCCAGCACCAAATACAACGCCGCATCCACCAAACATCCTCTGATCACCGAGCATGCTTTCTTCTCCAATGATGCCCACTGTCTATCTGTCATTCCCTCAGGCTTCTCATCCAAAGCCTGATCCAGATCTGCTTGCACCAGAAGATCCTCCACCCAAATTTTCCACATAAAAAAATTTCTCTTACCATCAAACTTCTCGAACTCGACCTTCATATTGCTGTCCATGATTGGATCCAAGCCAAACAAGCAATATAAAATCAAGAAGTGTAGAATATACCTTGACGGTACCTTGCTGAAAATTTTCAGCACTTGGGATCTTCAACTTCTCATGCTTGGAACCGCTTCCTCACCATTGTGGCTCTAATACCAACTATTGGAGCATGATCCTGGCTTCTCCCATGGACCTTGAGTGCAGCAAAACCAGCAATGAACAGATCTGGAGACTTCTGGACTCGATCCAAGGCCCTTGACAAAATCAGTCTGGTTGCTGTCTTCTTCATTAGCCTTTTGTTCCAGATGAAGAACACCTCTGAAATCACCTCTAAAAAATCCAAGATCTGGTACCCAACTAGACCAGACCTGGATCGAGGTCCTCCAATTTATAGATCTCAAATCAGGGTATTCTAGATAGGGAAGAAGATAGATGGAGACAGACCTTACAGATCTGTCCTGCTGCAGCTTTTCCTATAGATCTGTTGATGGAGATCTCACCTGTGCCTCAAACGACCTCAGATCAACTCCAGATCTGAGAGAAACATGTACCAACCTCTTCTCAAGAGATTTCAGGTCCTGAACCTGGTGTTTGGATGACTGCAAGAGAGGAGGGGAGCAATCTGGTTGGCGGCTGCAAGGGGGAAGGGGGTTTCGCCTCCTTGCTTTTCCTTCCTTTTTGGGACCTGGTGGTAAGAAACCCTAGGGTTTCTTGCTCTTGGGGCATGAAGAATTGCTGGAGAGAGAGGGAGAAGAGAGAAAGAGACTTGGGAGAAAGAGTTCTGTATTTTCTTGGCTTCATCAAACCTATACAAGTACATGTATATATAAATACCGGGTCAAGTGACCCAAACACAAAACTCCCTTGACCAACTCTATGGGAGATTAGGTTAACCCAAGCCCATGTACACCCATGACTCGACCTAATCTCACCTATCCTGGGCCCAGACCTGACTCATAAAGAGTTGGTCCCTTGAGGCCCACATAACCTAGACCTCAAGAACTCGAAAGGCCCACAGCCTTTCAACCTAGGGCCCAACTAGCCCTAGAGCCTCCATGAATTCCTCATGAATGATGGACCTTGGCCTTAGCCTTATTCTCCTAGGCCTTAGGCACACCACCTGGATCACAACAGCCTGTGGATGGGCTACTGACGTGAAGTTATGGGAGATATTTAAGTCCTCACAAAATTCAGCAAACCTTGCTCCAGCAAATTGTCGTCCATTATCAGTAATGAGAGTTCTGGGTAAGCCAAACCTATAGATGATTGACTTCCAAACGAAGTCCTGCACTTTAGCTTCTGTGATTTTTGCCAAAGGTTTAGTTTCGACCCACTTGGTGAAGTAGTCAATTGCTACCAGGAGAAACTTTCGCTGCCCGGATGCCATGGAAAAAGGTCTGAGGATATCCATCCCTCATTGTGCAAACGGCCATGGGGCACTCAAGGGTGTAAGTTCGGAGGTGGACTGTCTTTGGATATTCAAATATCTCTGACATCGATCACACTTTCTGACATATTTGATGGAGTTGTGGTATATTGTAGGCCAGTAATAACTTTATCAGAGCAGTTTGTGGGATAAAGATCTGGCCCCCAGGTGACATCCACAGACTCCTTCATGTACCTCCCACACGAAAAAGTCGACTTCAGAAGGTCGGAGACATTTCAGGAGGGGCAAAGAGTACGATCTCTTGTATAGCTTACCTTCATAAAGGATATATCGAGAGGCCTGGTTCCTAAGCTTTCGAGCTTCTTTTACATCGTGAGGAAGAACTCCGTCTTTGAGGTATGCAACCAGTGGGTCAATCCAGCTGGGTTCATGGCTGATCTCCATTACAAGCTGTGGTTCTTCCGTATTTGGGTACTTTAGAACTTTGAAGAAGACTTTCTTGAATAGTTTAGCCGGAGCCAATGTAGTCAACTTGGAGAGAAGGTCAGTCCAGGTATTTTCTGCTCTTGGAATCTGCTTAATGTCAAAGCTACCAAAGGCAGGGATGATCTCTTTTACCTTTTCGAGATACTTGGCCATATTATCCTCTCGAGCTTCATAGTTTTCACTGACTTATTCCACCACCAATTGAGAGTCACTGTAGACTTGGAGCCGATCTACTTCTAACTCTTTGGCGACCCTCAGTCCTGCAATCAGAGCTTCATATTCTGCTCCATTATTTGTCACGGAGAATTCGAAGCGCAGTGCGTACTCCGCAATAATTCCTTCTGGATTGATCAAGATCAGGCCCGCACCTATGCCTGACATGTTGGAGGAACCATCCACGTAGAGGGCCCAAAAACCATCAGAGAGATCTGTTTTTTCTTCAGGGGAGTTCGGCTGGAGTCCTGTGTTGTCTGTTTCACCTCGCTCATGTTCGGCTTCTTCTGGGATAGTGTATTCCACTATGAAGTCTGCTAATATCTGGACTTTTATCGCCAGCTGAGGTCGCTAGTTGATGTCAAATTTTGTGAGCTTGACTGCCTATTTTGTTATCCTTCCAGAAGCATCCGCTCGATGCAGAACTGTCTTAATCGGCTGGTTGGTGAGCAGTGTTATGGTGTGCCCTTGAAAGTAAGGTCGGAGCCTTTAAGCTGCAATCAACAAGATGTAAGTTAGTTTCTCTAACTTAGTATACCTGATTTCGGTATCTCTCAATACTCGACTTATGTAGTAGATCGGCCGTTAAATTTTTGCTTCTTCCTTAACCAGAACTACTGTGAGAACCACAGGGGAGACCGTCAGGTACAGGAACAACTCCTCTCCAGGTTCGAACTTTGCCAATAGCGGAGGTGAGCCGAGGTAGTTCTTCAATTCTTCGAATGCCTGCTGACATTCAGTGGTCCAACAGAAGTTCTTCAGCTGCTTGAGAGTCTGAAAGAAAGGTAGGCACCGTTCGGCCGATCTTGAGACGAAGTGATTCAGAGCTGCTACTCTCCCAGTAAGGTGCTGAACTTCTTTTATTATCTTTGGGGCAGTCATTTTTTGGATGGCACGAATCTTTTTCGGATTTGCTTCGATCCTATGCCCCGATACCATAAAGTCTAAGAATTTTCCTGAGGTTACTCCAAAAGTGCACTTGGCTGGGTTCAGCTTCATCTGGTATTTTCGGAGGGCGCTGAAGGTCTCCTCAAGGTCGACGACGTGGTTCATTGAGGATTTGCTTTTTACAAGCATGTCGTCCATGTAGACCTCCATGTTGTAGTCGATCTGCTCTTTGAAGATCTTGTTCACCAGTCGTTGATAGGTTGTCCCTACATTTTTGAGGCCAAAAGGCATGATCCTGTAACAATAAAGACCACGGTTAGTAATAAAAGCAGTTTTTTCTTCATCCTCTGGTGCCATCCTGATTTGATTGTAGTCGAAAAATGCATCCATGAAAGTGAGAAGCTCGTGGCCCGAGGTTGCATCCACTAATTGGTCAATTTTGGGTAGAGGGTAACTATCCTTCGGGCAGGCTTTATTTAGCTTTTTGAAATCTATACATATCCTCCACTTGCCGTTCATCTTCTTGACGATAACCACATTGGAGACCCAGCTCGGGTAGTTGACTTCTCTGATGAACTCGACTATCAAGAGTTTATCAACTTCCTCAGCTATTGCTTTCTGCCTTTTCGGTGCATGACCTCAGATTTTTTCCTTCATCGACTGATGTTTGGGATCAATAGCGAGACGGTGTTCCATGACTTCCGCATCAATCCCCGGTATGTCTGTCAGAATCCAAGCAAAAACATCCGCATTCTTTTGTAGAAAATTGATGAGCTATGTCCGTACCTCTTCTCCTAGATTGGAGCTGATCTTCACCATATGGTCCTCATTTCCATCGTTCAAAGGAATTGAGACAAGATCTTCAATCGGCTCACCCCGTTCTTCAGCAAGGTCATCGCGGGTGTCTAGTCCATCAACCGAACAGGGGTCAGACTGGCCATTTCTTTATAGGGCTATGCTATAGCAGTGTCTTGCCAGGACTTGATCTCTTCTGACCTCTCCGACCCCTTGGCTAGAAAAAAATTTCAACTTCAAATGGTAGGTCGATACCACAGCTTGGAGGGTATTGAGGTCGGGTCAGCTGAGTATTGCATTGTAGGCAGACGGTGCCCTTACTACCAGAAAATCTACTTGCGCTCTTGATTATTTCGGGTACCGACCTGCAACTACGGTTAAAGTTATTACCCCTTCCACCGACACAGCATCACCAGTGAACCCTACCAATAGGGAGCTTATCGGCCCTAATTGACCATCCGAAATAGATATTTTTGAGAATACATCGTAAAACAAAATATCAACAGAGCTTTCACTATCAACAAAAATGCGGCGTACATCATAGTTAGCAATATTTAAAAAAACTACAACCGCATCATTATGGGGGAATTGAATCTCCTTGGCATCTTCTTCAGTAAAGGTTGTAGATTCTTCAGTCCTTTGTCTCTTGGGTGGTACGGTCGATCCACTGGCTGCTCCCCACCGGGGTCCTCCAGAGATGGTGTTGATGATCCTGATTGGAGGCCGATCTTCAAGCTGTTCTTTCCTCCTTGGTGGATTTGGATGTGGTAGGTGTTGGAAATAGTGTCCCAAAGCCAATCGTCAGCCTGTTGACGGTTGTGCTCTTTCCTGTATTAGTATATGAATTATAAATAAATAAAAGTTATTTTGATATTTTTCATCACAAATTGTTTTATCTTCTAATAAACTCCTGTGTTGTGGTGAAGTCCATAGGACTATTTAGACTCGACAAAGGAGGATTTGTCATTTAGTCCTTAAACCTGTTTGCGACCAAATGATACGTTGTTACCAAGGACAACAGCATTTATCAAGCATAGATCATTGTGTGCCATATGGGTTGGTTGTCTTCTTAACCAAGGAGTGTGGAGATACTGGTATGGCATACAGGTGAGATATAAGGGTACATCTACACTGAACTTGACCGACTCTGAAGTTTATTCTGCAGTCAAAATTTGCTCCGATGGGATATGGGTATAACTGTCCCTCCGACCTGAGATTGCCACAGTGACTTGCAAGCAACTCACTGCACTTAGGCACTGGACTACCTGAATTTTTAATTCAGTGATGGAAGGCTACTGGGTGTAGTCAAGTACTTGACTTGTCAGTGCGTGTGTAAAGATGGGATTGACCACTCCAGTTTAGGAGCTGTGTACAATCATGTTTCAATTTAGCAAAACCATGGCCAAGGTAGTCCTAATGAGGAGTCACAAGACTGTTTGAGTTGAGCATGATTCGGATGATCTAATTAGGGTTGATAGTTTAATCCTGAGTCATCCTATACACAGGGGTCAAAAAGAATGAATTATACAGTAACCATATTCGCGTAGGTTCTGAATATTATGATTGCAACTATTCGACCTATCCAGACATTGGGTACCATTGCTAGATGGTCACTTTGATTAGTACAGGAATTGATTTCTGTTCTATCGGCTTAGGTTCGAACCTACGGAGTCACACACATTAGAGGTTCCTATCTGATCTGATGGCTGGTGAAGAGTCCCATTGGACTGGGACTCTTCAACCAAGAGTCCTAATGCTCAAGGAATCTGAGTCCTACATGTCTGGAACTCTATGATTGAGAATCAGGATTCTCTGATCATGAGTTCTACATATTTTGGGTACTGGGATCAAGAGTCCCACTGGTTTGGGACTCTTCGATCAAAGATTCATATCGATGGACTTTGATGCCCGATTGCCCATCGGATTTAGACTCAGTATTTATGAGAGATTTAATTAGTGATTTGATCACTAATTAACTCAATTTGATAGAATAATTATTTTTGGATCAAGTCCAATTGAATTGGATTCAGTTGGGTTTGATCCGATTAGGTTAAGAGTTGACCTAATCGTCGAGGTGGTTTGGTCCCTGATCTGATCAGAGGTTGGGCTTAATCAATTTCTGATTTGATTAGGATTTTATTGAGCCTAATTAAATCTAATTTTATTGGGTTTAATTTAGTCTAATTGTGCCTAACCTATTTTGATAAAGTTGGTTTAATTAGATTGGTTTAAAATTTCAAACCACCTTTGACTTATCTCCCTATGCCACCTCACTCACCTGCGCCTATTTGAATTCACGAGAAACAAGTTCTCATAAATTTTCTCCCATGCAGAAGCCTTCCCACGCCCTCCCTTGTGCACCACTTGTGTGGACAATGATAAGGTTGGTTGGCCATTCAAATTCAAATAATGTTTGAATTTGAATGGGCAACTAATCCATGCGCCACCTTATCCTTTTATGCGCCCCATTCTCTACACGAGAAAAAATTTCTCATGTAAATTCTCCACGCACAAAGAACCCATGCCCCTTCTCTTCTCATGCCTTGAGTGGATAAGGATAGGTTGGTTGGCATTTGAATTCAAATTCGATTTGAATTCAAGTGAGCAACCACCTAGCTTTATCCTCTCACGTGGTGAAAATACTGAAAAGACACGGTCTTGCACCATTTTAAAATGAGAGAGAAGGTGGGGCGTGTGCATATCTAATCCGCGAGATAAAGAGTGGCGTGAGAAAGGCCTTCTGCATGAGAAAAAAAAGAAAAGAAGGAAACAGAAAGGGTGCAGGATTTTTTTGAGAGTACCCTAGGGTTTCTGCCTAGGGTTCGAGAAGTGAGAAGGTGAGCTACGAGTGTCGTGAGTCCACCAAACTTTAGGAAGAGCTTCATCAACCTCTCTACTATCTCTGTTGATGATTCAGAGTATCCAAAAAATCAACAGACACTGATCGAAGGAGTTCGATCAGCATCAATCGTCGAAAGGGTTCTGCAACGAACTAGCATTCATGAGGAGGCGATCAGACCGAGAGCTTCGTGTGGATGATCCACGGAGGTCAGATATACTATATGGCTATATTGCGATGATCAGACCATCCCGACAGTGATCAGACTGCGACGATCGACTACCTGCACAAAAGTAATGTGTTCTGAACATATAACAGTAAAATATTTATTATAGAATTTGAAATTTGAAATTTAAATGTATGCTATATATATCATATTTAGATCCTTATGTAGAATTAATATATATTAATTAATTAGATTAATTAATAATTTTTATTATAAATTTATAATTTTGAAAAAAAATTAAAATTATCATTTTGCCCTTGCACTGAAATTTCCATAATATGGTATCAGAGTGAGGTTTTAAAATATGATATACATTTGCATGCATAGATTAAGTAGTAATCTAAAAATTTAAATTTAAAATTTAAATTTAAAATTTGAAATTTAAAATTTGAAATTTAAATTTTAAAATTTGAAATTCAAAATTTAAAATTCAAAAATTTGAAATTCAAATTTTGAATTTTGAAATTTGAAATTTGTTTGAAATTTTAAATTTAAAATTCAAATTTTAAAATTTAAAATTTAAAATTCAAAAATTTAAAATTTAAAATTTGAAATTTGTTTGAAATTTAAAATTTGAAATTTAAAATTTAAAATTTAAAATTTGAAATTTAAATTTTGAAATTAGTATATTTAGATATACTTGATCCAAGTAGCAAGTAGTCTAATTGGATTGGTTGCCATGGTCATCCGATCATAGGAGAAAAGTTGGGTTTAATGGCCGCCATTCGATGGGGTTCTCCTATGGCGGTGGGGTGCCGAGCGATTATATCCCATGCAGATGAAGTAGCGAAAGGACTTAATTGTAAAGGTTCAATTATAAAATTTATCATGAATATGTTAGATTAGATCTAAAAAAATATTAATGATTTATTTTGATTGAGTTATTTTCTGTTATGTAATTAGCAATAGGATTGCTGTTTATGAAATATGCTGATCCATTTGTGAAATGAGTCAACACATTTGGTGAACAAAAAATAAAACCTTTCAAATTTGAAAATTATTTTCGAAATATCAAACTCTGACCCATCAGCCCTAATACTTAATTAAAAGAATTAAGTGTTATCTAGTTGGTCTAGAATTGTGAATTAAGACCTAAGATAATTGCATAAACTTGTAGGTCAATGAGTTAGATGGATTAGGTCCATAATTGGGTTAGACCTAAGGTTAGCTTAAAGAAATGGACTAAATTAGAGTAATTGATCAAATCTAATCAAAAGTTGAATTAGATTAGGTCAAGGACACTCTAGACTCAACTCCAATAGTTGTAGTTGAATGGGTCTATGTCTTTAACTAGACCAAGATGGACTTAATTCATGGCTATGTAGTGGAACCCTATTTACTAAGTTGATCAAATTAAAACTAATGAACTGATTGGTGTTTAAGGTAAGTTCGGTAGTCTAACCACTGGTTTTTAACTGGGAGCTACTCGCATTGATTCGATCTCTGACGAGTTAATGGCATATCCCTTCCACTGATCTCACTTACCTGGCCAACCTGGTGAGTTAGGTTTTGATTAGATCACTTAGTGATTAGGGCTCACCCATGTCATCAGGTAAATCAGTGTGATTGATTTAAGTGCTCCTAATGTTGACTTTAATTAAATCCTTTTTAATCTGATTTGGTGAAGTCAGTGGGAGGATTGAAATTGGCTGGTCAATTTCTTCTCTTCCATCCTTTAATAAAATCATCAAAAATTATTAGGTCCCTAAAAATGATTATGTTATATGATAACTAAGTCATAGCCTCCCATTAAGTGAGTGATAATGAGTCCATTAGTTTAATAATCACTGGAGGCCCAAAGGCCTGGTGCTTATTGACTAATGGAATTATCATTCATAATATGATAATTTGGTTGAGTCTTTCTGATGGTGGTCAGGTTGGCTGACCAAAGTCGGGCCTGATCATTTATTGGTTCGATTCACCAAATCAAGTCATGTTAATGGTTGGACCTAACTAGATCTTTTCAGTGGAGGCCAAAGCCTACTGATTAGGTTTTGAGGCAAAATTAATTACTAGAAGTTGTTTAGAGAAACAACTGGTTATGAACTTACTCATAGATGCACATGGGTTGACCAACCAAAGTTGGGCTCATGTGTGGTCTATGTGGATTTTAGTACCCACTAAGTAATTAAAGTAATTCCTCGAATTGGAGGTTGAGGCTACCAGTTCGTAAAAATACTGGGAGAAACTTTAGACTAAAGTCCAAGTCTTTAGTATTAATAATTTATGTACTAATAAAGATCTGATTTTCTTTTATGTAGATATGGCCACTACCCTATCGCTCCGGTCATTATTAGATAATGACAAGCTCATAGGACCTAATTTTGATAGCTGGTATCGAAAATTGAAAATCGTCCTTGAGCATGAGCGGATCCTTTATGTAGTAACAGATCCAGCACCTGAGGAGCCAGCCCGAATGCTAGAGGGACGGTCCGAGATGCTTACCAGAAGTGGCTCAATGACCGCACCACCGTTCGGTGCATAATGCTGGTGGCAATGAATGATTAGTTCAGCCACAGGTTTGAGAATGCCCAGTCACAAGAGATGCTTCAAATGTTGAACGACTCCTTTGGCACACCTGACGATGTTGAAAGGCACAAAACTAGTTGTTCCATTTTTAATGCTCGGATGAGGGATGGAGCCTCAGTCACTGATCATGTACTGTACATGATCGAAATGATTGAGCGTCTAAGTAAACTGGACTATCCCTTGCACGAGTAGCTCGGTAAGGATGCGATCCTTAATTCTTTGCCCAAGTCCTTCCTCTCCTTCCTCACTCATTTTCAGATGACAAAGCCTGCAGTGAACTACCACGGCTTGTTGGGGTTGCTGCAAAACTTTAAGAAGGACCACCAGCTCCATAAGGAGTCAGTGAATGTTGTGGGAGGATCTTTTTCTGGTCATCGACCCTTTAAGAAAGGAAAAAAGAACAAGAAGAAGAAGAATAAGAAGGTGCGGCCGCATGCTAGGATGTCTGCACAGGGTCAGACCAAAAAGTGCAAGCCCGACTTGAGCCAGGCGGAGTGCTTCTTATGCAAGAAGCAGGGGCACTGGAAGAGGAACTGTCCTCTATACATTGCCTCCCTGGACTCGAACAAGCCAAAGAAGAAGCAAGATAATTATATGATAACACCTTGCAACTTTTTTATTTGTGATACTACTGCCTGGTATTGGATACCGAAAGCCCTTATCATATCTATAATTCGATACAGGATCTGCAGGTCAGTAGGAGATTTGATGAAGGTGAGAGGTTCCTGAACGTTGGAGATGGAAGCAAAGTTCCAGTTCTAGCTTTAGGAATCATGAACCTTGTAATCAACTCTCGTAATATAATTCTGAGTGAATATCACTATTGTCCAAATTTTTTATTAAATATTATTTCTATAGGCCTTTTGGTCATGTACAGTTATAAATTTTTAATAAAAAAAAAATATTTATAATATCATTTTGAATGGTGTTACAATATTTGTTGGACAACTAAATAATAGAATTTACTTACTATCACAGCCTGTTAATATGGTTCAAACCTCCGGTAAACACCCTAGAATGGATAATATGTCAGAGATCTACCTTTGGCACTGTAGGCTAGGTCATATCAATAAGAATAGGATAAACAGGTTGGCTCAAGAAAGAATTTTTTATGTTGGTGATTGTAAATCACTTCCAACCTGTGAGTCCTATCTTCTTGAAAAGATGACCAAATCACTTTTTACTGGAAAAGGTGAGTGAGCTAGTGAACTCTTGGGTCTAGTATATTCTGATGTATGTGGACCCATGAGCTCAAGTGCAAGAGGTGGATATTTCTACTTTATAACCTTCACAGACGACCTATCGAGGTATGGGTATGTCTACTTAATGAAGCTTAAGTTGAAGTCGTTTGAAATGTTCAAACTATTCTGAAATGAGATAGAAAAACAAACTGGAAAGTGTATTAAAACTCTTCGATCTAATCGAGGAGGTGAATACCTTTCTAATGAGTTTCTGACATATCTTGGGGAGAATGAGATTCTCTCTCAGTAGACTCCTCTTGGAACACCACAGCATAATGGTGTGTCTGAAAGGAGGAATTGGACCTTGTTGGACATAGTTCGATCCATGATGGGGTTTGATGGTCTGTCGATCTTCCTCTGGGGATATGTGCTCGAATCAGCTTGTTACCTTCTAAATAGGGTTTCGAGTAAGTCTGTAACCAAAATGCCATATGAGATATGGATAGGATGTAAACTAATACTCGCACACCTTAGGGTTTGGGGGTATCTGATTTATGTTAAATGTTTAATTACGGACAAGCTTGGACCTAGGTCTGACAAGCGTTATTTCATAGGGTACCCGAAAGAGATCAAAGGGTATTATTTCTACCTAGCTGATGAGCAAAAGGTGTTTGTCAGTCTTAAGGCAATCTTTTGAAAAAGGAGTTCCTTGGTGAAGGGACTATTGCCTCTAAGGTCGAACTTGAGAAAGTTCGGCTGGTGAAAAAACCGACACAAGTTGCTGAACCTAAATCGGATTTGGTTAGATCAGATCCGGAGCCCATTGTTCCTGCACCCTTAAGGCAATCTGGTAGAGTACCACATCAACCGGACAGATACTATGGTTTCTTGGTCCGAGACGGCGATCCTGTCGAACTTGATGAAAATAATGAGGATCCGATCACCTACATGGATGCAATGCAGAGACCTGACTCTGAGAAATGGCTAGAGATCATGAAATACGAAATGGAGTCCATGAAGGTCAATGATGTGTGGACATTGGTTGACCCATCCGAAGGAGTAAAACCCATAAGGTGTAAGTGGGTCTTCAAGAGGAAGAGGGGTACAGACGGAAAGGTGGAGACCTATAAAGCCCGTCTGGTTGCCAAAGGATATCGTCAACGTTATGGTATAGCCTATGATGAGATATTTTCTCCTGTGGCAATGCTCAAATCCATTCGGATTATGCTTGCGATAGCTGCCCATCTAGACTATGAAATCTAACAGATGGATGTGAAGATAGCTTTTCTAAATGGAGAGCTGGACGAAGAGGTGTATATGATACAACCTGAAGGATTCATATCCACAGATGAGTCTAAGGTGTGCAGGCTACAGAGGTCCATTTATGGACTTAAGCAGGCATCCCGGAGTTGGAACATACGTTTGATAGGATGATCAAAATGTATGACTTCATTAAGAATGGAGAAGAGCCCTGCATTTATAAGTGGGCTAATGGTCCAGTAGTGGTATTTCTTATATTGTATGTGGATGATATTCTCTTAATCGGGAATGATATCCCAACATTACAAAGAATAAAGATTTGACTATCATCACAGTTCTTCATGAAGGATATGAGAGAAGCTTCCTACATCTTAGGGATGAGGATCTATAGGGATAGATTTAAAAGGTTGCTTGGCTTATCCCAATCCACGTACATTGATACTGTGCTGAAAAGGTTCAGCATGGAGAATTTCAAGAAAGGCTATCTACCGATAGGCCATGAAATTTCTATCTCGAAGAGGATTGTCCGACAACACCTCAAGAGAGAGAGCGTATGGATAGAATTCTATATGCTTCGACAGTAGGATCTATCATGTATGCCATGATATGTACACGACCTGATATGGCATACTCACTAGGAGTAGTGAGTAGATAATAATCTGATCCAGGGGAGATCACTGGAAGGTTGTTAAAACCATCCTGAAGTATTTAAAAAATACTAAGGACCAGTGGCTTGTTTATGGTGAATCAGACTTGAGACTTATGGGGTTTACAGACTCCAGTTTCTAGTCTGATCACGATGACAGCAAGAGTGTATCGAATTTATTTTTACCCTTAATGGTGGGGCTGTCTGCTGGAAGAGTTTCAAGCAGCACATTGTGGCTGATTCAGTTTGCGAGACAGAGTATGTCGCTGCATCAGATGCTGCCAAAGAAGTGGTGTGGCTAAGAAAATTCATCACTGAGCTCGGAGTAGCACCCTCCTTTGTTGGTCCAGTTCTGCTCTATTGTGACAGCTTTGGAGCCATTGCTCAGACGAAGGAATCGAAGGCACACCAGCGGACGAAGCATATTCTATGTCGCTACCATCTCATCCGAGAAATCATGGATAGAGATGACGTTGACCTTTAGAAGATCGACGGAAAGGAGAATCTGACCAATCCATTCACTAAAGCCATTGCGGTGAAGGAGTTCGACAACTTCAAGTCGAAGATGGGTATTAGATACTGCACCGATTGCTTTAGGCCAAGTGGAGATTGTTGGGAATAGTGTCCCAAAGCCAATCGTCAGCCTGTTAATGGTTGTGCTCTTTCCTGTATTAGTATATGAATTATAAATAAATAAAATTATTTTGATATTTTTCATCACAAATTGTTTCATCTTCTAATGAACTCCTGTGTTGTGGTGAAGTTCTTAGGACTATTTAGACTCGACAAAGGAGGATTTGTCGTTTAGTCCTTAAACCTGTTCATGACCAAATGATACGTTGTTACCAAGGACAACAACGTTTATCAAGCATAGGTCATTTGCGTGTCATATGGGTTGGTTGTCCTCTTAACCAAGGAGTGTGGAGACACTGGTATGGCATACAGGTGAGATGTAAGGGTACATCTACACTAAATGTGACTGACTCCGGAGCTTATTCTGCTATCAAGATTTGCTCCGATGGGATATGGGTATAACTGTCCCTCCGACCTGAGACTGCCACATGACTTGCAAGCAACTCACTGCACTTAGACACTGGACTACCTGAAATTTTAATTCAGTGACAGAAGGTTGCTGGGTGTAGTCAAGTACTTGACTTGTCGGTGCGTGTGTCAAGATGGGATTGACCACTCCAGTTCAGGAGCTGTGTATAGTCATGTTTCAATTTAGCAAAATCTTGGCCAGGTTATCCTAGTGAGGAGTCACAGGACTGTTTGAGTTGAGCACGATTCGGATGATCTAATCAGGATTGACAGTTTAACCTTGAGTCGTCCTATATACAGGGGTCAAAAGGGATGAATTATACAGTAACCATATTCGCGTAGGTTCTGAATGTTGCGATTGCAACTATTCGACCTATCCGGATATCGGATATCATTACTAGATGGTCACTTTGATTAGTACAAGAATTAGTTCTTGTGCTACCGACTTAGGTTCGAACTTGCGGAGTCACACACATTAGAGGTTCCTATCTGATCTGATGGCTGGTGAAGAGTCCCACTGGATTGAAACTCTTCGACCAAGAGTCCTAATGCTCAAAAACTCTGAGTCCTATATGTCTGAGACTCTATGATCGAGAATCATGATTCTTTGATTATGAGTTCCACACATTTTGGTACCGGGGTCGAGAGTCCCACTGGTTTGGGACTCTTCGATCAAGGTTTCATATCGATAAACTTTGATGCCCGATTGCCCATCGAATTTGTACTCATTATTTATGAGAGATTTAATTAGTGATTTGATCACTAATTAACTCAATTTGATTAAGTAATTATTTTTAGATCAAGTCCAATTGAATTGGATTCAGTTAGGTTTGATCCATTAGGTTAAGAGTTGACCTAATCGCCGAGGTGGTTTGGTCCCTGATCTGATCAGGGGTTGGACTTAGTCAATTTTTGATTTGATTAGAATTTTATTGAGTCTAATTAAGCCTAATTATGTTGGGTTTAATTTAGTCTAATTGTGCCTAACCTATTTTGATAATGTTGGTTCAATTAGATTGGTTTAAAATTTCAAACCACCTTTGACTTATCTCCTTGCGCCACCTCACTCACTTGCACCTATTTGAACGCATGAGAAACAAGTTCTCATGAATTTTCTCCCATGCAGAAGCCTTCCCATGCCCTCCCTTATGCGCCACTTGTGTGGATAATGATAAGGTTGGTTGGCCATTTAAATAAAATAATGTTTGAATTTGAATGGGCAACTAATCCATGCGCCACCTTATCCTTTTATGCACCCCATTCTCTACACGAAAAAAAGTTTCTCATGTAAATTCTCCATGCACAAAGAACCCACTCCCCTTCTCTTCTCACACCTTGAGTGGATAAGGATAGGTTGGTTGGCATTTGAATTCAAATTTGATTTGAATTCAAGTGAGCAACCACCTAGCTTTATCCTCTCACGCAGTGAAAATGTTGAAAAGACACGATCTTGCACCATTTTAAAATGAGAGAGAAGGTGGGGCGTGCGCATATCTAATCCACAAGAGAAAGATGGTGTGAGAAAGGCCTTCTACATGAGAAAAGAAAAGAAAAAAAGGAAACAGAAAGGGCGCAGGGTTTTTCTAAGAGTATCGTAGGTTTTTGCCTAGGATTCAGGAAGTGAGAAGGTGAGCTACGAGTGTCGTGAGTGCACCAAACTTTAGGAAGAGCTTCATCAACCTCTCTACTATCTCTGCTGATGATTCGGAGTATTCAAGGAATCGACAGATACCGATCGAAGGAGTTCGATCCGCATCAGTCGTCAAAAGGGTTCTGCAACGAACTAGCATTCGTGAGGAGCCGATCAGATCGGAGCTTCGTGTGGATGATCTATGGAGGCCAGACATATTGTGTGGCTGTATTACAATGATCAGTCATCCCGTTGGTGATCTGACTACGGCGATCGACTACCTGTATGAAGGTAATGTGTTCTGAACACATAACAGTAAAATATTTACTATAGAATTCAAAATTTCAAATTTAAATGCAAGCTATATATATCATATTTAGATCTTTGTATAGGGTTAATACATGTTAATTAATTAGATTAATTAACAATTTCTGCTGTAAAATTATAATTTTGAAAAAAGTTTTAAAATTACCTTTTATCCCTGCACTGAAATTCCCACAGTAGGCCCTCGGCCGATCCTCCCTACCTTCAGACTGGTGTCAGATGAATCTGTCTAGCTGACCTCATTTGATGAGCTCCTCGATCTCATCTCGAAGCTAAATACACTCCTCTGTGTCGTGGCCGTGGTCACGATGATAGAGGCAGAACTTGTTAGGGTTGCGCTTTTTTGGGGTGTGTGCGCATCCTTTCTGGCCTTGGCAGCTGCTCCCTGACCTCCATCAGTACTTGGGCTTTTGAAGCATTGAGAGGGACTCCGAATCTCTCCGGGGATGCTGGCTACTGACGAAATGAGCAGCAAATTGGTGGCTCATCGGATCAAAGAAGAAGATAGTACCCAACTTCAGTGTCGAGTACCAGTTTCTTGCTACTCCCTTCAAGGTAGATGGGAAGGCTCGGCACAGGATGGCATCTGACATGCTATGGAGCAGCATCATTGTCCGAAAGGCCTCCAGGTGGTCAACCGGATCCGAGATCTCGTCGTAGCTCTCAAAATTGGGGGAGCTTGAAATTCAGCGGGATTGGTTCTTGCATAATCATTTGAGAGAAAGGAGGGTCAGTACAGATATCCTCAACGTAAGTAAGGGAGCATGCAAAGCTCTTCGATCCGCCGATTCATCTCCTAGAATCTTTGATCCAGGAGATCCTCTCGACTGTGAGTCTTGAGGGTCTTCTAGCAGAAACGGAGGTAGGGACCCCTCCAGGGGTGGAATCGTGATCAGACAGAGGGCTCTCTC
>NC_025994.2:31906528-31953291 GCF_000442705.2 Elaeis guineensis
TTTATGTTGGTGATTGTAAATCACTTCAACCTGTGAGTCCTATCTTCTTGAAAAGATGACCAAATCACTTTTTACTGGAAAGGTGAGTGAGCTAGTGGAACTCTTGGGTCTAGTATATTCTGATGTATGTGGACCCATGAGCTCAAGTGCAAGAGGTGGATATTTCTACTTTATAACCTTCAACAGACCGACTATCGAGGTATGGGTATGTCTACTTAATGAAGCTAAGTTGAAGTCGTTTGAAATGTTCAAACTATTCTGAAATGAGATAGAAAAACAAACTGGAAAGTGTATTAAAACTCTTCGATCTAATCGAGAGGTGAATACCTTTCTAATGAGTTTCTGAATATCTTGGGGAGAATGAGATTCTCTCTCAGTAGACTCCTCTTGGAACACCACAGCATAATGGTGTGTCTGAAAGGAGGAATTGGACCTTGTTGGACATAGTTCGATCCATGATGGGTTTGATGGTCTGTCGATCTTCCTCTGGGGATATTGCTCGAATCAGCTTGTTACCTTCTAAATAGGGTTTCGAGTAAGTCTGTAACCAAAATGCCATATGAGATATGGATAGGATGTAAACTAATACTCGCACACCTTAGGGTTGGGGGTATCTGATTATGTTAAATGTTTAATTACGGACAAGCTTGGACCTAGGTCTGACAAGCGTTATTTCATAGGGTACCCGAAAGAGATCAAAGGGTATTATTTCTACCTAGCTGATGAGCAAAAGGTGTTTGTCAGTCTTAAGGCAATCTTTTTGAAAAAGGAGTTCCTTGGTGAAGGGACTATTGCCTCTAAGGTCGAACTTGAGAAAGTTCGGCTGGTGAAAAAACCGACACAAGTGCTGAACCTAAATCGGATTTGGTTAGATCAGATCCGGAGCCCATTGTTCCTGCACCCTTAAGGCAATCTGGTAGAGTACCACATCAACCGGACAGATACTATGGTTTCTTGGTCCGAGACGGCGATCCTGTCGAACTTGATGAAAATAATGAGGATCCGATCACCTACATGGATGCAATGCAGAGACCTGACTCTGAGAAATGGCTAGAGATCATGAAATACGAAATGGAGTCCATGAAGGTCAATGATGTGTGGACATTGGTTGACCCATCCGAAGGAGTAAAACCCATAAGGTGTAAGTGGGTCTCAAGAGGAAGAGGGGTACAGACGGAAAGGTGGAGACCTATAAAGCCCGTCTGGTTGCCAAAGGATATCGTCAACGTTATGGTATAGCCTATGATGAGATATTTCTCCTGTGGCAATGCTCAAATCCATTCGGATTATGCTTGCGATAGCTGCCCATCTAGACTATGAAATCTAACAGATGGATGTGAAGATAGCTTTTCTAAATGGAGAGCTGGACGAAGAGGTGTATATGATACAACCTGAAGATTCATATCCACAGATGAGTCTAAGGTGTGCAGGCTACAGAGGTCCATTTATGGACTTAAGCAGGCATCCCGGAGTTGGAACATACGTTTTGATAGGATGATCAAAATGTATGACTTCATTAAGAATGGAGAAGAGCCCTGCATTTATAAGTGGGCTAATGGTCCAGTAGTGGTATTTCTTATATTGTATGTGGATGATATTCTCTTAATCGGGAATGATATCCCAACATTACAAAGAATAAAGATTTGACTATCATCACAGTTCTTCATGAAGGATATGAGAGAAGCTTCCTACATCTTAGGGATGAGGATCTATAGGGATAGATTTAAAAGGTTGCTTGGCTATCCCAATCCACGTACATTGATACTGTGCTGAAAAGGTTCAGCATGGAGAATTTCAAGAAAGGCTATCTACCGATAGGCCATGAAATTTCTATCTCGAAGAGGGATTGTCCGACAACACCTCAAGAGAGAGAGCGTATGGATAGAATTCTATATGCTTCGACATAGGATCTATCATGTATGCCATGATATGTACACGACCTGATATGGCATACTCACTAGGAGTAGTGAGTAGATAATAATCTGATCCAGGGGAGATCACTGGAAGTTGTTAAAACCATCCTGAAGTATTTAAAAAATACTAAGGACCAGTGGCTTGTTTATGGTGAATCAGACTTGAGACTTATGGGTTTACAGACTCCAGTTTCTAGTCTGATCACGATGACAGCAAGAGTGTATCGAAATTTATTTTTACCCTTAATGGTGGGCTGTCTGCTGGAAGAGTTTCAAGCAGCACATTGTGGCTGATTCAGTTTGCGAGACAGAGTATGTCGCTGCATCAGATGCTGCCAAAGAAGTGGTGTGGCTAAGAAAATCATCACTGAGCTCGGAGTAGCACCCTCCTTTGTTGGTCCAGTTCTGCTCTATTGTGACAGCTTTGGAGCCATTGCTCAGACGAAGGAATCGAAGGCACACCAGCGGACGAAGCATATTCTATGTCGCTACCATCTCATCCGAGAAATCATGGATAGAGATGACGTTGACCTTTAGAAGATCGACGGAAAGGAGAATCTGACCAATCCATTCACTAAAGCCATTGCGGTGAAGGAGTTCGACAACTTCAAGTCGAAGATGGGTATTAGATACTGCACCGATTGGCTTTAGGCCAAGTGGGAGATTGTTGGGAATAGTGTCCCAAAGCCAATCGTCAGCCTGTTAATGGTTGTGCTCTTTCCTGTATTAGTATATGAATTATAAATAAATAAAAATTATTTTGATATTTTCATCACAAATTGTTTCATCTTCTAATGAACTCCTGTGTTGTGGTGAAGTTCTTAGGACTATTTAGACTCGACAAAGGAGGATTTGTCGTTTAGTCCTTAAACCTGTTCATGACCAAATGATACGTTGTTACCAAGGACAACAACGTTTATCAAGCATAGGTCATTTGCGTGTCATATGGGTTGGTTGTCCTCTTAACCAAGGAGTGTGGAGACACTGGTATGGCATACAGGTGAGATGTAAGGGTACATCTACACTAAATGTGACTGACTCCGGAGCTTATTCTGCTATCAAGATTTGCTCCGATGGGATATGGGTATAACTGTCCCTCCGACCTGAGACTGCCACAATGACTTGCAAGCAACTCACTGCACTTAGACACTGGACTACCTGAAATTTTAATTCAGTGACAGAAGGTTGCTGGGTGTAGTCAAGTACTTGACTTGTCGGTGCGTGTGTCAAGATGGGATTGACCACTCCAGTTCAGGAGCTGTGTATAGTCATGTTTCAATTTAGCAAATCTTGGCCAGGTTATCCTAGTGAGGAGTCACAGGACTGTTTGAGTTGAGCACGATTCGGATGATCTAATCAGGATTGACAGTTTAACCTTGAGTCGTCCTATATACAGGGTCAAAAGGGATGAATTATACAGTAACCATATTCGCGTAGGTTCTGAATGTTGCGATTGCAACTATTCGACCTATCCGGATATCGGATATCATTACTAGATGGTCACTTTGATTAGTACAAGAATTAGTTCTTGTGCTACCGACTTAGGTTCGAACTTGCGGAGTCACACACATTAGAGGTTCCTATCTGATCTGATGGCTGGTGAAGAGTCCCACTGGATTGAAACTCTTCGACCAAGAGTCCTAATGCTCAAAAACTCTGAGTCCTATATGTCTGAGACTCTATGATCGAGAATCATGATTCTTTGATTATGAGTTCCACACATTTTGGGTACCGGGGTCGAGAGTCCCACTGGTTTGGGACTCTTCGATCAAGGTTTCATATCGATAAACTTTGATGCCCGATTGCCCATCGAATTTGTACTCATTATTTATGAGAGATTTAATTAGTGATTTGATCACTAATTAACTCAATTTGATTAAGTAATTATTTTAGATCAAGTCCAATTGAATTGGATTCAGTTAGGTTTGATCCAATTAGGTTAAGAGTTGACCTAATCGCCGAGGTGGTTTGGTCCCTGATCTGATCAGGGGTTGGACTTAGTCAATTTTTGATTTGATTAGAATTTTATTGAGTCTAATTAAGCCTAATTATGTTGGGTTTAATTTAGTCTAATTGTGCCTAACCTATTTTGATAATGTTGGTTCAATTAGATTGGTTTAAAATTTCAAACCACCTTTGACTTATCTCCTTGCGCCACCTCACTCACTTGCACCTATTTGAACGCATGAGAAACAAGTTCTCATGAATTTTCTCCCATGCAGAAGCCTTCCCATGCCCTCCCTTATGCGCCACTTGTGTGGATAATGATAAGGTTGGTTGGCCATTTAAATAAAAATAATGTTTGAATTTGAATGGGCAACTAATCCATGCGCCACCTTATCCTTTTATGCACCCCATTCTCTACACGAAAAAAAGTTTCTCATGTAAATTCTCCATGCACAAAGAACCCACTCCCCTTCTCTTCTCACACCTTGAGTGGATAAGGATAGGTTGGTTGGCATTTGAATTCAAATTTGATTTGAATTCAAGTGAGCAACCACCTAGCTTTATCCTCTCACGCAGTGAAAATGTTGAAAAGACACGATCTTGCACCATTTTAAAATGAGAGAGAAGGTGGGGCGTGCGCATATCTAATCCACAAGAGAAAGGATGGTGTGAGAAAGGCCTTCTACATGAGAAAAGAAAAGAAAAAAAGGAAACAGAAAGGGCGCAGGGTTTTTCTAAGAGTATCGTAGGGTTTTTGCCTAGGATTCAGGAAGTGAGAAGGTGAGCTACGAGTGTCGTGAGTGCACCAAACTTTAGGAAGAGCTTCATCAACCTCTCTACTATCTCTGCTGATGATTCGGAGTATTCAAGGAATCGACAGATACCGATCGAAGGAGTTCGATCCGCATCAGTCGTCAAAAGGGTTCTGCAACGAACTAGCATTCGTGAGGAGCCGATCAGATCGGGAGCTTCGTGTGGATGATCTATGGAGGCCAGACATATTGTGTGGCTGTATTACAATGATCAGTCATCCCGTTGGTGATCTGACTACGGCGATCGACTACCTGTATGAAGGTAATGTGTTCTGAACACATAACAGTAAAATATTTACTATAGAATTCAAAATTTCAAATTTAAATGCAAGCTATATATATCATATTTAGATCTTTGTATAGGGTTAATACATGTTAATTAATTAGATTAATTAACAATTTCTGCTGTAAAATTATAATTTGAAAAAGTTTTAAAATTACCATTTTATCCCTGCACTGAAATTCCCACAGTAGGGCCCTCGGCCGATCCTCCCTACCTTCAGACTGGTGTCAGATGAATCTGTCTAGCTGACCTCATTTGATGAGCTCCTCGATCTCATCTCGAAGCTAAATACACTCCTCTGTGTCGTGGCCGTGGTCACGATGATAGAGGCAGAACTTGTTAGGGTTGCGCTTTTTGGGGTGTGTGCGCATCCTTTCTGGCCTTGGCAGCTGCTCCCTGACCTCCATCAGTACTTGGGCTTTTGAAGCATTGAGAGGGACTCCGAATCTCTCCGGGGATGCTGGCTACTGACGAAATGAGCAGCAAATTGGTGGCTCATCGGATCAAAGAAGAAGATAGTACCCAACTTCAGTGTCGAGTACCAGTTTCTTGCTACTCCCTTCAAGGTAGATGGGAAGGCTCGGCACAGGATGGCATCTGACATGCTATGGAGCAGCATCATTGTCCGAAAGGCCTCCAGGTGGTCAACCGGATCCGAGATCTCGTCGTAGCTCTCAAATTGGGGGAGCTTGAAATTCAGCGGGATTGGTTCTTGCATAATCATTGAGAGAAAGGAGGGTCAGTACAGATATCCTCAACGTAAGTAAGGGGAGCATGGCAAAGCTCTTCGATCCGCCGATTCATCTCCTAGAATCTTTGATCCAGGAGATCCTCTCGACTGTGAGTCTTGAGGGTCTTCTAGCAGAACGGAGGTAGGGACCCTCCAGGGGTGGAATCGTGATCAGACAGAGGGCTCTCCACCATCTGCTTTCCCTTTTCGGGGAAGACAAGGTGACTGGCCCAAGTGGGCCACCCGATCGTCAGATTCTGGAACTCCGATGATGCTCTATACAGCCGCACAGATGCTGCAACTGCTGCTGCTGCAAGGCCTGCACTACTTCGGTGAGGCCCCTGACCTGCTAAATCAGTAGGTTGAACTGCTCCATGCCAACTACCGTTGCCGGAGGAGGAGGAGCCTGAAAAATTAGAGACGAGATCGGAGCTTGCGGATCTCGCTGATATCTGGCCATGGAGGTCATAGATCGCCTGGTGGATGCCTTTCAGAGAGGCATCAGGTGGGGATCTGGCAGGAAAAGAAGAAGAAGATGTTGAAGAAGATGATCAGAGACAGTCCCATTGAGTACTCCTTTAAGAACAAGGGTCCTGCGAAGACACAGGCCCCTCTTCCTCTAGCGCCAATTCTATTGGCGCAGAATTCCATCGACGTCGGAGAAGCTGGAGTCGAGAGGATTGCGGCCGTCGTTGGGACTTGCAAGGGAAGTCTAAATCGGAGTTAAGGGTGCTCCGGTAAGACCCTCCGATGCTCAAGTTAGTACTCTGCTTCAACAGAAATGAAGCACTCGAATGGGATTTTAGCAGAGTTTCGAGATAGAGTTTAGAGCTTAGAGGAGAACGTATCTGAGGGGTCTCTTTTATAGATGGGGGAGCATAACCGCTTGACAGCGACATCCATAACTTCCTGGTAGTGGGCCGCTCAGGGCCATATGGAGTTTGTTATAGAGAGTGGAGTGGTGTCTGTTGTCATGACTTACCAGAGAGTGATGGGGCCACGTGAAATCTGTTACAGAGAGTGGAGTGGTGTCCGTTGTCGTGACTTGCCGGAGAGTGGTGGGGCCACGTGAAATCTGTTACAGAGAGTAGAGTGGTGTCTGTTGTCATGACTTATCGGAGAGTTCGGGCTAGATGGCTGAAGCTCGGTTGGGACGTCTGGTGGAGCAAAATGACTCTCTGTCATAATAATCTAAGAGAAGCTCGGATGTTTCTGAGGTTGCTGACGAGTCTACTGTTGTTGGGTGTCTTAGGTGCTGATGCTGCAGGCAGAAGTCATCTGTTGTAGAAGCTCGGATGGAAACTTTCTGTTGGAGAAGTCTGACAGGAGTCCGATTGCTAGAGAAGTTCGTCTGAAATTTGTCTGATGTAGAAACTCATCTGAAGACTGTCCGCTGGAGAGGTCTGGTTTCATGAGGAATCTGGTAGAAGGTCGATCGATAGTAGAGTTCGGATGGCGTTGTGGAAGTTCGTCTGCTGGAGGAGTCTGAAATTCAATTCTATTGTAGAAGTTCGGATGGAGTCCGATTCTTGTAGGAGCTCGAAAGGAGGCCATTTATTGTAAAAGTTCGGACGAAGATCGGTTGCCGTGGAAGCTTGGATGGAGACTTCTTATTGTAGAAGCTCGAATGAAGTTCGCTTGCAATAGAAGTTCAGAGTAGAGATCCGACTGGTGGAGCCCGTCCATTGTAGAAGTTCGTCTGGGATCCATCCACTGTAGAAGTTCGGACGGAGTCCGGCTCTTGTAGGAGCCCGAAAGGAGGCCGCTTACTATAGAAATTCGGACAAAGATCGGGTGCCGTGGAAGCTCGGATGGAGACTTCTTATTGTAGAAGTTTAGATGAAGTCCTCTTGCAATAGAAGTTCAGAGTAGAGATCCGGTTGGTGGAGCCTGTCCGTTGTAGAAATTCGTCTGGGATCCATCCGCTGTAAAAGTTCAGACGGAGTCCGACTCTTATAGGAGCTCGGATGAAATCCGAAAAGTGGTTGACCACTGTATAAATTTGGATGGAGTCTGGTTATTGTAAAAGTCCTGCTACTGGAGAAGCTCGAACATTGACAAAGTCTGGAGAAGTTCGGAGTAAAGTCGATCGTGGCAGGAAGAAGTCTGGAGGGGATTCGGAGAGTAGTCGATCACTGTAGAAAATCGGCTGGTAGTGAAGCCCAGAGAGCATTTGAAGTGGTCCGATAGATAAATGAAGGAGCTCATTATTGGAGAAGTCCGGATGGCATGATAGGAGTTCGTCTGTTGGAGGAATCTGGAAGACACTGTGGAAGGCCGACTGCTGGAGGAGTCCGGACAGTACTGTGGAAGCTCGAACGGTCGGGGAAGTGAAGGAGGAGAAACCGCTTTTCCTTATAGGATCTTCCAGATTTCATCAAATCTGGGGCAAAAAAATTTTAAAAAAAATTATCCTACATATTTTAGATCTAATTCTCTAGATCTAATTTTATTATCTGATATTTAAAATCTAAAATTAAATCTAAATCTATGATGAAAGAAGAAGTACCTCAAGGGTAATCGATTACCCTGTAGATGATCTCTACACAGCCTGAGATTCTGATGTAGCTATGCAAGTGCTTGGCCTCTATCGATATCCACTCAGATAGGATCTGAAATGTCTTCTCCTCGTAAATCTATGCTCCAAAAATTAGATCTTTATCTGATTTGAAAGTACTTCAGAACTCTTTCTGAAGTTGGAGCAGCAGCCTGTCGAAGATGTCCTGCAGTTTTCTGTTCCAGGCATCACCACGCCTTGGATCTTTGCCAGATGGATGTCCAACTCTTTGGATGTGAAGAGGGGAGGATGGAGAGCAGGGAGGATGTGGAGAAGAGGAGAGGGGGCGGCAGCTATTGGGTTTTATGCATAAAACAATTTCTTCCATTTGGGGCACCCACTTTAATCCAATTGGGCTCATGCCATAATCTGATTATGGTACCCAATTCAATTGGGTTTTGACATATGGACACTCCACAAAAATCTTTCAATGAACTCTCTTCAGTTTAAGACCCATATGCCAATTTTTGACAGATGTCCTAAAATAAAATTGGCAGGTGCTAGGAATTAGCAGGTGTTGTGTTAAATTCATCTCATGAATTAAGACAAGCCTTTTCTGAACTAGACAAACTTCATTTAGATTGAGAGAAATCTTTTCAAGATTCTCTGGATGAGTCAAATCATATTTGGCTCAGTAGAGACAGAAAAGATTATACGAGGAGAAAGTTAGGCTCAATCGTGTACTAGCATGATTTCCTTGAACCTAATTGGATCTAATCCAAATCAATTGAGCTAGTCTAATTGATGACATCCAGATCCTAACTCTTGTTTATGTGACCCAGTTAGATTCAATTTTATATGGTAATGAGATATATCAAGATCTCATCATCAAAACTCCTTTCGATGGACCAGAACTCTTCTGATTCAGACAATTAGAATGATCGATCATCAATATCATTCTAATTGCTCTCAAAATCTACCAGTGACACCTAGCAGTATGTGGTGGCAACCCATCAAAATTAAAGACAAACCTCTTAGTGTAGCTACCTGTGTGATTGAGTTCCTCTATCATGAGTTTCGACTGAATTAGGGTTAAGGTGAACTCATCAAACCCAACATCAGTCAAATGAGTTAATCGATCGATCTGAGTCTGATGTGAAACCTTAATGAAAAACTCTTTTCTATTATTTCACTCTATCATGGCCATGGGCTTAAGGACTCGATCTTTCAATTATCATAGGACTACTCCTCTTATCTACCGAGGTTGATAGATCCCATCTTGGTGCAACCTAGTTCCTACAATGAATATGCTACAGCCAACATACATCTCAGGATTTCGAATGGCTAGGAGATCGAGTTATGGTGTAGTCAAACTATAACACACTCAGGTCAAAGAACTAGACACACAACTGCAGCATCGAGCTAGTCATTGACGAGAAGGTAGACTTCCTTATCATTGTTTGATATAGTCACGCTTAGTACTCTCGTTCTCAATGAATACCTGTACTCTTGCTCTGGTGTCTCCACACCGTAGACTCAAGACACATCTACCCTAAGAAAGCAATCGTACACCAATCTTTCAGATCGATCACCATCCTCATGATGATCCTATGGTCAGGAGCTATTTATGAGTTAGTTATGTAAATTCATGCCTTAAATTTTCAACTCTCAAAAATATGAATTTACATTCTCACTAACTCAAAGGATGTATCACAGATACAATGTGCACAATGTGATAGAAGAATAACCTTTTTCATTCATTTATAGTCAAAATTACAAATTTGCCCTTAGATTTATACAGGAATGTGTCAGCCGATCTGGCATTTAGGGCACACATCTAACAAACTCCCACTTGACCTAATGCCAATTGGCTACATATCTAAGTCCCATCTTCTCAAGGTGGTCTTCGATCTTCTGTTGGCCCAATGGCTTAGTCAGCAGGTCTGCCACATTATCTGTGGAGTTGACTCTCTTGACCTCGACATAACCCTTTTCTAGGTAATCACGGATCAAATAGAATCGCCGCTCGATGTGCTTAGACTTCTGGTGAGACCTTGGCTCCTTAGCTAGGGCTATGCACCATTATTGTCGTAGTAAAAAGGTATGGCATCCGATGACATCACTCCAAGCTCTGCGACAAACTTTTTGTACCAGAATACCTCCTTCACAGCTTTCGATGTAGCAATATACTCTACCTCCATGGTGGAATCAGCAATCACCGTCTGCTTGAAACTCTTCCAGCTAACTGCACCACCATTGCAAATGAACAGACTCCCAAAAGTCGACTTTCGATCATCTATATCAGATATAAAGTCTGACTCTGTATATCCCTGAATCTGGAGTTCTCCATTTTCAAAGACTAGAAACATATCCTTAGTCCTTCTCAAGTACTTAAGGATACATTTCACAGAGGTCCAGTGCTCTTCGTCTGGATTTGATTGATATCTGCTTGTGACACTCACAGTATGGGCTATATCAGGTTGTGTATATAGCATGGTATACATGAGGCACCCTATTGCCGAAGCATAAGGAATCTTGCTCGTGTATTCAATCTCCTCAGGTGTGCTAGGGCACATCTTCTTGAAGAGATGAAGGCCATGTCTAAAAGGTAATAAACCTCTTTTGGAGTTTTCCATGCTAAACCTTTTTAGCACCTCCTCTATGTACATCTTCTGTGAATGTCCGAGCATCCTATTTGGTCTATCTCTATAGACCTTAATACCCAGTATAAAGGATGCCTCTCCTAGATCTTTCATAAAGAACTCCTTAGATAACCATACTTTGACTGAGGTCAACATGGGAATGTCATTCCTAATTAGGAGGATATCATCTACGTACAATACGAGGAAGACAACTACGCTTCCACTGACCTTTTTGAACACACATGGTTCCTCCTCGTTCTTAATGAAACCAAATATTTTGATCACATCATTGAAATGAGTATTTCAACTCTGAGATGCTTGCTTAAGTCCATAAATGGATCTTATTGGAGCATGATCCTGGCTCTTCCCATGGACCTTGGGTGTAGCAAAACCAGCAACGAACAAATCTAGAGACTTCTGGACTCGATCGAAGGCCCTTGACGAAATCAGCCTGGTTGCTGTCTTCTTCATCAGCCTTTCATTCCAGATGAAGAACGCCTCTAAGACCACCTCTAAAAAATCCAAGATCTGGTACCCAACTAGATCAGGCCTGGATCGAGGTCTTTTAATTTATTGATCTTGAATCGGGGCATTCTAGATAGGGAAGAAGATAGATAGAAATAGACCTTGTAGATCTGTCCTGCTGCAGCCTTTCCTGTAGATCTGTTGATGGAGATCTCACCCGCACCTCAAACGACCTCAGATAACTCCAGATCTGAGAGAAACTTGTATCAACCTCTTCGCAAGAGATTCCAAGTCCTAGACCTGATGTTTGGGTGGCTGCAAGAAAGGGAGAGGCAAATCTGGTTGGCGGCACCAAGGCGGGAAGGGCTAGCACCTCCCCTACTTTTCTTTCCTTTTTGGGACCTGGTGGCAAGAAACCCTAGGGTTTCTTGCTCCTGAGGCATGGAAAATAGCTGAAGAGAGAGGGAAGAGAGAGAGAGAGAGAGATTTGGGAGAAAGAGTTTTCATATTCCTTGGCTTAATCAAACCTATACAGTGCATGTATATATAAACACAGGGTCAAGTGACCCAAACCCAAAACTCCCTTGACCAACTCTATGGGAGATTAGGTTAACCCAAGCCTATGTACACCCATGACTCGACCTAATCTCACCTATTTTGAGCCCAGACCTGGCCCATAAAGAGTTGGTCTCTTGAGGCCCACATAACCTAGACCTCAAGAACCCGAAAGGCCCACAGCCTTTCAACCTAGGGCCCAACTAGCCCTAGAGCCTCCATGAAGCCCTCATGAATGATGGACCTTGGCCTTAGCCTTGGTCCCCTAGGCCTTGGGCACACCACCTGGATCACAACAATCTCCACCTTGGTGTCCCAAGGCCTCAACCAGCTCCACTCTGTCCATCAATTGAATTAGCTCAACATATCTCTGAAAGCTGTCCCGTGGAAGTACCTTCGTAAGTGCATCAGTTGGGTTCTCCTTGGTGTGTACCTTTACCAGCTCCACCTCACCATCCTCCACAAGCTCCCTGATCCGATGATACTGAATATCGATGTGCTTTGTCCTTGCATGATAGACTGAGTTCTATGCTAATAAAAGTGCACTCTGGCTGTCACAGTGCACTCTAATGGCCTCCTGAGTAAGGCCCATCTCCGTCAACAAACCCTTCAGCCAAATTGCCTCCTTAGCTACTTCTGTTAGCCCGATGTACTCCACCTCTGTAGTGGATAGGGCCGTGATAGGCTGCAGACTCGATCTCCAAGAAATAGGACCTCCATACAGGCTAAAGATGAAGCCTGTTGTAGACCTCCGGGTATCCACATCTCCATCGAAGTCTGCATCTACATAACCGCCAATCAGTCCCTGAGCCTCCCTGGACATGTCAGAGTATCCCACTGCACCTCTTCGCTGTCCGTAGAAGATGCCAACTCCAACTGAACCCGCCAGGTATCTGAATATCTACTTCAGAGCTCTCCAGTACTCCTTGCCAGGCTGCGCCATGAACCTGCTAACCTGACTCACTGCATCAGCGATGTCTGGCCTACAATAGACCATCGCATACATCAAGCTCCCAACTCCTGAAGCATAAGGAACCGTCTCCATCTCCTGAGCCTCCACCTCAGTCTGTGGTGCCATGATCTTCGAGAGTCTGAAGTGACCGGCAAGTGGCAGCTCCGCCGACTTTGCTCCCTTCATCTCGAACCTCTCTAAGACCTTTTGTATGTAGCCCCCCTGAGATAGATGCAGCACCCTCTAGGCTCAGTCTCTGAAAATCTCCATGCCTAGGATCTTCCTTGCAGGGCCCAAATCCTTCATCTCAAACTCCCGAGATAAGGATGCCTTCAGATCCTGCACAACCTTCCTATTCTTGCATGCTATAAGTATGTCATCCACATACAAGAGTAGGAACACCCTAGAACCATCCTCAAGAGACTGAACATAAACACAGGGATCAAACTCGCACCTGGAAAGTCCAATGCTGTGCACATAGGAGTCGAAATGCTTGTACCATTGCCTCGACGACTGCTTCAGCCTGTACAGTGACTTCTGCAACAGACAAACCTTTCCCTCTGATCCTCGATCCCTAAAATTGGGTGGCTGCTCTATGTAAATCCTCTCCTCCAAATGCCCATGGAGGAACGCCGTCTTGACATTCATCTGCTCCAGCTCTAAATCCTGAGCTGCTACAATACTCAGCAACACTCTGATGGAAGTATGTCTGACGACGGGAGAGAAGACCTCACTAAAGTCGATGCCTTCCTTCTGAAAGTATCCCTTAGCCACTAACCTCACCTTGAATCTGATACCTCCCTGCTCTGAAGACCCTTCCTTGTGACTGTAGACCCATTTGCAGCCAATGGGCCTCTTCCCCTGTGGCAACTGCACCAATCGCCCGTCTGGTTCTTGTGGAGAGACTGCATCTCCTCGGACATTGCCTGGACCCACCGCTCTCTGTCCTGGCTCTCAATAGCCTCCTGATACATATATGGGTCTCCATTCATTGTCACCAGGGCATATGACAACGTCTCCTCGAAATCATATCGGTTCGATTGCCTGATGGTCCTTTTGGAATTGTGTAGGGCAACACCGATATCAGTCCTCGATCCAACTCGCTCCTGCTGGACCTCTCTACCTCGATCATCCATCTGAGTCCTCTCCACCTATGGAGACACCTTAGGTAGGTTCTCCACCTGAATGTCATGTCCTCCCGTAGTACCTGTAAGAGGCAAAATCAAAGAGGTAAGCTATCCAGCAGTGCCCTGCTGGACCTCCTCCTGCTCCTACTGCTCCTCCATGCCTTCTCGCCTCCGTAGGACTGACTCCTCATCAAAAGTCACATCCAAACTAATGATGACCTTCTTTTTCAAGGGATCCCACAGCCTGTATCCCTTGACTCCTCGCGGATAGCATAGAAACACTGTCTTGTGTGATCTGATGTCTAGCTTGCTCCGCTCACCAGCTCCAATGTGCACATAGGCCGTGCACCCAAATACCCGTAGATGGCCCAGCCCAACTGTTCTCCCAGACCACACCTCCTCTGGAAGCCTGCCATCCAACCTGATGTGAGGTGATCGATTGACCAAATAACTGGTTGCATCAACTGTGTCAACCCAGAATGCCTTTGGAAGCCCTGCCTGCAGTCTCATGCATCGTGCCTTTTCCAGAAGTGTTCTATTCATCCTCTCAGCCACTCCATTCTACTATGGAGTCCCCTTAACTGAGAAGTGTCTCCTGATCCCACACTCCTCACAGTAGTCCTGGAACTCTCTGCTAGTGTACTCCCCACCATTGTCTGACCTCAGACACTTCACGCTCCTCCCCTGCTCCTTCTCCACCTCAGCTCTCCAGATCTTGAACTTGGTGAAGACCTCTGACTTCTCTCTCATGAAGTAAATCCAGAGTTTTCTAGAGAAATCATCAATCAGGGTCATGAAGTATCTGGCCCCATTCCTAGCTAAAACTGGGGTTGGTCCCCACACATCCGTGTGTCCTAACTCCATAGAGGCTGCACTGCGGGCTGTACTGATGTTGAACTGAACTCTCCTCTGCTTTCCCATCTAGCAAGGCTCATAGATCTCCCCTGTAGCACCATCCTCCAGATCAGAGATGAGTCCTCTCCTGCTCAACTCCCTCAGCCCCTTGTCACCCATGTGGCCTAGGCGGTAGTGCCACATCCTGTAAGACCCCTGCTGGTCCTGTGCTGCAGCTGCTGCATCAGACTCTCCGGTCACCACAGATCCCTCCATGCGATAGAGGTTATTGTCCAACCTCCTGCCTCTCATCACTACCATAGCTCCATTGGAGATGTTCAGTACTCTGCTTCTAGCCCTACTGCTGAAGCTGTATCCACTGCGCTCCAAGTAGCCTAATGACACCAGATTCTTTTCCAGCTCCGGGATGTGCTTTACATTTGTCAATGTCCTCACAGTCCCATCAAACATCCTCACCCTGACTGTCCCTATCCCAGCCACCTTGCAAGGATGATTATCGTCTAGAGTCACTAATCCCTCATCTGTCTTGGTGTATGTCGCAAACCAAGACCTGTGTGGTGTGTAGTGATGTGAGCACGCAGAGTCTAGTGTCCACTCCTCTATGTAATGCCTGTGACCATCTGATACCACAAGTAGATCATCCTCCACCTGCTACCCAGCAACTGCACTCACTGATTCTGAGCCACTTCTTTCTCCCTTCTTGCTCTACCATAGTGGACATTCTCACTTGAAGTGCCCGAACTCATTGCACTTGAAGCATTTCATCTCTTTCTTTCCCTTCTTGGACTTGGACCGCCCCCTGGACTTGCTTCTGCCTCTACCTCTACCTGTCCTCTCCCCTACTGCCAAACCCTCCTGGGGAGCCCAATCTCTGGTCAACTTTTTTCTTTGCTCATTAGACCTCAGCACTGAGACCATATCCTCATATTCCAGAGTCTCCTTGCCGTAGAGCAGTGTAGTCACCAAAGAGTCATATGATCCTGGCAGCGAACACAAAAGCAATGGGGACTTGTCCTCCTCATCCAGCTTCATCCCGATATTCATCAACTCCGTGCACAACTGGTCGAACCTCTGAATGTGGCCAATCACATCAGATCCCTCCTGCATCCGAAGACTGTACAACCTCTTCTTCAGTATTAGCTTGTTGCACATATTCTTCCCCATATACATGGTGTGCAACTTCGACCAAAGGCCCTTTGGGATCTTTTCTTCCAGCACCGAATACAACACCGCATCCGTCAAACATCCTCTGATCACCGAGCATGCTTTCTTCTCCAACGATGCCCACTGTCTATCTGTCATTCCCTCAGGCTTCTCATCCAAAGCCTGATCCAGATCTGCTTGCACCAGAAAATCCTCCACCCGAATTTTCCACATGAAAAAATTCCTCTTGCCATCAAACTTCTCGACATCGACCTTCATATTGCTGCCCATGATTGGATCCAAGCAAAACAAGCAATATAAAATCAAGAAGTGTAGAATATACCTTGATGGTACCTTGCTGAAAATTTTTAGCACTTGGGATCTTCAACTTCTCATGCTTGGAACCACTTCCTCACCAATGTGACTCTGATACCAACTATTGGATCATGATCCTAGCTCCTCCCACGGACCTTGGGTGTAGCAGAATCAGCAACGAATAAATCTAGAGACTTCTGGACTCGATCGAAGGTCCTTGACAAAATTAGTCTGGTTGCTGTCTTCTTCATCAGCCTTTCGTTCCAGATGAAGAACACCTCTAAGATCACCTCTAAAAAATCTAAGATCTGGTACCCAACCAGAACAGGCCTGGATCGAGGTCTTCCAATTCATAGATCTCAAATCAGAGTATTCTATATAGGGAAGAAGGTAGATAGAAATAGACCTTGCAGATCTATCCTGCTGCAGCCTTTCCTGTAGATCTGTTGATGGAGATCTCACCCGTGCCTCAAACAACCTCAGATCAACTCCAGATCTGAGAGAAACTTGTATCAACCTCTTCGCAAGAGATTCCAGATCCTGGACCTAATGTTTGGGTGGCTGCAAGAAAGGGAGAGGCAAATCTGGTTGGCGGCACCAAGGGGGGAAGGGCTAGCACCTCCCCTACTTTTCTTTCCTTTTTGGGACCTGGCGGCAAGAAACCCTAGGGTTTCTTGCTCTTGGGGCATGGAGAATAGCTGGAGAGAGAGGGAGAAGAGAGAGAGAGATTTGGGAGAAAGAGTTTTCGTATTCTTTGGCTTAATCAAACCTATACAGTGCATGTATATATAAACACAGGGTCAAGTGACCCAAACCCAAAACTCCCTTGACCAACTCTATAGGAGATTAGGTTAACCCAAGCCCATGTACACCCATGACTCAACCTAATCTCACCTATCCTGAGCCCAAACCTGGCCCATAAAGAGTTGGTCCCTTGAGGCCCACATAACCTAGATCTCAAGAATCCGAAAGGCCCACAGCCTTTCAAACTAGGGCCCAACTAGCCCTAGAGCCTCCTTGAAACCCTCATGAATGATGGACCTTGGCCTTAGCCTTGATCCCCTGGGCCTTGGGCACACCATCTGGATCATAACAGATCTTTGCAGCTTGCAGATCTTGTGATCATCATCACTGGATGTGAAACCAAGCGGCTGTTCCATATAGATATCTTCCTTAAGATGTCCATTTAAGAATGCCATTTTCACATCCATCTGCCATATTTCATAATCGAAATAGGCTGCAACAGCAAGCAATATGCGGATGAATTTTAGCATGGCTACGGGCGAAAAGGTATTCTGATAGTCAATGCCTTCACGCTAACTATAACCTTTCGCTACGATCCTAGCCTTGAATGTCTCTACATTCCCATCTGCACCTATCTTTCTCTTGAAGATCCATTTACACCCAATAGGTACAATACCTTCAGATGGATCTACCAAGGTCCAGACTTGGTTTGAGTGTATCGAGTCAATTTTTGATCTCATTGCCTCTAACCATTTCTCGGAGTCGATATCTGATATCACCTCGTCATAGGTTTTGGGATCATCACCATGAGCCCTATTTTCTGTGAGAAATATTTCTTTTACTTCCTCTTGTATGGTACCTAAGTACCTTTTAGGAGGACAGAAAACCCTAATCATTCTACGAGGTGAAAGAGGTTGTGTTGGGACTGGTTCTGATTGATTAGGTTCCTCAGGTTCTTGAGCTCGTTGCTCTTAGGAGACATTCTCCTTGAGTTTAACTATTCTTCCGATGCCACCATCTTGAATAAACTATTTTTTAAAAAAAATAATATTTCAACTCATAATCATATTGTGGTCTTCCAGAATACAGAAATAGTATCCTAATGACTCTTTAGGATATCCTATGAATCGAGCTCTAAAAGACCTGAACTCTAACTTGTCCATCTGCTGTCTCTTGACATGAGCCGGACAATCCCAAATTCTTAGATGATTCAGACTTGGCTTCTTACCATGCCATATCTCATATGGTGTGGTAGGAATGATTTTAGAGGGAATCCTATTTAATACATAAATTGCTGTCATGAGATAATATCCCCAAAGAAACTCAGGGAGGTCTGTGAAGCTCATCATGGAACGGACCATATCTAATAGGGTCCGATTTCTCTATTCTAAAACCCCATTGAGTTGAGATGTTTCAGGTGGAGTCCATTAAGAGACTATGCCATTGTCCTTAAGATAGTCTAGGAACTCCCGACTAAGGTATTCACCTCCTCGATCTGATCGAAGAACCTTAATGGGCTTTCTTGTTTGTTTTTCTACCTCATGTCTGAATTCCTTGAACTTTTCAGAAGCTTCAGATTTGTGTTTCATTAGAAACACATATCCGTACCTAGACATATCATCGATAAAGGTAATGAAGTAGATGTAGTTTTCTCTAGACGGTACATCAAATGGGCCGCACACATCCGTATGTACTAAGACAAGTAGGTCTGTGGCCCTTTCCCCATGTCCCACAAAAGGAAGCTTGGTCATTTTGTCTTGAAGGTATGATTCACAAACTGGATATGACTCAAAAGTCAATGGACTCATAGCCCAGATTTCTCCAATTTGTTAACCCTATCTTCTACTATATGACCTAGCCTTAGGTGCCACAGATACTTATCATTTAGACTATCTCTAGGCCTTTTAATTCCTATGGCATTCACATTTTGCTCAATATTAAATATAGATACATCAATATATAGCTGATAGAGACCGTTAATAAGAAAACCATCTGCAACTTTATTATTATCATAAAAAATATTACAATGATCCTTATGAAAGCTAATCACATAGCCTTCTTGTGCTAAACATGAAACAGAAATCAAATTCCTGCTTGCTGCAGACACATAATAACAATCTCTAAGAAATAAATCTAATCCTAACGGTAATCACAGAGGGTAGGTTCCCACGGTCACAGCTGCAACTCTTGCTCCATTCCCGATGCGTAGGATCATCTCCCCATCCCTCAACCTTCTTCTCTCCTCAAGACCTTGCATAGAAGTGCACAAATGAGCACTAGAACCAGAGTCAAGCATCCAACTGGATGCAGAAGAAACCATAAGATTAGATTCTAAAATGAGCATACCTCCAGAAGGACCATCCTTCTTATTCTTTAGGGTGGCCAGGTACTGAGGACAGTTCTGCTTCCTCTTCTTCCCATCCACCTTCTGCTTCTTCACAGACTTCTTTTTCTTTCCAAAAAACTTTCTCTTGGAAGAAGTCCGCTCCATAGTAAGAACTGAGCCTTTTGAACCCTTCATAGAAAGCTCAGCCGTAACCAGCATGTTCATTAATTCAGCCAAGGTACACTGCATCTTATGCATATGGAAGTTCATGATGAACTGACCATATGCATCGGACAAGAACTGAAGGATCACATCAATCTGAAAATCTTTGTCTAAGATGATACTGAGCTTCTCAAGCTCCTCAAGATCCTTGATCATTGTCAAACAATGATCTTGGACTGACTGCCCATCACGCATCTTGGCCTTAAAAAGTCTTTGACAGACTTGATACTTGGCCGCACGACTCTGTTCACCAAACAACTCTTGTAGGTGAGCCAACATTTGGCAGGTAGTCAAAATGTTCTCATGTTGGTGCTGCAAGTCATCAAACATTGCATCCAACATGTAGTACCTTGCTTTGTTATCATCATCCATCCACTTTTTTAGAGATGCTCTCTGTTCAGTAGTCGGACGTGCTGGTATGGCAGGTGGGTCTTGGTCTAAGACATGAGTCAATTTTTTAGAACCCAGAATAATTCTGTAGTTTCTCAACCAGTTCTTGAAATTGGGTCTAGTCAGTCTATGGGTGTCTAGAATTTTGGTCAGGGGGTTTGAGGCAGACATGTTTCCTGTAGAGAGTCAAAAATTTCTAGTTAAATTTTGTAATCAGACTCAACCAATTTATTTAATATTTTTATTTTTAAACAAATTAGGCTCTTACTATTTTCTCAGATCCCTACACTCCCTTAGTAGAGATGTAAAAATCTCTGTGATCAGTGATTTTTAGTGGATGGTGCGGTCTCACAGACTGGCTCACAACCTCACCTAACAGCTATTGGTGATGGGTCAACCGATGAGTGGACAACTCTTGTCCAATGATTCTCTAATCATGGTGCACCCAAAACTTGATCTCTAATTTATGAAGCTCACCGTGTCCGGGATATTGCTCCAATCCTTAGTTAAGTCAAACCCACCATTTGCACGAACTAGATTCCTGATTGGATCCCTCACCGTATTCAAAATATTGAGCCCAACCCATCCTCTAATCCGTAGCATCCAATGCTTAATGGACATGGTTGCATCTTTCCGATGCAATTGAGCCACTGTAATCAGTCGAGAACAATCAATCCCGGGAAGGGCCCACACATCCACAATGGTAGAAGACCTAGACTTAATATTTTCTTAGGAGATTTATTTAGATCTCATTAAACTTGACTTGACATAGTCATAACAATTATGACTAACCTAGTGGCATGGGTTAGCTCAAATTGTTAGCCACCTCTAATCAGAACTGAGTCAACACATATGGCCAGGTAAGTGAGACCGGTGGGAGGGATATGCCATTAACTCAACAAGAATGCATTCGAATCGAGTAGCTCCCAATTAAAAACCAGTCAGTCGCATCTGCCTAACTTACCTTAGATACCAAATTATCGAACCAGAACTAATTGGGTTAGCCTACAATCTAGGCTCTAACCATTGAGCCAAATTAGGTCTTAATTTGATCGAGTCACATCTAAATGTGATTCGACCTTGACCCAGACTTAATCCTATTAGGCTGGTCAATTATTAGCTTTCATAATCCCACCTAACCAACTCTTGATTCGATTTGATCAACCGCTAGACCTAATTGAGCTACCCAAGCCCGAACCCAATTTTATGAAAATATCTTAGATCTGAAATTCTTAATTTTAGATCTAACTTAATTTTATAAGCTTAATTCATTAATTAAGTTTGAGTTTATAAACAAAGCATATAAAATAAATCCTAGGGTTTCAGGATCTAGAATTTTGCAGAAAAGTAAGTTTTGATTTTTGATTAAGGATGAATGCGCGGCACCCGTACATGTCATATGAACACCCCATTGAATGGAAAGAGAGGGTCTTAAAATCTTACTTTGTTCTTATGATCGGACGGCCATGAGGAATACCTTAATCAGAAATATAAATTTAACTACAAAATTAGTTAGATCTAAATTAATATATCACATATACAATTTAAGATCTAGCTAATACATACTTTGCATACATCTCATGTATAAAAAATTAATCTAATTAATATGCTTTCAGATTTGATACATCACATGTAATATCTAAAAAATAAAATTTAAATTAAACTATTTAAAATAAAAACTATTCTAGACAAGTTACTAGAACAATTCTACAACTAGTCTAGGCATGCAACAGATCAATTTTATGAAATAATTAAAATTTTATTTTTTATTTTTTGATCTGATTATAATAATTATAATATCAAAAAAATAAATAATAAATTATATTTAATTCATATTTTAATCTCATTAAAATATAAAACTTAAGACTATTCATGGATTCAACTAATCCTAGTCTAGTCTTGCATCTCATGCATGTTAGATCTTCTTAGATTTAATTTTAAATATTTTAATTTTAGATATTATCATATCTGATGTGATATCTAAAATTCTTTAATATCAAATAAATTAAAATTAAAATTAGATCTAAAATAGATCTGAAATAGAGCCAACAATCTGGCTCTGATACCACTTGAAGGAGGGGAAACCGCTTTTCCTCGTAGGATCTTCCAGATTTCATCAAATCTGGGGTGGAAAAATTTAAAAAAAAATTATCCTACATATTTTAGATCTAATTATTTAAATTTAATTTTATTATCTAATATTTAAAATCTAAATCTATGATGAAAGAAGAAGTACCTCAAGGGTAATCTGATTACCTTGTAGATGATCTCTGCACAGCCCGAGGTTCTGATGTAGCCACATAAACGTCTGACCTCTATCGATATCCACTCAGGTAGGATCTAGAACTTCTTCTCCTCACAAATCTGTTCTCCAAAAATCAGATCTTTATCTGATTTGGAAGTACTTCAGAACTCCTTCTGAAGTTGGAGCAGCAGCCTGTCGAAGATGTCCTGCAGCCTTCTGTTCCAGGCATCACCACGCCTTGGATCTTTGCCAGATGGATGTCCAACACTTTGGACATGAAAAGGGGAGGAAGGAGAGCAGGGAGAATATGGAGAATAGGAGAGGGGATGGCAGCTATTGGATTTTGTGCATAAAATAATTTCTTCCATCAAACCCTAGGCACAGTAGGGTTTATATAGACCCTGTATGCTGCGCAGTGCCACATCATTCAACTAATCAAAAAATTCCAATAAATTTTGAAAAAATTTTGATTGGTGGAGTGATATCATCTAATTATATCAGATAAGAACCTCCATCCTTTTTCCTAAGTTGGTGCCAACAATGGATAAGCTCAATCAAGGTGGCGCCAAAGAGTCCATGTTTATCAGGACTCTTTGGTTCTTATCCATTTGGGGCGCCCACTTTAATTCAATTGGGCTCATGCCATAATATGATTATGGCACCCAATTCAATTGAGTTTTGGTATGTGGACACTCCACAAAAATCCTCCAATGAACCCTCTTCAGTTTAAGACCCATATGTCAACTTTTGACAGATGTCCAAAAATGAAATTGGCAGGTGCTAGAAATTAGCAGGTGTTGTCTTAAATTCATCTCATCAATTAAGACAAGCCTTCTCTGAGCTAGACAAGCTTCATTTAGATTGAGGCAAACCTTCTCAAGATTTTTTAGATAAGTCAAATCATATTTGGCTCAGTAGAGATAGAAAAGATTACACGAGGAGAAAGTTAGGTTCAATCGTGTGCTAGCACGATTTCCTTGAACCTAATTGGATCTAATCCAAATCAATTAGATTAGCCCAATTGATGATATCCAGATCCTAACTCTTGTTTGTGTGACCAAGTTAGGTTCAATTTTGTATGGTAATGAGACATGTTGTGATCTCATCATCGACATCATCGAAACTCCTTTCGATGGATCAGAACTCTTCTGATTCAGACAATTAGAATGATCGATCATCAATATCATTCTAATTGCTCACAAAATCTATCAGTGACACCAACAGTATGTGGTAGCAACCCATCAGAACTAAAGATGAACTTCTCGATGCAGCTACCTATGTGATTGAGTTCCTCTATCATGAGTCCCGACTGAATTAGGGTTAAGGTGAACTCATCAAACCCAACATCAGTCATATGAGTTAATCGATCGATCTGAGTTCGATGTAAAATCTTAATGAAAAACTTTTTTTTATTATTTCACTCTGCCATGGCCATGGACTTAAGGACTCTATCTTTCAATTATCATAGGACTACTCCTCTCATCTACCGAGGTTGATAGATCCCATCTTGGTGCAACCTAGTTTCAATAATAAATATGCTACAGCCAACATACACCTCAAGGTTCCGAATGGCTAGGAGATCGAGTTATGGTATAGTCAAACTATAACACACTCAAGGTGAACTATCGATGCACCTCAGGTCAAAGAACTAGACACACAACTGCAGCATCGAGCTAGTCATTGACGAGAAGGTAGACTTCCTTATGACTGTTTGATATGGTCTCGCTCAGTACTCTCATTCTCAATGAATACCTATACTCTCACTCTGATGTCTCCACACCGTAGACTCAAGACACATCTACCTTAAGGAAGCGATCGTGCACCAAACTTTTGGATCGATCACCGTCCTCGTGATGATCCTATGGTCAGGAGCTGTTTTTGAGTTAGTTATGTAAATTCATGCCTTAAATTTTTAACTCTTGAAAATATGAATTTATATTCCCACTAACTCAAAGGATGTATCACAGACACAATATACACAATGTGATAGAAGAATAACCCTTTTCATTCATTTATAGTCAAAATTATAAATTTATCCTTAGATTTGTACAGGAATATGTCAGCCAATCTGGCATCTAGGGTACACATCTAACAGAAAGTTCAGAAAGATGCCACACAAGGTCGGAAGTCGGAAGAGCCCTAGGAGGGTCGGCCTCTTACAAACTTCGACTGGGATTTTTTTATACCCAATAAAGATGATTTTGTATATTCTAAAGGTATTGAGAATTTGAGATATACATCATTAGTGGTTAATTTCTAAATGCTCCTAATCGAAGGATCATCACGGAGGACAGTGATCCATCCATTTAAGATCGATGCATGGATCACCTTCCTTTAGGACAGATGAGTCTCGAATATGCAGTGTAGAGATACTAGGGTAAGAGTGCAGGTGGTTATTAGAGAATAACTCACACTGAGCGTGACTAATACGAGAAACCACTTAGATGTCTACTCACTCGTTAGTAATTTTCTCGATGCTTCAGTGGTGTGACTGATCTTTTGATTGGTGATGTGTTGGCTATTCACAGCGAGGCTTCTTTTTTGACTGCACATTTTCTTGATCCCTAGCCATTCGGGTCCTTGCTGTGTATGTTGGCTGTTGTAGGTTTAGATTCACTGTTTGGAGTAGGATGCACCTAGATGGAATCTATCGATCTTGATAGAAAAAAAAAGCCTATGCGATTCATAAGACTGTGTTCAAAAAATCTCTAGCCCGAGTAAGTGTGAATACTGAAAAAATATTTTTATGAAATTCATAGATAAACTTGAGTCGAGTCAATCTAGCATATGACTGACGATGGTGTTTGACGAGCTCTCCATAACCTTCGTCTAGTCGGGACTTACGATAAAGGAATTGTATCATAGGATAACTGCACCTAGGAGTTCATCTTTTTTGTTCTACTAGGTTGCCACTATATGTTGCGAGACATCACTGGTAGATCATGAGAACTCATTAAGATCATTTTTGAATCAATGATCTTTACTGAGGTGAGTTGGAATCATTTCAGCTCATTGAAAAGAGTTTCAATGATTTTGTGATAAAGATCATGGTATGTCTCACTACCAGATAGAATAGAACTTGAGGGGTCATACATAAAAGGAGCATGACCTGATCAATTATTTGGATCATATTCAAATTATCAATCAGATTGATAGTTTAAATTTTAGAAACTACTAATTTATAAGCATTACAGTTTTGGCAACTGCTAATTGTTAGCGCAGAGATTTAATTGCAAATGTTATAATTTTTTTGAGACTGATTAAATTATAAATTAAGTTTTAATTCATTTAAATTTAATTTAATTTAATTAAAATTAATTTAATTTAATATTAATTGAGTTCAATTATCCAAACTAGATTTGGATTATAAGCTTGATTGGATCAGGCTTGACAGCCTTTCAAATTCAGCTCGTTTCAGACTCGATTTGAATCTAATTGAGATCAAATTTGAATCAAAAGAATCATGACTCAAAGAGTCCAAGTTTTTTAAGATTCTCTCTTTAGAAATCATGACAAGAAGGGAAGAGGGACATTATTTTCTCATGCTTTTATTCTTGCATGCGTGAAAGGGGAGGGGGCGCCAATAGTTGGCGCCCCACCTTATCTGAATTTTTTTTTTCTTTCAAATTTTTTTATATTTAAATTTGATTCAAAATAAGATAAGAATCCATCTAATTAGGGTATGGAAAATTTTTTTGTGTGATAAAAAGAATTTGAGGAAAGGTGGACGTGCGCTAATTATGAGTGGAGGTTTCTTTCTTACATCATAACTTTATCTCAATGCCTTTCTACTCTTTGATTTGATTTTCAATGCCCTAGATTAAAAGAGATTAGATCTCTTGGGCATAAAAAAGAAAGTTATGCATGTGAGAAAAAAATATAGTGCGACAAAAGGAAAGGTGGGCGTGATGGTTTTTGCGAGAGAAAGAAGTGCGACTTCTTTAGGACATCACATCTCTTCCCAATGCCTCCTTCTCCCATCTCCCCTTCATCCAACATCCAGATCTGATAGAGATCAGATCTAAGAAGAAAAAAAGGTAGAGAAGAAGAGAAGAAAAAGAGTTCTTCTTCTCTTCATGGTGATCTGGTTCAGATCCCGTCGGATCTGCGTGAAAGAGTTTGCGCAGCGATCTCCTTCTTCGATATCTAGATCCAAGGTTGAGGAGCGAGATCTGTAAGGTGCTAGCACACTGATGATCTTGGTGCTCCAATCAAGCATCTTTGTGTAGATACCAGTAGAGGTCAGGTACGTACATGGCTACGATCAGAACTTGGGACATTCGCATGATTCGAGGTATAGGGATCTGATCTTCAATTTATTTTCTAACTGTTTATTTTTTTTTCAAATTTTAGATCATGGTTAAATATTCATATCAAGATTATAACTATAATTTTTATATTAAATCTGATATATAGTTTAATTAAAAATATTTTAATTGATTTACTTTCGCTGTTTAGATGCTTAGAAAATTTTTGAACTTCACGTATGAAATCATAGTGATTTTCTAACAGTGGTATCAGAGCATAAATTCTGATATGAATATGAAAATTCTTCAGATCTAAAATTTGATTTGTAAAAATTAGATATGAAGGTCAGTTTGATGATCTACTCATTCTGAAATAAGATTGCCCTGGCATAACCCTGTTATGCTGAATGATTGTCTTAGAATGACATAGAACATCGATTAAGATTAGATCTGAATTTTTTACATACTGTAATATGATTACAGGATTATTTTGGATTTAAAATTATTTTAAATCTAAAATAAGTTATGAGTTATTTAAATTTAAAATTAGTTTTAGATCTGAATATATCAATTAAGATTTAATTTAGATCTAGTATGATTGCTGAAATTTTTTTTACATACGTAGATTCATAGTTATTGTTCATATGTTTGACTTGTGAAAGATAATTAGATCTAATTTTTAATTGATTACATATGTGATATGTTAGATTAAATTCATAGTAGCTTAGTAACCAAATTTGGATAATCACCATGATCGTTCGGTCAAAAGATGATGAAGGGATTAAAGTTCTTCTCTTTTCCATTCGATAGGTTCTCTCTTATGATGCATAGGGGTGCTGACTGTGATATTTTTTATGAAGATAAATAGTGAATAAAAAATTATATATGATACATATTTTAGATTTAAATCACATTATACATGTATTTTTATATATTTTAGATCACTAAAATATTATATTTGATATATTGTTTGACACACGATCTAAAACTTAATTTCTGCAAAACTCTAGATCTAAAATCCTAGGCTCTGTTTGCATGAAAACATGAAACTATGACTGGTATGTCTGTAGAGTCGACTCGATTCTCAATTGGGTCAACTCAAGTTGTTGAGGTGAGTTGACTCATTTTTGTTGGAGTTGACTCGAGACCCTCATAGGTCGGCTCATTTGCAGATGAGCCGACTCAATTGTACAGGCTAGATCTACAGGTTTCTATTTATCTTAGTGTATGTCGACTCACTGTGATAAGTCGATATATGTACTAGGATGAAGTCGACTTGATTCTGCAAATAGTGATATTGTATGAGATACAATATAAATTATTTATATTAGAAATTATTTTTAGATCTAAACTTAAATCCATGTACATAATGCACTTAATTGAGAATTAAGTTTTGAAATTATAAGATTTAAAATTATGAATTTAAGATCCAAATTTTAATGTATAAAATATGAGTTTCGGGTATGGATTGAACAAATTAAGTTCAGAGACTAAACTACAACTAGGGTCATTGATTTGATCAGATTAGAATCTTTTTCGATTTTGAGCAGTTGATCCAACCTAATCAAGAGTTGGTTGGGATTAGATCAAAAGGGCTCAAAATTGATGTTAGTTGTAGTTGGTCAAATTGATTCATATTTGATATGAATTGATTAAGTCAAGACCAAATTTGGCTCATGGTTCAAGCCCAGGTCTATAGATTAACCTAATTGATTCTAATTAACCAATTTGGTGTTTAAGGCAAGTATTAGATGGTGTTTATTTAATTGGTTTCATTGTCTGATCAGATCAATTCATTGGTGTCTAAGGAAAGTAACGGGAGGATCCCCACTCATCTTTACTTACCTGGCCATCTTGAAAGATTATGTTTTGTATTAGGTTACTTATTGACTTGAGTTCACCTATACCAACTAGGTTGGTCAGATATGAAATGTGCTGACCCAAACCATATTAGTAATTCCATCAGATGTATGTGACTAATTAGAAGAGATCTGAACCCAAGTCTCCTCACTAAATATTAAGTCTATTGGTCTTCCATCATTGTAGAGATGCAGGTGCCTTTTTCGGTATTGATCATTCTTGACTAGTTATAATGGTTCAGTTACATCGAGAAGGTACAACCACTCTATTGACATTAGATGCCCTAAGATAAAGATGGGGTTGGATCTAATAACTGTTAGGTGAGGGATCTAATGATGGCTTTGCACTTGCTGGTGAATGGTGAGTCAGATTTAACTAAGAAATATGCCAATAACTATTGGGTGAGACCACAAAACTTAGAGACTAAGTCACTACAACATGCTTGGAGAAGTATCTGGACAAAGAGTTATCCACGCATTGGTATACATGCCACCAATAACTATTAGGTGAGGTGCTTTACATCGATGGGACCACAGTACCTACTAGAACTACTTATCGTGTTAGGATTTTCATTTCTCCATCCGAGGAGTGTGAGAGACTCAAAAAATTAGTGAGAGCCTTTGTTTATTTTTAAAGTCTCTAGAATAAACTATTATAAGTATAATCATCTAATTATATCTTTACTCTCTATGATCAATTCTTCAGCTTCCAATCCTCTAGCTCGAATTCTAGATATCAACTACTTAACCGAAATTAATTATATATTCTGGCTCAAAAATCTAAGAATAGTTCTTAGCTTTTAAAAATTAAATCATGATTCTTGACTAGGTTAACCCAATGTCATCAGCTGTCCAATCCATAGTTAACGAGCTATACTTGACAAATGGTTGGATATTGATAATTTGGTTAGGTGCTATAAATTGGACTTCATAGTTGATGAAATCCAATGTATGCATAAGGACACATAGGCTGCCAATGACATGTTGATTCGTCTGTAATAGTTGTGAGATAATCAAAGTCGCATAGTGCATGAGATGCATGATGGGCAGTTTGTCAATGATCGATGATCAAGGACATTAAAGAGCTTGAAAAACTCAATATGACCATGCATAAAAAATTACTAATGAATTTGATCCTGCAATCTCTGACTCATATAAATAATTTTTGAAACATTATATGAATAAAAATTATAGCACCTTAATTGAATTGGTCAATATGCTGGTAACTAAAGGATCTTGAAAAGTTCAGAGGTACATAGCTGGAGAACCTAAAGAAATACTGACATGCCTTTTGAAGGTATGTCGAATTGCTTAAAATTGATCTTACGATTTTTCCTTCTTCATTAGACTCTAGTGCATATTACACACTTTAATATAAGGTCTAAGGAAGGAAGAGGACTGAGGGAAGGTAAAGTGACTCTTTTGAGTTGACAATGGTGCAAAAGTTGACTAGGCCATAGGCACCTAATCTCGTTGATTACCATTTAGATTTAATTCTTTATCATTTGCAAAGTGATGTATTTATAAAAATTATTTGAGCAAATAGTAAATGTCATTGGGTCTAAGAGATCCAGAACCAGATAACCTGAAGTATATAGATGGTTCCTTTGGCTAGATCATGTATGAGAAGAAATGATTTGCCGATTGGAGAAAATGAGCTCTTTGGGCTCATTGATGTTAAGTCATATCTAGTCTGTAAATCATCTCTTTGAAGATTAATGATCAAGCTATTCTTTGTTGGTCAAAGAAATAGGACCACTAAGATACTTACCTAGTACAGATTGGTCTTAGGTATATGTCCAATTGGCTTCAGGTCAAAAGAGATTTTATTAGATTTGTGCTCTAGAAGCCAATTATTGGCTGACACATTATATAATTTCTGGACCTATACTTGTACTTATAATTTTTTTGTTATCACTAAAAGGCTTTTTCTTTCCAATCATGTTTATGTGTTCATAATTTATCTTAAAAATAAACAAAGATGATTTTTGTATATTCTTAAAGAGTTAAAAATTTAAGGCATACATTAATTAATGGTTAATTTCTAAATACTTCCGATCAAAGGATCATCATGGAGAACAGCGATCAATCCATTTGAGATCGATGCATGGTTCATATTTCTTATGGGTAGATGAGTCTCAGGTCAACGGTGTAGAGACACTGGGGTGAAGGTGCAGGTGGTTGTTAGAGAATAACTTACACTGAGCATGATCAATACGAGAATGACATGGATGTCCACTCACTCGTCAGTGATCTTCTCGATGCTGCAGTGGTGTGAGTGGTCCTTTGAACTGCGGTGTCATTGACTATTCACGGTGAGGCTATTGGGTTTGACTGCACGTTCCTTTGGTCCCTAGCTATTTGGATCCTTGCTGTGTATGTTGGCTTCAATAGGTTCAGGTTCGCTGTTTGGAGTAGGATGCACCTAGATGGGATCTATTGACCTAGATGTGATTTGTGAGACTGACTTCAGAAAGGCTTTGGCCAAAGCAAGTGTGAATACTGAAAAAGAGTTTTTACGAGATTTACAAATGAACTCGAGTTGAGCCAATCTAGCATATGACTGATGATGGAATCTAACGAGATCTCCATGACCTCCATCAAGTCGGGACTCACGATAGAAGGACTAAATTATATGATAACTGTACTTAAGGGTTCATACTTTTATTCTACTGAATTATCACTATATACTACTAGGTGTCACTGGTAGATTGTGAGACTCATCGGACGTCATCTTGATGATCGATGGCCCTTGAAGAGTAGAATTGAAAATGTTCCAATCCATCGAAAAGAGTTTCGATGATATTATGATAGAGATCACAATATATCTCACTACCAGATAGAATAGAACTTATGCGGTCACATATTAAGAGATTTAATCTCAAATTTATCAATTGGGCTTATGAAGTTCCAATTGGTTAGGGTTTATTGAAATCCTATTAGGTTAATGAGAACCATGCTAGCACACGGTTAAACCTAATTCTTCTTGGAACTTTGATTTGATCAAGTTCATAGCCTTGAACCTTACCTAAATTTATTTGAATTTAATTAGGCTCTTAGTTGTAAGCCCATGAAGATTTGATTAAGTCAATTAGTTGGCATAATTATTCCAACGTTATCTCTTCTTTATCTCCTAATTATCTCTATGTATGCGTGTGGAATAGATGGAAGAATATGTGGCGCATCTTTTTCTTTTTGAAAATTATTGGGCACCATATCCAAGAGGGGTCCACCCCCTCTTATGTGTCATGGCATGGAGGAGAGAAAGTGGGGTCCATGCCCCACCTCTTTTGGCTAGAGATCCCTTTGTGGGGCGTCAAGAGTTGGTGCCCCAACCACCTGACGTGTATTTATGAATGCCTGTTGTACATACTTAAAAGGGATGATTAATTATCATTTATATTTGATTTTATTTGACATAAATCTGATTTAAAAGGTAGAGGATTCTTAAGAGATAAGAATTTGCCTTTTTAAGTTGATAGGATTTTTGATATGTGTTAGGGCAGTGTCTATATATAAAGGGTGGTCTCTAGGGTTTCAGAGAATGAACTTTTGATCAACAAAACTCTTCCTCTCTCTATCTCCATACCTCCTCTCATCATTTTCTTCCTTTCCATGCCTAAAAGTTGGGTGCTTTCTCTTCCGCATACCTAGAAGAAGTTCTGGTGACTTAGAGATCATGGATCAAGGAGAAGAAGAAGAAGGCTGCAGATCAAAAAGTTGATCTCGCAGTTAAGATCAAAGGAGTGGATCAAAGTCTTCAAGGTCAAGATTCTTCTTGAGAAGAAGAATCTCATATAAGAAGAAAAAATTTGAGATCGATCCCGATGGATACCCGTAGAGACCGGACACGTGTGTGGCTCAACCTTCTATGAATCCAAGATCATCAATAGCGATGAATTTCTACTCGTGCAAAGATAATGAGATCTGATCTCATAAAATTTTTCTAAATTCTATATTGATGATATGTTCTTCCTCCTGGGCTTGGGTAGGTTTAGATCTAGTATCTAGCATGTGAGGTTAAAGGATTTAATCAATTTTATTTTCTGCTGCCTATTTTCAAAGTTTTAAAATCTACACATGCTGCCTATCTGATTTTCTAACACCCAATGGGTCACACACTTTAGAATTTGATCTTGATCTGATCTAATTAAAGTTTAATATAAATTTTATGGATTAATTTGATATACTAGCACATTGTATTAACCCGAGTTGCTAAATTGATTTTGATCAAAGTGTTTGAGCTAACCTAGACCAGTTGCCTTTGACCTAATAGGATTGGATCAATTTAAATAGGATCCTTATCCAACTTGAGCCAGTTTCAAGTGGAGAAGAACTCCTCTACACCCACTAGAAGCCATGATAAAAAATAAATGCCACCCACCCCTTTATGGCATGTGAAGTAAAGAACCCTTCTTAATGAAGGCTCTTAACTAATATGCATTGCCTTAAATTTCCAATAAAAAATCTTATGTTTTGATGCCAAAATTCATTGAATTTTTTATGGCATGTAGAAGAATAAGAGTCCTTTTACTCTAATAATTAGATTACTAAAAATTTACTCAGTGAATTTATTTGGTGTGTGGGAAGTTGGAGCGCCAAAGGTTGGCGCCCCTTCATCCCATATGACGTCTCCTGGTCCCCATTTATAGGGGATGCCCCACATGTCTTCTTATAGTGATTTTTGGATAAAACCAAGAAGGGGAATGTGATAAACATAAAAAAAATTCTAAAAAAATTTGAGAAGAAAAAGAGAGAATTTTGAGTGGCAAAAGTTGCTACAAGGGTAGTAAGATTTTCAACAAGTGTTGCTTGAGTGCCCTAGAATTTGATTTTTTCATGTGTTGGAGCTAAAAATTAAATTCTAAATTATATTACATCTAAAGAGTGTCTTCTTGATATTGTTCTAGTGGTGAGATCGAAAGTAACTAGATTTTGATGCGATCGTGATGCAAGTTTGAAGCCGGCAGTGTTCTTGAGAAGACAAGGCTGCGGTAGCGCACTGGTTGGGAAGGACTTTGGCCAACTTCTGTGTGGATCACCATTAGAGGACTTCTACCTTTGGGTCTTGTGGAAAATATTAATATATCAATTTTTTATATTGGTTAAAGTATAATTTTCTATCTCTTTGCGTGCTTGAATTTACTTTGATCATGATCGGCAAAGTGATTCTAGGTTTTTGGGTTCAGTTTGATAGTTTTATTTGATAAAGCTATTGATTTACTTGTTTTAAATTTTTTAAAAATTATTTTTCACTATATGATCAAAACCCAATAATATCCTATACTCTTCATGGGATAGCCCACAAACCTGTATTTTTCTGATCTAGCACTAAGCCTATGTCTATCAATATTTTTCACATAAGTCGGGCAATCCCAAATCTTAAGATGTTTAAGACTCAGTCTCTTCCCTTTTCATATCTCATATGGAGTGCTAGAGACAGATTTGGAAGGCACTTTATTCAAAATATATGCTACGGCCTAGAGAGCATATCCCCAAAAGGAGATCGAAAGATCTGTGAAACACATCATGGACTACACTATATCTAATAAGATATGATTTCTTTTCTCCATAATTTTATTTAATTATAGAGTGTAAGGAGATGTTCACTAAGAGAATATTCTATTTTATTTTAAATGATTGAGAAACTCACTAGTTAAATATTTTTCTCCTCGATCAGATCGAAGAGCTTTAATACTTTTACCAGTTTATTTCTCAACCGTTCTTTGATTTAAATTTATCAAAGGCTTTGAATTTATATTTTATTAAATACATATATCCAAATCTAGATATATCATCAATAAATATGATGAAGTAAGAGTATCTATCTCTGGCTTGAATCGATATTAGATCACAAATATCAGTATGTACAAGGTCCAAAATGTCACTTTCTCTTTCTCCATGTCCAATAAATAGAGTCTTGGTCATTTTATCCATGAGATAAGATTCACAAGTTCTATATGATTCAAATCATAAGGATCAAAGAATTTATTTTTGTACAACTTATTAATTTTTGACTCATTTATATGACCAAATCGATAGTACAAGAGGTATATGATATTCATATCCTTTCTCTTTCTTTTCTTCATATTATCAACATGAAGTACATTATCATTAAGTGATAGGAATAGAAGATCATTATCAATATAAGTATTTCTATAAAATTTATTAGAAAAATATATAGAACAACCATTATTCTTTGCTTTTATTTCAAAATCTTATTCTAATAACAAGGATATAGAAATAACATTTTCAACAATATTAGAAATATAATAATAAATTTTTAGTTCCAAAACTTTGCCTGAAGGTAACTTTAAAATCCTGATTTTCATGATTTCGGCCTGAATGGATTTTTCATTAGCACCGAATAGCTCAAAGTCACCTTTATTCAGACTCTTTATTTTCTACAAACCCTATAATAATTTATGAAGATGTAAGCCATAAGCGGTATCCAATACCTAAGAATCTGAAATTGAAGTACTTAATGATAAGTTAGTTTGTATCATATACAAACTTTTAGCAATATTTACCTGTTTCACTACTGCAAGGTATTCCTTACAATTTTTCTTCTAGTGTCCCTTCTTGCTACAGTGATAGCAAGTATCTTTGGTGGAGACCTTCTTCGCCTTCTTCTTGGAGATGCCAACTTTAAAGTTCAACTTTTTCTTAGAACCCTTCTTGTCTTTCTTCTTATTGATCTTATCGACAAGAAGAACTGGAGCCTTTTCACCTTTGAAATGGCTCTCTACTATTTTTAGCTTGTTCAGCAGCTCAGACAAGCTGATATTCAGTTTATTCATATGGTAGTTTATGATAAACTGAGAGAAAGAGTCAGAAAGAGACTGCAGGATTAAATCCTGGCTAAGTTCACCGTCTATGGTGAAACCCAATTATTCTAGATGAGTGATCAAATCAATCATCCTTAGGATATGAGTTTGCATAGATGTGACTTCAGTCATGTGGGTATAGAACAACTACTTAGATATCTCATATCTAGCTATTCGATTTTGTTCTCCATATAACTCCTTAAGATTAAGGAGTATAAAAAAAACATCTATGTTCTCATACTGCCTCTGAAGCTCATTGTTCATCGAGGCAAGCATGATGTATTTGACAGTCACACTATCATCCTTCCATATCTTATATCTGGCCCTTTCCTCCTCAGATGTATCTTCTCCGATCATATCAAGTGCAGGTATATCCAGTATATAAGAGACATTCTCTTGAGTAAGAATAATTTTTAGATTTCTTAATCAGTCCATGTAGTTCGGTCTGATCAATTTGTTAGCATCTAATATGCCTTTAAGTGATAGTGAAGATGCCATATGTACAGTTAATCTATAATAACAAGAACAGAATATAAGCGGATATCTCATGATGATATGCACAACTAGATTAAGACTTTAGTCTAATTGTGTCTCCCACTATTTTAACAAATTTTATAACCCTCAAGAATGAAAAATAAGAAACATCTTTATGTTTCTTAGTAGGGTTGAGATCCTTATTCCTCACAAATACCTTGTGGATAGCATAACAAGCATTCATGTGTTCAAGAGTAGGTAACTCTTTACCAATTATACGTCATACAATTTTCAACATTTTTTTTTTCTTGTCTCTAGATCACTTATAGTCTTGTGGATAGAATAATAAACTATAGTGTTCTAATTAAATTAACCCTTCAATGCCATATGGTCATACACAAACAATGCTGCCCTTGTGGATAGCACAATAAAGTAATACTATTCAAATATGCCATAAGCATCAATATGTATTTAGTGAATGTCATATCAATTTCTATAGTAAGCCTTGAGGATAGCACAACAAGCTCACTAAGATCTTGACATACTCTATTACCCAAACTTGAAAGAAGGCCCTTGTAGTGTCTACATCACTAATCAATCTAAGTCTGAAATTCAGTAAGATGAATTTGGCCAGGTCAGTAGGTGGGAGGCTCTCCGTAGCTTTTCTTAAACACCAACAAAGTTGGCTAGATTAGCATATGGACTTAATTAGAAAATCATCTTTAACACTTACCTAAACACCAATTGATCAAATGAATTTGACATTTGATTTGTAAGTGAATCCCAACATTACAACTTAATATAATTTTATAGAGGGTCTTTGAACTGGTCTCGACATATCCTAACTACAATTACATAAAATATACTATACAATTATGTAACTCGACATGCTTTTACAAGTCATAATAACAATCATATAGTCATGCTAAAAAATCATATAAGAGTGCACAAAATGACTTAACAAATAAAATGAGCTCAGCCAAATTGAAAACAAATCCTAATCAAATTAGGCATTCATAACACCCTTAAACATAAAAGAATGGTCAAGAAATAAACTGATAAAGGTTTGGATATGTATATTTAATGAAATACAAATCCAAAGCCTTTAACAAATTTAAAGAGTATCAAAGAATAGTTAAGAAACAAACTGGTAAAAATATTAAAACTCTTCAATCAGATCGAGGAGGAGAATACTTATCCAATGAGTTCTTCAATTATTTGAAATAAAATGGAATACTCTCTTAATGGACACCTCTTTATACTCCACAATTTAATGAAATTGTAGAAAAGAGGAATCATACCTTATTAGATATGGTGTGATAGATGATGTTTTTCACGGATCTTCTGTTATCCTTTTGGGGATATACCCTCGAGGCTGCAGCGTATATTTTAAATGAAGTGCCTTTGAAATCTGTTTCTAGCACTCTATATGAAATATAGAAAAGTAAAAGATCCAATCTTAAGCATCTTAAGATTTGGGATTGCCCAACTTAGGTGAAAAATATTGATGGACATAAGCTGGATGCTAGATAAAAAAAATATAGGTTTGTAGATTATCCCAAGGAGAGTATAGGATACTACTTCTATAATCCTACTCAATAAAAGATGTTTGTTGGTAGGCATGCCATTTTCTTGAAGAAAAAGTTTATCCAAAAAGGAGGCAGTAGAAGGTCGGTTGAACTTAAGGAAGTCCAAAACCTACAACCCATCTAAGATTCACTAAATACTCAACCAGATGTGCCCATTGTTGAGGCACAATAACTACACACACCTCCTCTCTGAAGGCCAAGTAGAGTGTTTGGATTTATCATTGAGAATGACAACACAACCCACATCATTGAGAATGATGATCCTACGACCTATTCAGAAGCTGTCATGAGTAATGACTCTAACAAATGGTTAAATACCATGAAATCTGAAATGAACTTCATATATGCCAATCAAGTATGGACTTTGGTTGATGTGACTGAGGGTGTGACCCCAATAGGCTATAAATGGATCTTCAAAAAGAAGATTGGAGTAGATGGCCAGGTAGAGACCTATAAGGCCAAACTTGTGGCAAAAGGTTTCAGACAAAAATAAGGTGTTGATTATGAAGAAACTTTTTTGTCGATAACCATGCTCAAGTCTTTTCAGATAATGCTTGCTATTGCAGCATACTATAACTATGAGATCTGATAGATGAATGTCAAGACTGCCTTCCTCAATGGAAACCTTGAGAAAGAAGCCTATATGACTCAGCCAGAGGGATTTATCTCAAGTGAAAGACCAAATCAAGTATGCAAGCTGAATAAATCCATTTATGGATTAAAGTAAGCATCAAGGAGCTGGAATATCTATTTTGATGAGACAGTCAAATCATTTGGTTTCATCAAAAATATGGATGAACTTTGTGTGTACAAGAAGAATAGTGAGAGTACTATTATCTTCTTGATCTTATATGTGGATGACATACTGCTCATTGAGAATGATATCCCAATATTATAATCGATTAAGACTTGGCTATCACAAAAATTTTTCATGAAAGACTTAGGTGATATACTTAATATTAAGATCTATAGGGATAGAATAAATAGGATACTAGGCTTGTCCCAGTCTAGGTACATTGACCTTGTGTTGAAGAGGTTCAAGTCATCGCATACAACTCTCTAAGAAGATATCTCCTAAGACATCTGAAGAGAGAAATAGAATGAGTTCTATTCTTTATGCTTCGACTGTAGAATTGATTATGTGTGCTATATTATGTACCAAACCTGATATTGCTTATGTCTTAGGCATTGTAAGTAGATTTTAGGTTGATCCCAGGGAGGATCATTGAAATGCTGTGAAAAACATACTCAAGTACTTGAGAAGGACTAGAGATATTTTTCTGATATATGGTGGATCTAATTTAAATTGAAAGGTTATATCGATTCTAGTTTTCAATCTGATCTGAATGATAGCAAATCGATATCTGGATATGTGTTCACCCTATATGGTGGTGCAGTAAGTTGGAAAATTTTCAAACAGCAAACTATTGCTGACTCAGTCACTGAGGTTGAGTATATTGCTGTAAGTGAGGCTGCTAAGGAGGCCATTTGGATGAAAAAATTCATCACAGAGTTGGGTGTGGTTCTAGGAATTGAACAATCAGTGCTTCTTTATTGTGACAATACAGAGATAATTGCTCAAGCAAAAGAACCAAGGTCTCATCATATATCCAAGCACATCCTAAGATAATTCCACGTCGTTCATAAGATTATCGAAAGACGTGATGTGATTGTGGAGCGAGTCGATACCAAGAACAATATAGCAGATCTATTCACTAAGGCCTTGTCAATGAGCAGTTTGACTGCCATCTTGATAGCATGGGCATCAAGTATAGGGGTAATTAACTTTAGTGTAAGTGGAAGATTGAAAGAATTATGTCCTACAAGCCAATCACATATAGGATGCGATAGGGTGTATTTTATAATTTATCTTTCAAACTCATGTAATTGATATTTATTTTAATAAAATAGATATTTTTGATTCATTATATGTTGCATCTTATTGTTCTTAAGATTATAATGAATCCCATAGGTCTGGGCAATGATTTTAGAACATGATGAGATCAGCCCAGTGAGACCTAAATCTTTGATAGCCCTAACCTAAAATATTTCTAGTCATTGGTATATTAAGTTGGGGATCAATGATACTAATAAGATTGGCATATCTTATGTATGCTCAGAAATGAGGGTAGTTGATCTCACAACCACTTGTGTGGTATACTAATACAAGGATATAGATGCTTATTAGAGAATGAGTTTACTAAATTGACCTATGAGAGAATATCAAATAGAGTCTTATTTATATGTCAACTGATGATTCTCTAGTGGGAGTTGTGTAAATGATCTTTAGACCTGAGGTCATCATAGTACCTTGTGTATATGGATCCATATTTTGGTTCACTACCTAGCTTGATTCTTTGATCCTTGTATAGAGTGTTTTGGATATGGTGAAGTAAGTATGGAGATTGTAAGTGATCAATAAGGGATCAATCACTCCTAATAAGGGGATCAAACAACCTATGTGATCTCATAAGATGATGATTCTGGAAGTCTTTGGCCAAAATAGGGTGATAATTAGAAATAAATTTTTAATGTATCATCAACTAAATCATCACCTTCAAATTGAGATACATAAAGATAAGTGATTGGGTTTGACATATTTTCATGCCCACGGCTCATTTGGGATGTTGTTTGGTTGAAGGATAGAATTACACGAAAACTTGCCACTAAAAGGTATTTTGGTAATTTTTTTATCAGAATTTTAAATCTTTTGGGTAGTCATATCATATTTTTAGATGTTAATTTTGACTTATGGATTCATCATAATTAAAAGAGTTTAATTTTGAAATCAATTTGGAAGAGTTAAAGTTGATTGGAACTCTTCGGATGACCTAATCTCATTAGATTAGGGTTACGTCGAAAGTCTTGATCCACTGCTGACTAGATTTGGAATCTAATATTAGATTTGTACCTTAGAAGTCAATTGTTGGCTGGCACATTATATAATTCTTGGGCCTATACTTGTACTTATAATTTTTTTATCATCAATAAAGGACTTTTTCTTTCTAATCATGTTTATGTGTCCATGATTTGTCTTAGAAATTAACAAAGATGATTTTTGTATATTCTTAAAGAGTTAAAAATTTGAGACATACATTAATTAGTAGTTAATTTCTAAATACTTTCGATCAAAGGATCATCATGGAGGATAATGATCAATCCATTTGATATCAGTGCATAGTTCACCTTCCTTATGGGTAGATGAGTCTCAGGTCTACGATATAGAGATATTGGGATGAAGGTGCAGATGGATATTAGAGAACAGCTGACACTGAGCGTGACCAACATGAGAACCATATAGATGTCTACTCACTCATCAGTGGTCTTCTCGATGCTATAGTGGTGTGAGTGATTCTTTGACCTACGATGTCACTGGCTAATCACAGTGAGGCTACTGGGTTTGGTTGCACGTTTTCTTGGTCTCTAGCCATTTGGATCCTTATCGTGTATGTTGGCTTCAGTAGGTTCAGGTTCGCTATTTGGAGTAGGAAGCACCTAGATGGAATCTATCGATCTTGGTAGAAAAGAAGAAGTCCTATGCGATTTGTGAGACTGAGTTCAGAAAGTCTTTGACCAAAGCAAGTGTGAATACTGAAAAAGAGTTTTCACAAGATTTACAAATGAACTCGAGTCGAGTCAATCTAGCATATAACTGACGATGGGGTCTAACGAGATCTTCATGACCTCCGTCAAGTCGGAACTCACGATAGAAGGACTGAATAATATGATAACTGTACCTAAAAATTCATACTTTTATTCTACTGGGTAGCCACTATGTACTGCTAGATGTCACTGATGGATTATGAGACTCATCAAACATCATCTTGATGATCAATGGCCCTCGAAGGATAGAATTAAAAATATTTCAATCCATCAAAAAGAGTTTTGATGACATTATGATAGAGATCATAATATATTTTACTACCAGATAGAATGGAACCTATGGGGTTATACATTAAGAGATTTAATTTCAAATTTATCAATTGAGCTTATGAAGTTTTAATTGGATTAGGATTTATTGAAATCTTATTAGGTTTATGAGAACCATGCTAGCATATGGTTCAACCTAATTCTTTTGAGACTTTGATTTCATCAAGTCCATAGCCTTGAACCTAATCTAAATTTATTTAGATTTAATTAGGTTCTTAATTGTAAGCCTAAGAGTATTTGATTAAGTTAATTAGTTGGCATAATTATCCTAACATTATCTTTTCTTTATCTCCTAATTATCTTTAAGTATGCATATGGAATAGATGGAGGAATATGTAGTGCATCTTTTTCTTTTTGAAAATTATTGGGTGCTATATCCTAGAGGGGCCCACCTCCTCTTATGTGTCATGGCATGGAGGAGAGAGAGTGGGGCCCATGCCCCATCTCTTTTGGCTAGAGATCCCTTTGTGGGGCACCAAGAGTTGGCCCCCCAACCACCTGATATGTATTCTATGGTTGCCTGTTGTACATACTTAAAAGGACTGATTAATTATCATTTATATCTAATTTTATTTGACATAAATCAGATTTAAAAAGTAGAAAATTCTTATGAGATAAAAATCTACCTTTTTAAGTTGATAGGATTCCTGATATGTGTCAGGGCAATGTCTATATATAAAGGGTGGTCTCTAGGATTTTAGAGAATAAATTTTTTATCAACAAAACTCTCTTTCTCTCCATCTCCATGCCTCCTCTCATCATTTTCTTCCTTTCCACACCCAAAAATTGGGTGCTGTCTTTTCATGCACCTAGAAGAAGTTCTGGTGACTTAGAGATCAAAGATCGAGGAGAAGAAGAAGAGGCTACAGATCAAGGAGTTGATCTCGCAGTTAAGATCAAAGAAGTTGATCAAAGTCTTCAGGGTCAAAGTTCTTCTTAAGAAGAAGAATCTCATATAAGAAGAAAAAGTTTGAGATCGATCTCGATGGATATCCATGAGATCAGACACGTGTACGGCTCAACCTTCTACAAATCTGAGATCATCAGTAGCGGTGAATTTCTACCGATGCAAAGATAATGAGATCTGATCTCATAATTTTTTTCTAAATTTTGGATTGATGATATGTTCTTCCTCCTGGGTTTGGGTAGATTTAGATTTGATATCTAGCATGTGGGATTAAAGGGTTTAACCTATTTTATTTTTCACTGCTTGTTTTTAAAGTTTTGAAATCTACACAAGCTAGCTACCTACCCAATTTTTTAACAATGGTATCAGAGCTACAAATTTTTAAAATATATATAATCTAATTTTTAATTAGATCTAAATATTTTAATAATTTAAAATTAATTTTATGCTGATATAATATTGTCCTGGTATAGAGTTTACCTCCTATAATGCAAAGATTGTCCTAGCACAAGATTGATCGATTTTGAAAAATTATTTTTTAAATAATTAAATTAAATTTTTTAGATCTAAAAGTTAACATATATGATATGTTTAATTTATATTTAGATCTAAAATTAGAATGATTAAAAGCTCACATCAAACTGATATAAGGTTGTCCTGATATAAGATTTTTCTTTTATATTGTAAAGGTTGTCCTAGTTTGATGTGAATCAATTTTTGAAAAAATATTTTTTAAATATTTTGATCATTATTTCAGATCTGATTTTATACATATTTGATATGTGTAAATTTAGTTTTAGATCTAAAATTAATGTATATGTGATGCATATTTGATTTAGATCTGAAACTACATATATTTGATATATAAAACTAGGTTTAGATCTGAAACAGTTTCAAGATCATAAGTCATTAATTGCATGCAATGAAATATAATCTAAAAATTATTTTTTAATCTGAAATTATATTGTTGCATGTGGGTATGGGTTGAACCAATTAGGTCTAAGTGAACAAACTATTAATAGGATCTAATTGATTAGATCAGGCTAGAATCTATTTTTGATTTTGAGCAGTTGATTGAACCTAATCAATTGATGATTTGGATTAGATCAAAGGGGCTCAAAGTCAATTTTAGTTGTAGTTGATCTCATCGATTCACATTTTGATGTGAGTTGACTGACTTAAGATTGAATTTGGCTTAATGGTTCGGGTCCGTTTCAATAGGTTAATCTAATTGATTCTAATTGACCAATTTAGTGTGTAAGATAAGTATTTAGATGGTGGTTATTTAATTAGTTTCATTGTTTGATCTAATCAATTTTGATTGATGTCTAAGGAAAGCAATGGGGGGACCCCCACACATCTTAACTTATTTGGCCATCTTGGGAGGTTCAGTTTTGTGTTAGGTTACTTGTTGACTCGAATTCACCCATGCCAACTAGGATGGTTAGACATATTGATGTGCTGATCTGATTTAATCAGTCAGATATCAGATCTATTGATTTAGAAGAGATCTAAACCCAAATCTTCTCATTAAATATTAAGTCTAGGGGTCTTCCATCATTGTAGAGATGCGGATACCTTCCTGGTATTGATTGTTCTCGATTGGTTATAGTGATTCGATTGCATCGAGAAGGTACAACCACTCTATTGATATTTGATGTCTCGGGGTAGAGATGGGGTTGGGCTCAATAACTGTTAGGTGAGGGTCTCAATGACTTCTTTGCACCCGCTGGTGAATAATGGGTCTAACTTAACTAAGGAATATGCCAATAACTGTTAGGTGAGGCCACAGGACTTAAAGACCAAACCCACTGTATCTTGCTTAGTGCAGCAATGGATAAAGTATTGTTCGCTCATTGGTCTGTACTTACCAATAATTGTTAGGTAAGATGTATATAGATTAATGGGACTACAGTACCCACTTGAAACCGATCGCGTATAGATTTTTGTTTCTCCACCCGAGGAGTTTGAGAGATTCAAAAAAATAGTGGGAGCCTTTGTTTATTTTTAAAGTCCTTAGAATAAATATTTTTATAAGTACAAAATCTAACTAAAAGCTGTTCTCTCTACAGATAATCATGTTGAGTTCAAACCCCTTAGTCTGAATTCTTGATACAAATAAGTTGACCGGCATCAATTATGAAGACTAGCTCTAGAATTTGAGAATTGTTCTCAATTTTAAAAAACTCACCCATATCCTTGACCAAGAAGTGCCTGTGTTACCTGCTCGCCCATCCGCTAATCAACAAGCTGCACTTGAAAAGTGGATGGACGAAGATAATAAGGTGAAGTGCTATATCTTAGCATCTATGTCCAATGATCTTCAACAACAGCATGAAGATATGAGGATTGCCAGGAAGATGCTGGTTCACCTGCAAGAGTTGTATGGTAAACAGAGTCGCACGGCTCGCTTTGAAGTCTCTAGAAGACTTTTTAGAGCAAAGATGCATGATGGATAGGCCATCAATGATCATTATTTTACAATGATCAAGGACATAGAAGAGCTTCAGAAGCTTGATATGAATATGGACAAGGAATTGTAGGTGGATCTGATCCTCCAGTCTCTTCCTGATTCAAATGGGCAGTTCATTATGAACTACCATATGAATAAGATTGATGCTACTTTGTCAGAGTTATTGAATATGCTGGTGATTGTAGAGGGCACCTTGAAAAGTTCAAGGAGCACAGTTCTGGCTGTGGAGCGAGCTTCCTCCAAAAGGAAGTCTTCTTTCAAGAAGAAAAAGTCTGCAAAGAAGCAGAAGAATGAGGCCAAGCCCAAGAAATAGGTTTCGAAGAAGGATGATGATAAAAGAAAATATTTTCATTGCAATATCGAAAGCCACTGGAGAAGGAATTATCCGGCCTACTTGGCGACTATCAAGAGCAGAAAGAAGAATGGGCCTTCTGAAGGTATATCTGAGTTGCTCATTATTGAAACTAATCTAACGATTTTCTCTTCTTTTAATTGGGTTCTTGATTCTGTTTCAAGTGCTCATTTGTGTATTTCAATGTAGAGTCTTGAAGAAGTTAGGGGGTTGAGGGAAGATGAGATCACTCTTCAAGTCGGTAATAAAGCAAGGGTTGCTATTGTGGCCGTCAAGACCTACCCTCTACGACTATCGTTTGGATTTAGTTTGCTTTTGAAAGACTGTTTCTATATACTTGTAAGTAGAAATTTGATTTCTATCTCTATGCTGGTACAGGATAATTATAATTTTTATTTCAATAAAGACATGTGTTCTATTTATTTTGAAAATAAACTTGTGGCACGTGCTTTCTTGATTGACGGTCTTTACCATTTGCATATGAATGTAAGTGTAAACATTAACAAGTAAATAGTAAATGTCATAGGGTCTAAGAGATCTAGAGATAGGATCAGCCAAAAGTATCTATGGCACCTTAGGCTAGGCCATATTGGAGAAGATAGACTCATCAAACTGGAGAAAGATGGTCTTCTTAGATCATTGACTTTTGAATCTTATTCAATCTGTGAATCGTGTCTTCAAAAAAAAATGACCAAGCTACCCCTTGTGGGACAAGGGGAAAGGGCCACTGAGATATTAGCCCTGGTACACACTGACATGTGTCATCCATTTGATGTACAAGCCAAGGGTGGCTATATCTACTTCATAACCTTTACTGATGATTATTCATGTTATGGGTTCGTGTATTTGATGCAACGAAAGTCTGAAGCTTTTGCAAAGTTCATAGAACTCAGACATGAAGTAGAAAAACAGACCAAAAAACTCATAAAGGTTCTTCGATCAGATCGAGGAGAAAAATATCTTGATGGATAATTTTAGACCTATCTCAAAGATAATGGCATAGTCTCACAGTGGACACCTCTAGGAATACCTCAGCTTAACGGGATATCTAAAAAGAGGAATCGGACTCTATTAGATATAGTCCGATCTATGATGAGCTTCATAGATTTTTCTAACTTTCTCTGGGGACATGCTTTACTTTCTGTGATTCATCTCTTGAATCGAATTTCCTCTAAATCTATTCCTACCACATCATATGAATTATGGTATAGTAAGAAGCCAACTCTTGGATACCTCAAGATTTGGGGATGTTCGGCCCATGTCAAGCAACAGCAGACAGACAAGTTAGAGGCTAGGTCCTTTAGGGCTCGTTTTATAGGGTATCTTAAGAAAATAATGGGATACTACTTTTATCTTCTTGAGGATCACAATGTGATTGTGAGCTGCCATGCCGTCTTCTTGGAAAAGGAGTTTATCCAAGATGGAGGCAGTGGGAGGAAGACTGAGCTCAAAGAGAAAATCTCTGAAGAGCATCAAGTCCAAGGATCTAAACCCAATAATGCACCAGTAGATGGATACCTCGTCCACCTCATAAATCAAGTAGGATCTCCCATCCTCCTAAAAGATACTTAGGTATTCTTACAGAGGAGGATTTAGAGGAAGCATTCTTTGTGGGAGATAGAGACATTAGGAATGATCTCAAAACCTATGATGAAGCAATGTTAGATGTAGACTCTAAGAAATGGATAGATGCGATGAAGTCAGAAATTGATCCATACATTTCAATCTAGTTTGATCTTTAGTAGATCCACCTGAAGGTATTGTACCTATTGGGTGTAAATAGATTTACAAAAGGAAGATTGGGTCGGATGATAAGGTAGAGACCTATAAAGCAAGACTAGTTGTGAAAAGTTATAGTCAACGCGAAGGCATCGACTATCATGAAACTTTTTCATCTATAGCCATGCTGAAATCCATCCATACTCTGCTTGCCATAGCAGCT
>NC_025994.2:31953391-31982165 GCF_000442705.2 Elaeis guineensis
GGAGTCTTAATTACAGACATACTTGGAATCCTATTTAACAGATAACAGGCTGATTCGAGTGCATATCCCCAGAAGGATATCAGCAAGCTAGCGAAAACCCATTATGGATCGGACCATGTCTAACAAAGTCCGATTCCTCCTTTCAAACACACCATTATGCTGTGGTGTTCTTGGAGGAGTCCATTGGGAGAGAATCCCATTCTCTCCTAGATATGTGAGAAACTTATTAGAAAGGTATTCTCCTCCTCGATCAGATCGAAGAGTTTTAATACTCTTCCCAGTTTATTTTTCTACTTCACTTCAGAATCGTTTGAACATTTCAAATGAATCCGACTTATGTTTCATCAGATAGACATATCCATATCGGGATAGGTCATCCGTGAAAGTTATGAAGTAGAAATATCCACCTCTAGCACTTGTGCTCATGGGCCCACATACATCAGTATGTACTAGGCTCAAGAGCTCAGTAGCTCTCTCACCTTTTTCAGTAAAAGGTGACTTGGTCATTTTACCAAGAAGACAGGACTCACAGGTTGGAAGTGATTCACAATCACTAACTTCGAGAATTTCCTCTTGAGTCAACCTGTTTATTCTATTCTTGTTTATATGACCTAGCCTACAGTGCCATAAGTAGATATCTGACACACTATCTAATCTAGGGTGCTTGCCAGTAGAATAGACTCTTATCAGGCTTGACCTTTTTGGTCTGGCTCTGCACTGATGTCCTAGCCTGAACTTGCACCTTCTTTACTTTCTTCTTCTTGTTCTTCTTTTCTTTCTTAAAAGGTCGAGAACCAGAAGACGAACCTCCCACTAAATTCACCGACTCCTTGTGAAGTTGGTGATCCTTCTCAAAGTTCTGAAGCAACCCCAGTAACCCGTGGTAGTTCTCTTCAGGCTTTGTCATTCTATAATGAGTGAGGAATAGGAGATAAGACTTGGGCAGCGAGTTCAGTATTGCATCTTTCCCAAGCTACTCATGCAAGAAAAAGTCGAGCTTGCTCAATCATTCCATCAGCTCGATCATGTACAATACATGATCAGTAACAGAGGCACCATCCCGCATTTTGGCGTTGAAGATGGCACAACTAGTCTTGTGCCTCTCCACGTCATCGGGTGTGCCAAAGGCATCCTCCAACACTTAAAGCTTATCCTTTGGCTGAGCCATCTTGAATCTGCGACTGAACTCGTCGCTCATGATAGCCAGCATGATACAGCGCACCGTAGTCCGATCACTGAGCCACTTCTGGTAAGTGTCTCTGATTGTTCCACGTGCATTGAGATCTGGCTCCTCAGGTGCAGGATCTATTATCACATATAGGATCCGTTCATGCTCCAGGACTATCTTCAACTTTCGGTACCAGCTATCGAAGTTGGGTCTCACCAACTTATCATTGTCCAACAATGATCGGAGCGATAGGGAAGTGGCCATATTTGCACAAAGGAGAACCATAACCTAATTAGTAATTGATTCATTAAACCTAAAGATTTGGACTTTAATCAAAAAGTTTCTCCCACTATTTTATTCGAGTTGGTAGCCCCTACCTCCAACTCAAAGAATTACCCTAATTCCTTAGCGGGTACTAGAATCCACTTAGACTGCACACAAGCCCAACTTTGGTTGGTCAACCCATGTACATCTAAGGGTAGGTTCATAACCAATTGTTTCTCTAAACAATTTCTAGTAATTTTAATTTTGCCCCAGAAACCTAATCAGTAGGCTTTGGCCTCCACTGTAAGGATCCAGTTAGGTCCAACCATTAACATGATCATACTTGGTGTATCTAACCAACGAATGATTAAGCCCAACTTTGGTTGGCTCACCTAACCACCATTAGAGAGATACTTCCAAGTCGTCATATGATGAGTGATAATTCCATTAGTCAACAAGCACCAAGCCTTTGGGTCTGCAATGATTATTGAGTTCATGGACTCATTATCAAACACCTTAATGGGAGGCTATGACTCAGTTATCTCCATAACTTTATCATTTTAAGGACCTAATAATTTTAGAGGATTTAAATAATATAGAGGATGAAGTCAGATGAACCAGCTTATCATGATCCTCCCACTGGCTTCACCAAGTCAGCTTAAGGGAGACCATTAAAAGGGCTGGTCTAGGAGCACCTAAATCAGTCACACTGATTTACCTAGCTGACATGGGTCAGCTCGAATAGTCAAGTGATCCGATCAAAACATAATTTCACCAAGAGGACAGGTAAGTTCGATCAGTGGGAGGGTCTGCCAAAGCTTGCCTTAGACACCATCAGAAATGGCCAGGTAAGCGGACTCCCAATTAAAAACCACCGGTCTGGTTTACCTTAGACACCAACTGGTTTAATTAGTTTCGATTAGATCAACCTAACAGTTCGTGCTAGACCGCTTAGCCAAAAATCAAGTCCATTTGGTTCTCGTTAAAGACATGGACTTGACCAACTACAACTATTGTAATTGATCTAGAGAATCCTTGACCTAATCTAAGACAACAATTGATTAGATTTAGTCAATTCTCTAATTAAGTCCATCTTTAATCTAACCATAGGTCTAACCCAATTAATGGACCTAATTCTCACTAACCCATTAACCCAATGTGTTATGATTTGTGTCTTAGGTTCTTCAATTCACAATCCTAGAACCTAATCAAACAACTTCTTAATTCTTAATTAAGTTTTGGGCTGAGGGTTGGGTTCGGCTTTTCAAAAAATAATTTTCATATTTGTAAAATAATTTTACAATATGATTCTACCAACCATATTGCATGTTTGATTCATAATCAAGATGCAAGTGAAATAAACATAAAACTACTTTAGATCTAATCTAAACAGGTTCATGTAATTGAAACAATTTCAACTTTAAACAATTTCTTTGCACAAAAATTATTAACAAAGAGATTTTATTTCAGATTTAAATATCGTTTAAATCTAATAAATCATAAATTTAATCTAGATCATATCTAATAAATTTATGATTAAAGATAGATCTACACAAACTAGGACAACCTTTGCACTGTAAGGGGTAAACCTTACAGCAGGATAACCTTGCAGTTTGTGATTGATCTAAAATTTTAATTTTAGATTTAATAATCAGATTATAAATTAGATCTAATCTAAAAATAATCTAAGCATGTATAAATACTCATGTAATAAAGAACCTGGCTCTGATACCAATTGAAGGAACCAGATCTAGGGTTTCAGGGTTAGATCTTGAAACTTTTTCAAGATCATACAGCGGAAGACTAAAATAAATCAAAATTTATTTTCTAAGATCAAAAAATCCCTAGATCTAAGATCCTATTACATGATTATTATATAAAATTAAATCAAAAATTAAAATATATATAAATATAGTATGAACTACATGTTGATCATATCAACATGTTTCTATACTAGCTACATCTAATGTATGTATTAAATAATAGATCAGATCTATTACCTTGCAAGTTAGACACTCTAACCTCGCTGATCCGGGCTTAAGGATGATGTTGCAAGCCGCACATGCATCCGGCCTCTAGGAGTCGTCCACACGAGCCCACGAATCTCGATCAGAAGTCCTGCTTCAGGAAATCAGCACAGTATGCTAGTACTGCGCTGATCCTTCTTTGATGGTTGATTAGGTGCCTCCTTCTTCTTGATTTGGACTCTTCCAAAGATAAAAATTAGAAGGAGGAGTTTCAGATCTGAGACACTCTCAGGAAACTCAAGATGGAGGGAGGAAAGATATGAAAACAAAAACCCTAGAAGAAGACCCTCTTCTTCTTCACATTTTTCTCTCTAAATGCCCTAACTTGCGTCTTTTATATCTCCACGACCCAAAATTATTTCTCTCTGATTTTTGGGTGGCACAAAGGTATCTCAAATATCTGACTTCCCTTAAAATTTTATAAAGAAACTCATCTTATATAGAGAGATATGATAGAGTCCTTGTCTAGGTCAAACACCTAGTCAAGGCTTATCCAAACATGGCAAGTTAAGGGACGCCCAACTCTTGAGCACCTCCTCCATATTTTCATGCATAGATCACAAGAAAAGGGTGCATAATGTATACCCTAAATGCAATGAAAATTCCAAAAAAAATTTGGATAAATTCGGTGCAAAATTGAAAGAGTTTTGGATTTCTAAAACTCTATCTCATAGAATTCGAAATCCAAACTTATTCCTTTTAGATTTGATCCAAACCACCTTCCATGTAAGAAAGAAGAGAGGAGACCTTTTGTGAACGTGGGAGAGATCTGGGAGAGGGATTTTGTCACACAAAATAAGTGGAGATTGGCATTGAATAAGAGAGAGGGCATGGAGAAGGTTTATGTGGCGCAAGGTGGAATCCTAGTCCTACTAGGATTCTGTCTCATAACTTGTTTTAATTTGGTTTTCCAAACCAAATCAAATCAAAATTAGATCAACTCAATTAAAATAGATCTTAATCCAATTAAGAACCTAATTTAATCAGATTAAATTATATTTAAATCTGATTTAATTTTCTAATCAAATTAGAAATTAGATTGATCCAAGTCCTAGTTGAACTAGGACTAGTCTTTCCTTGCACTTGGCTTATCCAATAAACTAATTGGACTTGATCCAATCAAACCCAAACTAAATTTAATTAAATTATATTTAATTAGACTTAATCTCAGCCCATTGGCTTAATCAAATTAAGCCAATTAGCAATCAAATTGCTAATCGATCCTCCTGCAACACTTGCACTGGGTTAAATGTCAATCGTATTGATCATTTAACCCTAGAATGATTCTTAATCGTTGATCAACCATCTGATTGGATCATGAACTCTAATGTGTGTGACCTCATAGGTCCGAACCTAAGCCGGTAGCATAGGAACAAATTCCTATACCAATCGAAGTGACCATCTAGCAATGGTACCCGACGATCGGATAGGTCGAATGTGTAGAACAACATCCTTAGAACCCATGCGGATATAGTTTTCATATAATTCATCCCCTTGACCAAAATGATCATAGGATACCCCAGAGCTCAACTGTCAACTCTGATCAAGTTGTCCACATTGTATTTCAAAATATCAAATCCATCTGATGGATTACCCTGGCCAAGGTTTTGTTAAATTGAAATACAGTGACTCATTCTTCTCCAACTCTTGGAGTGGTCAATCCCATCTCGATCACACTCTGACTTCGTAAGTACTTGACTGTGCCCAGAAGCCTTCCGTCTCTGAATTAGAAATTCAGTTAGTCCAGTACCAAAGCACAGTGAGTTGCTTGCAAGTCACTGAGGCGATCTCAAGTCTAAGGGACACTTATACCTATATCCCATCAGAGACATTCTCGACAGCAGAATGCTCTAGAGTTGGTCATATTCAATGATGATGTACCCTTACATCTCACCTGTATGCCATACCAGTGTCTCCACACTCCTTGGTTAAGAGGACAACCAACCCATATGGCCTACAGTGACCTATGCTCGATAGAAGCTGTCGTCCTTATTAACAGCCTATCATTTGGTCGTGAACAATTTTAAGGACTAATCGATAAATTCTCTCTTTATCGAACTTAAATAGTCCTAAGGACTTCATCATAACAACGGAGTTCATTAGAAGATGAAAGCTTATGATGAAGATGCCAAATATATTTTATTTATTAACAAATTAATTACAATACTTGGTTGCTCAACCGTCAACAGCTTGACGATTGGCTTTTTGGGACACATTTCCCAACACATAGAGGAGGTGCTAAAGAAGTTCAGCATGGAAAACTCCAAGAGAGGTCCTTTGCCCCTTAGACACAGCATTCATCTCTCCAAGAAGATGTGCCTTGATACACCTGAGGAGATCCAGCATAGGAGCAAGATCCCTTATGCTTCGATAATAGAGAGTCTCATATATGTCATGTTATATACACGCCCTGATATAGCACTTGCTGTAAGTATTACGAGTAGATATCAAGCGAATCCAGACGAAGAATACTAGATTGCTGTTAAAAATATCTTTAAGTACTTAAGAAGGACTAAGAATTTAATTTTGGTGTTTGGTGGAAGATCAGAGCTAAAAGTTAAGGGATACACCGATTCAGACTTTATGGCTGATGTCGATAATAGAAAATCTACATCAGGATATATCTTCTTGTGTAATAGTGGTGCGGTTAGCTGGAAGAGTTTCAAGCAGTTGATCATTGTAAATTTGATCATGGAAGCTGAGTACATAGCCATCTCTGAAGCCTACTAAGGAAGCTTTTTTGCTTCAAGAAGTTTGTTGTAGAGCTGGGTGTGATGCCATCAGATGCCATTGCACTGCACTGCGATAACAATGGTGCCATAGCTTTCGCTAAGGAGCCCAGATTTCATCAGAAGTCCAAGCACATAGAGCGACAGTTTCACATCATACATGAATACCTCGAGAAGAAGTTTGTCGAGGTGTAGAGAGTCGACTCCGTGCAGAATATGGTGGACCCACTAACCAAGCCTCTCAGCCAGCAAAAGATCGAAGCTCACCTTGAGAAGATTGGTCTTAGGTATATAGCCAATTGGCTTTAGGTCAAGTGAAAGTTTATTGGATTTGTGCCTTAGAAATCAATTGTTGGCTGATACATCATATAATTCTTGGGCCTATACTTGTACTTATAATTTTTTAGTATCAATAAAGGATATTTTCTTTTCAATCATATTTATGTGTCCATGATTTGTTCTAAAAATTAACAAAGATGATTTTTGTATATTCTTAAAGAGTTAAGAATTTGAGACATACATTAATAAGTAGTTAATTTCTAAATACTTTCGATCAAAGGATCATCACGGAGGATAGCAATCAATCCATTTGAGATCGATGCACAGTTCACGTTTCTTATGGCTAGATGAGTCTCAGATCTACGGTGTAGAGACACTGAGGTGAAGGTGCAGGTGATTGTTAGAGAACAACTTGTACTGAGCATGACCAACATAAGAACCACATGGATATCTACTCACTCGTCAGTGGTGTTCTTGATGCTGCAGTGGTGTGAGTGGTATTTTGACCTACGATGTTATTGGCTATTCACATTGAGGCTATTGGGTTTGACTGCACATTTTCTTGATCTCCAACCATTTGGGTCCTTGCTGTGTATGTTGGTTTCAGTAGGTTCAGGTTCGTTGTTTAGACTAGGATGCATCTAGATGGGATCTATTGATCTTGGTAGAAAAGGAGAAGTCCTATGTGATTTATGAGACTGAGTTCAGAAAGTCATTGGCCAAAGTAAGTGTGAATACCGAAAAAGAGTTTTCACGAGATTCACAAATGAACTCAAGTCGAGCCAATCGAGTATATGACTGATGATGGGATCTGACGAGATCTCTATGACCTCCGTCAAGTCGGAACTCACGATAAAAAGACTGAATCATACGATAATTATACCTAAAGATTTGTACTTTTATTTTACTGGGTTACCACTATATACTGCTAGGTATCATTGATGGATTGTGAGACTCATCGGACGTCATCTTGATGATCAATGACCCTCGAAGGATAGAATTGAAAATGTTCCAATCCATCAAAAAGAGTTTCGATGATATTGTGATAAAGATCATAATACATCTTACTACCAGATAGAATAAAACTTATGGGATCACACATTAAGAGATTTAATCTCGAATTTACCAATTGGACTTATGAAGTTCCAATTAAGTTAGGGTTTATTGAAATCCTATTAGGTTTATGAGAACCATGCTAGCATATGGTTAAACTTAATTCTTCTCGAGACTTTGATTTGGTCAAGTCCATAGCCTTGAACCTAACCTAATATTATTTGAATTTAATTGGACTCTTAGTTGTAAGTTCAAGAGGATTTGATTAAGTCAATTAGTTGGCATAATTATCTTAACATTATCTCTTCTTTATCTCCTAATTATCTCTAAGTATGCATGTGGAATAGATGGAAGAATATGTGGTGCATCTTTTTTTTTGAAAATTATTGGGCTTCATATCCTAGAGAGGCCCACCCCCTCTTATGTGTCATGGCATGGAGGAGAGAGAGTGGGGTCCACGCCCCATCTCTTTTGGCTAGAGATCCTTTTGTGGGGTGTCAAGAGTTGGCACGCCAACCACCTGACATGTATTCCATGGATGCCTATTGTACATACTTAAAGGACTGATTAATTATCATTTATATTTGATTTTATTTGGCATAAATCTGACTTAAAAGGTAGAAGATTTTTATGAGATAAGAATCTATCTTTTTAAGTTGATAGGATTCCTGATATGTGTCAAGACAGTATCTATATATAAAGGGTGGTCTCTAGGGTTTTAGAGAAAGAATTTTTGATCAACAAAAATCTCTCTTTCTCCATCTCTATGCCTCCTCTCATCATTTTCTTCCTTTCCACACTCGAAAGTTGGGTGCTCTCTCTTCCACATGCCTAGAAGAAGTTCTGGTGACTTAAAGATCAAGGATCGAGGAGAAGAAAAAGAAGGCTGCAGATCAAGGAGTTGATCTCGCAGTTAAGATCAAAGAAGTTGATCAAAGTCTTCAAGATCAAGATTCTTTTTGAGAAGAAGAATCTCATATGAGAAGAAAAAGTTTGAGATCAATCTCGATAGATACTCATAGAGGCCAGACACGTGCGGCTCAACCTTCTACGAATCTGAGATCATCGATAATGATAAATTTCTACCCGCACAAAGGTAATGAGATCTAATCTCATAAAATTTTTTTAAATTTTAGATTGATGATATGTGCTTCCCTCTGGGCCTGGATAGGTTTAGATCTGGTATCTAGCATATGGGGTTAAAGGGTTTAATCCATTTTTTTTCGCTGCCTATTTTTAAAGTTTTGAAATCTACACATACTGCCTATCTGATTTTCTATCACCCAATGGGTCACACAATTTGGATTTTGATCTTGATCTAATCTAATTAGAGTTTAATATAAATTCTATGAGTTAATTTGATATGCTGGCATATTGTATTAACCCAAGTTCCCAAATTGGTTTAGATCAAAGTATTTGAGCTAACCTAGACATTGCCTTTGACCTAATGGGATTGGGTCAATTTAAATAGGGTCCTTATCCAACATGAATCAATTTCAAGTGGAGGACTCCTCTATACCCACCAGAACCCACAATAAAAAAAAAAATGCTGCCCACCCCATTATGGCATGTGAAGTGGAGAGTCCATCTTAATGAAGGCTCTTAACTAATACGTGTTGCCTTAAATTCTCAATCAGAAATCTTATGTTTTGATGCCAAAATTTATTGAAGTTTTTATGACATGTATAAGACTAAGAGTCCTTCTACTCTAAGTAATTGGATTACCAAAAGTTCACTCGATGAATTTATTTGGTTTGTGGGAACTTGGATAACCAAAGATTGGCGCCCCTTCATCCCATATGACGTCTCCTGATCCCCATTTATAGGGGATGCCCCACATGGCTTCTTATGATGATTTTTGTCTAAAACCAAGAAAAGGGATGTAGTAAACATAGAAAAATTCTAAAAAATTTTTGAGAAGAAAAAGGGAGAATTTTGAGGGGCAAAAGTTGCTATAAGGATGGTAAGATTTTCAGCAAGTGTTGATTGAGTGTCCTAGGATTTTATTTTTTCATATGTTGGAGCTAAAAATTAAATTTTAGATTATATGACATCTAAAGAGTATCTTCTTAATGTTGTTCTAGTAGTGAGATCGAAAGCAACTAGATTTTGATATAATCATGACACAAGTTTGAAGCCGGTAGTGTTCTTGAGAAGACAAGGCTGTGGCAGCACATTGGTTGGGAAGGACTTTGGCCAACTTCTATGTGGATCACCGTTGGAGAACTTCTACCTTGAGATCTTGTGGAAAACACCAACATGCCATTTTTTCATATTAGTTGAAGTATAATTTTCTATCTTTTTGCATGCTTGAATTTACTTTGATCGTGATCGGCAAAGTGATTCTAGGATTTTGAGTTCAGCTCGATAGTTTTATTTGATAAAGCTATTGATTTATTTATTTTAAATTTTTTGAAAATTATTTTTCACTGTGTGGTCAGAACCCAACAGTATCTTATACTCTCCATAGGATAACTCACAAACATGTATTTTTTTGATCTAGTACTAAGCTTATATCCATCAACATTTTTCACATAAGCCGGGCAATCCCAAACTTAAGATGTTTAAGACTCGATCTCTTCTCTTTTCATATCTCATATGGAGTGCTAGAGACAGATTTGGAAGGTACTTTGTTTAAAATATATGCTGTACCCTCGAGAGCATATCTCCAAAAGGAGATCGAAAGATCTATGAAACACATCATAGACTATACTATATCTAATAAGATGCAATTCCTCCTTTTCGTAATTTTATTTAATTGTAGAGTATAAGGAGATATCCACTAAGAGAGTATTCTATTTTATTTTAAATGATCGAAAAATTTACTAGTTAAATATTTTTCTCCTCAATCAGATCAAAGAGCTTTAATACTTTTATCAGTTTGTTTCTCAATCGTTCTTTGATACTCTTTAAATTTGTCAAAAGTTTTGGATTTATATTTCATTAAATACACATATCTAAATCTAGACATATCATCAGTAAATGTGATGAAATAAGAGTATCCACCTCTAGTTTGAGTCGACATTGGATCACAAACATCAGTATGTACAAGGTCTAAAATGTCATTCGCTCTTTCTCCATGTCCAATAAATAGAGTCTTGATCATTTTATCCATGAGATAAGATTCATAAGTTCTATATGATTTAAAATCATAAGGATCAAAAAATTTATCTTTGTACGACTTGTTAATTCTTGACTCATTTATATGACCAAATCGACAGTGCCAAAGGCATATGATATTCACATCCTCTCTCTTTCTTTTCTTCATATTATCAACATGAAGTATATTATCATTAAGTGATAGGAATAGAAGATCATTATCAATATAAGCATTTTCATAAAATTCATTAAAAAAATATAGAATAACTATTATTCTTTGCTTTTATTTCAAAACTTTGTTTTAATAATAAGGGTATAAAAATAATATTTCTAACAACATTAGAAATATAATAACAGATTTTCAGTTCCAAAACTTTACCTAAAGGTAACTTTGAAACTCTAGTTTTCATGATTTCAGCCTCAATAGACTTTCCACTAGCACCGAATAGCTCGAAGTCACTTTTATTCAGACTCTTTATTTTTTATAGACCCTGTAATGATTTGTAAAAGTGTGAGCCATAGGCGATATCCAATACCCAAGAATCTGAAATTGAAGTACTTAATGATAAGTTAGTTTGTATCATATACAAACCTTTAGCAATATTTATCTATTTCACTACTGCAATGTATTCCTTGCAATTTTTCTTCTAGTGTCCCTTCTTGCTACAGTGATAGCATGAACCTTTGGTGGAGACCTTCTTCGCCTTCTTCTTGGAGATGCCAGCTTTAGAGTTCAACTTTTTCTTGGAATCCTTCTTGCCTTTCTTCTTGTTGATCTTATTGACAAGAAGAATTGGAGCCTTTTCACCTTTGAAATGGCTCTCTACTATTTTTAGCATGTTCAGCCACTCAGACAGGCTGATATTCAGTTTATTCAAATGGTAGTTTATAACAAATTGAGAGGAGTTGGAGAAAGACTGCAGGATTAAATCCTGGCTAAGTTTACTGTCTATAGCGAAATCCAATTGTTCAAGATGAGTGATCAAATCAATCATCTTTAGGATATGAGTTTGCACAAACGTGCCTTCAGTGATGTGGGTACGGAATAATTACTTGGATATCTCATATCTAGCTGTTCGATTTTGTTCTCCATATAACTCCTGAAGATTAAGGATTATAAAAGGAACATCGATGTCCTCATGCTACCTCTTAAGCTCATTATTTATCGAGGCAGGCATGTTGTATTTGACCATCAAACTGTCATCCTTTCACATCTTATATTTGGCCCTGTCTTCCTCAGAAGCATCTTCTTCGATCATATCAGGTGCAGGTATATCCAGTATATAGGAGACTTTCTTCTGAGTGAGAATAATTCTCAGATTTCTTAACCAGTCCATATAGTTCGATCTGATCAATTTGTTAGCATCTAATATATCTCTAAGTGATAGTGAGGATGCTATATGTGTAGTTAATCTATAATAACAAGAACACAATATAAGCGAATATCTCATGATGATATGCATAACTAGATTAGGACTTTTATCTAATTGTGTCTCCCACTATTTTAACAAATTTCATAACCCTCAGGTATGAAAAATGAGAAACATCCTTATATTTCTTAGTAGGATTAAGATCCCTATTCCTCACAAACATCTTGTGGATAGCACAACAAGCATTCATGAGTTTAAGAGTAGGTAACTCTTTACCAATTATACATCATACAATTCTCAACATTTTTCTCTCTTATCTCTAGATCACTTATAGTCTTGTGGATAGCACAACAAAGTATAGTATTCTAGTTAAGTTAACCCTTTAATCCCATATGATCATACTTAAATAATACTGTCTTTGTAGATAGCACAACAAAGCAACACTATTCAAATATGCCATAAGCATCAATATGCACTTAGTCAACATCATATCAATTTCTATAGTAAGCCTTGAGGATAGCACAACAAGCTCACTAAAATCTTGACATACTCTATTGACCAAGCTTGAAGGAAGGCCCTTGTAGTGTCTACATCACTATTTAATCTAAGTTCAAAATTTAATAAGATCAAATTGGCCAGGTCAATAGGTAGGAGGCTCTCTGTAGCTTTTCTTAAACACCAACAAAGTTGGCAAGACCAGCATACGAACTTAATTAGAAAATTACCTTTAACACTTATCTAGACACCAATTGATCAAATAAATTTGATATTTGATTTGTAAGTGAATCCCGACATTATAACTTAATATAATTTTATAGAGGATCTTTGAATGGGTCTCGATACATCCTAACTACAATTACATAAAATATACTATACAATTATGTAATTCGACATGCTTTTACAAGTCATAATAATAATCATATAGTCATGCTAAAAAGTCATATAAGAGTGCACAAAATGACTTAACAAATAAAACAAGCTCAGCCAAATTGAAAACAAATCCTAATCAAATTAGGCATTCATAACACCCTTAAACATAAAATCGATTTAAGCATCAAGCAACCATGAAACTATAAATTTTATATTATCATAAATTTAAAATTTTAATAATTAAAATTTAAATCTATGGTTCATATAAAGTCAAAAATAATTTTTAATTTTTAAGATCGATGCAATAAAATGATGCAATATTTTTGGCAACTTATGAACTAGAACAATTCTATATTACAACTTTGCACTTCTTTTATCGAATCTAACAAGGGTGGCTTTGATACCGCTGTTGGGTTTCAGTCACATAGTGAAAATCAAATTTTAAAAAATTTTAAAACTAACATATCAATAGCTTTAACAATTAAAACTATCGAATCAAAACCCAAATCCTAGAATCACCTTGTAGATGTCGATCAAAATCAAAAACAAGCATGCAAAGAGATAGAAGTTTATACTTCCTCAAAAGAGTAATATGATATGATGGTGATCTCTATGAGACTCCAAAGTAGAAGCCTTTTAATGGTGATCCACATGATAGTTGGCCAAGATCCTTCTTAACCGATGCACTGCCGCAGCCTTTTCTTCACAAGAACACTATCGGCTTCGAACTCGAAGTACGATCACACCAAAACCCAATCACCTTCAATTTTATCACCAAAATCATGTCAAGAAGACACTCTTCAGAAGTCTCACAACCTAAGATTTGATTTTGAGCTCTAACATATGAAAAAATCAAATCCTAGGGTTAACTAGCAATACTTGCTAATTCTCTCACCACCCTTCTTATAATTTTTTCTTCTCAATTTTTATTTCTCTTTTTCTCAAATTTTTTCTAGAAATTTTTCTCTATTTGACACACTAATTGACTCTAATTTTCACCAAAATCCAGCACTTGATCCATTTGGAATGCTCCATATAAATAGGTGAAGAAGGGATGTGAGGAACGACCAAGGGGCACCAACTCTTGCCGCTCCAAGTTCTCATGTAGTGAAATAAATCATCATAATTTATTTTAGCACAAAAGAGCCTTCACACAGAAGGACTCTTCTTCTTCTATGCTCCATAAATTTTTCATAATAAATCAGTATGTAATAGTTAAGGTTCTGGATGAGAAACAAAGAGGTAAGATGAAATAAGAGTCTTCTTTAAGGACTCTTTATATCTCAATGCTAATTAAGAGGGGACAGCATTTAATTTTTTGTGTGAGGCCTAGTGGGCATAGAAGACTCCTTTCATATTTGAAATACTTCCAAGTTGAATAAGAACTAAATTAAATTGGATCCAATCACATTAGGTTAAAGACAACTGGTCTAATTTAGCTCAAACATATTGAACTAAACCAATTTAGGATCTTGGATTAATATAATATGTTAGTATATCAAATTAACCCTTAAAATTTATATTAAATCTTAATTAAATTAAATTAAGATCAAATCTTAAAGTGTGTGACCTATTGAATTCTAAATCTAGCCAGTAGTGGACACAGACTCTTTGACGTATTCCTAATCCGATTAGATTAGGTCAGCTCAAGAGTCCCAATTAACTAAGACTCTTCCTCATTAATTCATGAATTAAATTTTTTTAATTATGATGAGTCCATAAGTTAATATTGATGTCTAGCAACATATCATGATTACACAAAAGATTTAAAATTTTGATAAAAAATTATCAAAATATCCTTCAGTGATAAGTTACCATGTAATTCAATCCTTTAGTCAAACAATATCGCAGATGAGCAGTGGGTATCAAATCATGTCAAACTCAATCATTTATTTATATGTATCTCGATTAGAAGGTGATGATTCAGTTGATGATATATTAAAAATTTTTTTCTAATTATCATCCTGCTTTGGTCAAAGACTTTCAGAATTATCAACCTATAAGATCACATAGAATGTTTGCTCCTCTTATTAGAAGTGAGTGATCCGTTATTGATCACTCACAACCTTCATGCATACTTCACCACATCCAGAATATCTTATACAAGGATCAGAGAATCAAGTTAGGAAGTAAACCAAAATATAGATTCATATGCACAAGGTACCATGGCGATCTCAGGTCAAAGGATCATTTGCACAACTCCCACTAGAGAACTATCACCGACATGTAAATAAGACTCCATCGGATATTCTCTCATAGGTCTATTCAGTAAACTCATTCTCTAATGAGCACCCATATCTTTACATTAGTGTCACCACATAAGTGGTTGTAAGATCAACCACCCTCATCTCTGAGCATACATAAGACATGCTAATCTTATCAATTTTATTGATTTCCAACTCAATGAATCAATGACTGAAAATATTTTAGATCATGGCTATCAAGAATTTAGGTCTCACTGGTGTGATCTCATTATGGTCCTAAAATCATTGTCCAGATCTATGGGATTCATTATAATCTTAAAAATAAAGATGTAGCATATAATGAATTGAAAATATCTATTTTATCAAATATTAATATTAATTATATAAGTTTGGAAGATAAATTACAAAAAACACTATTGCTCCTAGATTGATTTTGATGATTACAAAGCAGATTGAAGGGATACAAATAATTTTAAATTGAAAAAGTCCTTATGCTCTTCAAGGGCAAAATCATAATTTCACTAAAACCTGATTTGATAGTATCATTTGGTAGAACAAATGATTAGTAATCTATTGGTGAAAATTTTATTATTTTTGGACTTATATTTTTGAAGTTATGAAGGTTTGAAGTGCATGAGTCGACTCATGAGTCAACTCATGGCACTATGAGCTGATTGGCACGCAAAAATTTCCCTTGGCACGCTAGATTTTTAGCTTGGCACGACCTATGAGTCGACTCATGAGTCGACCCACAAGGCATGAGTCGACTCATGAGTCGACCTCTGCTGATTTGGGCCAAAAAATCCAGAAATCAAAGTTTCTGGCTAATGCAACAGAAGTCGACTCATGAGTCGACTCCTGAAGCATGAGTCGACTCATGAGTCGACCCCTGCGATGGAAAATATCCGCAACGGCTAGTTTTTTGCCCGTTTTAATTGCCTTTTATGCTTCCTAAAAATGCTCTAACGGCTCTTTTTCTGCCTAATATGTTTTCTCTTGTTTCTTAAGGCTATAAAAGGTTTCAAATGGTGAAAGAAATAGCAGAGATAAAACATATATACAAAAGGATCCAAAATCTACACGAGAAAGCCTGAGATCAACGAAATACCCAAAAGAAAAAGAGAGAGGATCCACAATATACAAGAGAGATTATGAAAGAGAAAGCAAGAGCATTCAAAGAGAGGATTTTTCAAGCCTATTGTTCAACCTTGATCAAGAGATCTTTCAAAGCCTTCAAGAAGTCCTCAATCAAAGATCATCTTCTTCTCAAGTGTTCATTCAAGCGTTCATCCACCTTGAGAAAATCCAAAAAGGAGATTCTTCATTTGAGTAAAATATTTTTATTATTATATTCGCTCATTTAAGGAGCTGTTATTGTATTAATTTGTGCTCTAAATTTTTTACTCTTTGTGAGTATTGTTCTTATTTTTGGAGGATTTCCAAAACAAGGAAAGGTTGATCGAACCTGAAATCGGAGTGTTTTGGGTTAGCTTGTACCCGAAAAATAAGTAGACTAGCTTGGGATAGCTAGTGTCGGAGTTTCCGACTTTTGTATTCGGGTTGAATACAAGTATAGTGGATTGAAATTCCCAAGTAGGAGCTTGGGGAGTGGATGTAGGTGCAAGGTTGGCACCGAACCACTATAAATCCTTGTGTTTGTGGTGTGCTTTATTGTTTCTCTTTATTTCTTTATTATATCCTTGCATTCTTGCTTTAGGAAATTAATCTTGATTAAAGTCTTTGTTCTCATTCATCATAAGTAATTAATTAAGCCTAAAATTTTTAGAAACCCAATTCACCCCCCCTCTTGGGTTGCATAGCTGGGCAACAAGTGGTATCAGAGCCCGGTGCTCTAGCCCTTCTTTGATCTAACAATCAAAGAGCCAAAGATCTATGGCAACCCATGTCGGTACTTCTCTAGCCGAGGGGCAATCTACAAACCGACCTCCACTTTTCAATGGGTCTAATTACACCTATTGGAAAGCTGGATGAAGATATTCATACAAGCACTCGACTATGATATGTGGAGTATCATAGTGAATGGTCCTCACACACCCACCAAGATTATAGATGGTGAGGAGTCAACCAAACCCGAGAAAGAATGGGATGAGGTTGATAAGAAATTGGCACAATTAAATGCCAAAGCTATGAATGTTCTTTATTGTGCACTAGATGCAAATGAATTTAATCGCATTTCTACTTGTGCATCTGCTAAAGAAATATGGGATAGGTTAGAAGTAACCCATGAGGGAACAAATCAAGTAAAAGAGACTAAAATAAACATGCTAGTGCATAAATATGAATTGTTCAAAATAGAGCATGATGAGTCCATAACTGCTATGTTTACTCGTTTTACTGATATAATTAATGGTTTGAAGAGTCTTGGCAAATCTTATACTAACAGTGAACTAGTAAGGAAGATTCTCAGGTCATTGCCAAGAACTTGGGAAGCCAAGGTGACTGCCATCCAAGAAGCAAAGGACTTGAACACTCTACCTCTAGAAGAGCTTCTTGGATCCTTGATGACTCATGAACTCAGCATGAAGCAACATCAAGAGGATGAAGTCAAAAAGAAAAGAACCATTGCCCTTAAATCCACAGCTTCGCCTGATTATGAAACGGATGACACTGAAGATGAAGAACAGGATGAAGAGATGGCACTCATCACCCGAAGATTCAAGAAGTTCCTAAGAAAAAGGAAACAGGGGATGAGAAAGAAGTTCACAAAAGGGGAACAAAGCAAAGAGAAAGAGAAAGATCAACCCCTTATATGCTACGAGTGCAAGAAGCCGGGACATTTCAGATCCGAATGTCCACAACTGAAGAAAGGTCCCAAAAAGTTCAAAAAGAAAGCAATGATGGTGACTTGGAGTGCGAGTGATGACTCAAGCTCCGATGAGGAAACCTCAACAGAACAAGCCAACCTGTGCCTTATGGCACACGAAAATGAGGTAACTTCTGAATCCACTAGTGAATTTACTTTTGAAGAATTGCATGAAGCATTCTATGATTTAATTGATGAATTAAAGAAACTAGGGAAGAAAAACAAAGAACTAAATTGGAAAATCAGTCCTTAGTGAAACAAGCTGAAAACCTTTCAATTGAAAAATCCACCTTGATTCAAGAAAATCAAAACTTAAAGAATGAAATTAACAAGCTGAAACCTATAGTAGATAAGTTCACCTTAAGTTCAAACAAACTAAATATGATTCTTGATAATCAAAAGCTATATATGATAAGGCTGGACTTGGCTATAACCCCTGAAGAAACAAAAATTTCTGAAGAATATTTATGTAAATTATTCAAGTAACAAGTCTACAAATATTACTTGTTCAAATGTGGTAGAATAGGACATAAATCATACACATGCCTCAAATCTGCAAACAAACTATAAAGAAAATATGGGTTCCAAAAGGAACCATTTGACTAACCTAAAAGGACCCAAGAAAGCTTGGGTACCTAAGACAGAAACTTGACCTTTGCTTGCAGGTGTGTCTAGCATCCCAAGGAGGAAACAGGAAATGGTATCTTGACAGTGGATGCTCGAGACACATGACTGGTGATGAATCACAATTCATCACGCTTGATGCTAAGGATGGAGGGATGGTCACCTTTGGAGATAATGGCAAAGGAAAGATCATCGGGATAGGTAACATTGGTATCACTCCCTCCAAATACATTGAGAATATTTTATTAGTTAAAGGTTTAAAGCATAACTTACTTAGCATTAGTCAATTCTGTGATAAAGGGTATAAAGTAGTTTTTGAATCATCTGTTTGCATTGTGACTAGTCCTATTAACGATGGCATTAAATTTATAGGACATAGGCATGGCAATGTTTATATGGTAGATTTGAATGACTTAGCCAAATTAGACATGCAATGCCTAGTATCCTTGAATGCTAAATTAATGAGACTAGTTGGCTGTGGCATCGTAGACTTGCACATATTAGCATGCATTCTCTTTCAAAATTAATTAAAAAGGAATTAGTTCTTGGTTTGCCAAAATTGAATTTTGAAAAGGATAGAATTTGTAATGCATGCCAATTAGGTAAACAAACTAGAGTTTCATTTAAATCCAAAAATACTGTTTCAACTTCTAGACCTTTAGAGCTCTTACATATGGACTTATTTGGACCAACTAGAACCACTAGTCTAGGAGGAAAATGATATGGCTTTGTAATTATAGATGATTACTCTCGTTTTACTTGGGTTTTCTTTTTGGCACACAAAAATGAAACTTTTCATACTTTCACTAAATTTCATCGAAAAGTCACTAATGAAAAAGGGTTTTCAATTCAAAATATTAGAAGTGATCATGGAACTGAATTTGAAAATCAAGATTTTGAAAATTTTTGTGATGAAAATGGAATTGGCCATAACTTCTCTGCTCCTAGGACACCCCAACAAAATGGGGTAGTTGAAAGAAAAACAGAACCTTAGAAGAAATGGCCCGTACCATGCTTTGTGAAAGCAACCTTCCAAGATATTTTTGGGCGGAAGCAATTAACACAGCATGTTACATTTTAAATCGTGCTTTGATTAGACAATTTTTAAAGAAAACCCCCTATGAACTTTGGAAAGGAAGAAAACCAAATATTGCATATTTTCATGTCTTTGGTTGCCGATGTTTTGTATTAAATAATGGCAAAGAAAAACTTGGTAAATTTGATGCAAAATCAGATGAAGCAATCTTTCTAGGTTACTCCTCCACTAGTAAAGCATTTAGAGTTTTCAACAAAAGAACTTTAGTAGTTGAGGAGTCCATACATGTTATTTTTGATGAATCTAACGATCTTCCTTCAAGGAAGAATGAGGGTGTTGATGATGCAGATCCACTAATAGAAGGTATGAAGGAGATCACTCTGAAAGATTCAGCAACTCCAGAAGACAAGGATCAAGAAGACGAACAAAATGAGAGAGGTGAAGAAATTCAAGAACAACCTCAAGGTACAAATGACCTACCCAAGGAATGGAGGTATGTTCACAACCACCCTAAGGAGTTAATTATTGGTGATCCTATGCATGGGGTAAAAACCCGTTCTTCACTTAGAGATGTAGTTAATCATTGTGCTTTTGTATCTCATCTTGAACCTAAAACTTTTGAAGAAGCTAAAAATGATCATAATTGGATTAATGCTATGCAAGAGGAACTTAATCAATTTGAAAGAAATAATGTTTGGACCTTAGTATCAAGACCTAAAGATTATTCAATAATTGGCACAAGATGGGTCTTTAGAAACAAATTAGATGAGCATGGAAATGTAATTAGAAATAAAGCAAGACTGGTTGCTAAGGGATATAATCAAGAAGAAGGAATTGATTTTGATGAAACCTTTGCACCTGTTGCTAGATTAGAAGCTATTAGACTTCTACTTGCATATGCTTGCTTTATGAAATTCAAATTATTTCAAATGGATGTTAAAAGTGCATTTTTAAATGGATATATTGCTGAAGAAGTATATGTAGAACAACCCCTGGATTTGAAAATCATGCTTTTCCTAATCATGTCTTTAGATTAAATAAAGCTTTATATGGATTAAAACAAGCACCTAGAGCATGGTATGAAAGGCTAAGCAAATTTTTACTAAATAATGGTTTTTCAAGAGGTAATGTAGATACAACCCTATTTATTAAAAGAAATCAAAATGATATGCTAGTTATACAAATTTATGTTGATGACATAATTTTTGGGTCTACTAATGAATCCCTTTGTCAAGACTTTGCTAAGCTTATGCAGGGGGAGTTCGAGATGAGCATGATGGGAGAACTCACCTTCTTCCTCGGACTCCAAATCAAACAATCAAAAGAGAGAATCTCCATCACCCAAAGCAAGTACACCAAGGAACTACTCAAAAGATTTGGAATGGAGAACTGCAAACCAATTGGCACACCAATGAGTCCCTCATGTAAGCTTGACAAGGATGATGAAGGTAAATGTGTAGACTTAAAATACTATAGAGGTATGATTGGCTCATTATTATATTTAACTGCAAGTAGGCCTGATATCATGTTTAGTGTTTGTTTATGTGCTAGATATCAATCTAATCCTAAAGAATCTCATTTGAATGCTGTTAAAAGAATCCTTAGATACTTAAATGGTACTCAAACTCTAGGGTTATGGTACTCTAAGGACTCACAAATTGATTTATTAGGATATTCAGATGCTGATTTTGCTGGATGTAAATTAGATAGAAAAAGCACAAGTGGAACTTGCCAATTTCTTGGAGTTAACCTAATCTCATGGTTTAGCAAGAAACAAAATTCGGTGGCACTGTCTACGGCTGAGGCCGAATACATTGCAGCCGAAAGTTGTTGTGCTCAAATCTTGTGGATTAAGCAACAACTCGAAGACTTTGGAATCAAACTTAATGAAACACCAATAAGATGTGACAACACAAGTGCCATAAATCTATCTAAAAATCCAATTCAACACTCAAGATCCAAACATATTGAAATAAGACATCATTTTATAAGAGAACATGTTCAAAAAAAAATATAATTCTTGAATATGTTTACACTGAAAATCAATTAGCTGATATCTTTACAAAGGCCCTTAGTGAGGATAATTCTGTGAAATTAGGAGAAATCTAGGAATTCTAGATCCATATGCCTGAATTTTTCTCAATTTCCAAGAATTGATGTCAAAAACTTTAGAGCTCAATTTCCAACATCTATCCTGGTCCCAAAAGCTCAAATTTATCATTCTAAAAACTTATCATTGAGCAAAACTCCTTCTTCCAAAATTTTGAATTTTTTTGGAATTTATTCATATTTTTTCTGAATTTCTGAACTTCATGAGTCGACCCCCATGAGTCGACTCAATGGCAAACTTGTTATTTCCTCAAACTTCCCACGGGCTCATGTTTTTATACTGGAACCCTGTTCGTGAGACGACTCATCTTCTCATCGTCCTCCTTCCAAAAGCCGTCTTCTCCAATTTTTTTGCTCCAAATCCAAGGATTTATTTCGAGGCAATTCTCCCTCCTCCTCTCCACCAAAAATCGCCTCCTTGGAAAGGGATTTTTTGTGCTTTCTCGCATTGTTTGGCGCGGTTGGAACGTGCCCTAGCACTTCACCGATCTTCCCAAATCCACTTCTTTTCTCCACCAAAATCCCTCTTTACTCTCTTGTGATCCCTCCTCCACTCAATTCAAGTCTCCTTGCCTGCTACTATATTGAATATGGCTCCAAAGATGAAACTTCCCCAAAGAAGAAAGTCAATCCGTGAGCCTGAAGAAATTGTCCGAAAGAAAAGGCATGCTCAGTCTTCAACTGCTCCCACTCCAGCTTCAGTATTTGCTCAAGGTCCCTCTCAATCCTTCCTAAGCCCCAGTGTGAATCCTCTTTCTGATAGAAAAGTCGAAACCGGGAAGAATATAGATTTTCGGTTCTTTGAGAAAGAAGGTTTTACTTTTGCAAGTAAGATTAAAAACCAAGGATGGGATTTCTACTGCTCCCTTAAGGAAGTCACCTATGTTGACCTAGTTAGAGAATTCTACCAGAACCTACATTATGGAAATGGGTCAGTGACTTCAACAGTCAAGGGAATTGATATCTGCTTGGATTCTAGGATATTGGGAGAAATACTTCAGTTGCCTAGTGAAGGTTACTCTTATATGGAACTCCCAGTAAAAGAAGAGGGGATCAGAATTATTTTAGGAGAAACTTATTCAGGAAGTTTAAACAAATTGGAAGCAAAGATTTTGTCCATTGAGATGAGGATCCTGCATCAGATGGTAACAAAGCTCTTCTTTCCTAGGAGTGGTAGGCATGACTTACTTTCCAGCAGAGATGTATGTATCATGTTTCATGTCATCACTCAGACCCCCCTGAACCTCCCTGCACTTATGATAGAGGCCATGAGAGAAACTTTGAACAGATCCAAGGCACACTTGCCTTATGGTATGGCCCTTACTAGAGTATTTAGGAGGTTTGGAGTTAGCTGTGAGGGGGAGGCTTCTACTAAGCTCTCTCATGTGGACACTTTCAACCAACACACCCTGCACCGAATGGGATTTACAAAGACTGATGGTGGTTGGATCAAGGGATCTGAGGAGAGAACTGAAGAGAGAACTGAAGATAGAGCTGAAGACAGAACTGAAGGCAGAGTAGAAGAAGAAGGTCCATCATCTCCTGTCCATGACTTCAGGGCAGCATCACCAAATATCCAGTTCATTCCTGAGACAGAGGCTGGCCCTTCAGAGTTTACTAGGATGCCCACACCAGTGTATCAGCCAGAGAGCAGAGCACCTCATTCAGAGTTCAGACTGGCTGACGATCAGATCGAGCATATATCACAGCGTGTGGCTTCTTTGCTGTCTAGCAGTGGAGCAGTACTTCTTTTGCACCAGGAGCCACCTCTTCTGATCAGACCATTACTCCCCACATCTCCACTGTGTTTCAGATGATATCAGATCAGTCCATCCGGATCCAGCAGCTTGAGGACACAGTCTGGAGACTGACTGGCAGAGTTCTAGACTTGCAGGGGCAAGTCCTTGCTTTGGCCCATCCCAAGCCACAGGAGTCAACTATTGAGGTCACAGACCTCACTGCAGAGGCTGGCAGGCTCAGAGGAGCACTAGAAGGTGGATATGAGTTACTGAGGAAAGAGATCCGAGGATCGAGTGAGCATGCTACCACTCAGTTCACTGCTCTACTACAGTCTGTTTCCAGAGCACTGAACGTACTTGATTCCATCAGACTCACCCTTTCTGTTCAGTCCTTAGCATCTCAGCGTACTCAGCCTCCCAGTTCATCTCGCTCTCCTGCTCGTGCCAGAGGCAGACGGGGTAGAGGACGCACTTCTGATCCATCAGCTTCTCATCTCATATCTGATGACTCCGATCCTTGACTTGTCTTGATCATTACTAGATCCTAGGTGTTAGTGTCTTGTTCTAGGATCTGTATTTTGGGGCCATGTATTGACAATTAGCTGGTTGACTTTTATAATATGAACTATGTATTGAAACAATTATGGTTTTAATGGAATCATCTTTTACTTATATTTCTACCTTTTGTAATGATGTTGATCATATTTTGGTTATATATATTCTCCTTGTTGAAATATTGTCTTCTCTTTGTTGTTGTTTGCTGTTAATAATTGCTGTATTAAGGGGGAGCAAACATCTGTGATTAACTCTATAGGGGGAGAAATTAAAGAATTTTTCAGAAAAAGGAGAAGTTAACCATGTTTGATGATGTCAAAAAGGGGGAGAAATTTGGTATCAGACAGAAATTAAACAAAAAGCCATCCATCAAAAGCAAAACCATAAATTATGAGCAATTAAAGAAAAAGCAATCAAAACTACATATGAGAAATTAATGAATGAATTGAAAATTTAAAGAACAATATCAAAAATACAATGCTAAGTACAATGCAAATAAGTAACTTTTAAATTACTTCTTTACATATGCTCTGATTTGCTTTAAAAATTTAAATATGCTCTGATATACTTCAAAATTCCAACTTGCTCTGATACATCTTTTGAAATTTTATTTACCTTGATACATCTTAAGAAATTTAACTTACTCTGATACATCTTAAAATTTTTTTTAACTTGCTCTGATACATTTAAAAATTTTCTCTGATACATTGTAAAATTTTCTCTCATACATTATAAAATTTTCTCTGATACATTACAAAATTTTCTCTGATACATTGTAAAATTGTTTTCTTGCTCTGATACATTGCAAAATTTATTTTTCTCTTGCTCTGATATAACTTAAACTCAAAATGAGCTAATACACTTTCAAAATCAACTCTTAAACATACTTTGGCACACATAATTTTTTTTTTATCAAAAAGCAATTAAAGCACATAAGTATTTTTTGCTCTGATGCTAAAACTAAAATCAAATGAGAATGAAATTTTCAAAATACAGCTTAATCTGATAACAAAAATAAGTTTTTCCGCTCTAACACCAAAATCACATAATCCAATGAGCATATCTTCAAATCCTTAAGCAAATGGACAAATTATTTTTGTATATGACCATTTATATTACATGCCAAAAGAATCATACTCTTTTCAAGCATATACACCTATAATGCATTCTTTTGAAATTAGTGTTTCACATAAATGCTTTTGTTCAAATTTTTGTCATCATCAAAAAGGGGGAGATTGTTGCTCCTAGATTGATTTTGATGATTACAAAGCAGATTGAAGGGATACAAATAATTTTAAATTGAAAAAGTCCTTATGCTCTTCAAGGGCAAAATCATAATTTCATTAAAACCTGATTTGATAGTATCATTTGGTAGAACAAATGATTAGTAATCTATTGATGAAAATTTCATTATTTTTGGACTTATATTTTTGAAGTTATGAAGGTTTGAAGTGCATGAGTCGACTCATGAGTCAACTCATGGCACTATGAGCTGATTGGCACGCAAAAATTTCCCTTGGCACGCTGGATTTTTGGCTTGGCATGACCTGTGAGTCGACTCATGAGTCGACCCACAAGGCATGAGTCGACTCATGAGTCGACCTCTGCTGATTTGGGCCAAAAAATCCAGAAATCAAATTTCTGGCTGTTGCAACAGAAGTCGACTCATGAGTCGACTCCTGAAGCATGAGTCGACTCATGAGTCGACCCCTGCGACGGAAATATCCGCAACGGCTAGTTTTTTGCCCGTTTTAATTGCCTTTTATGCTTCCTAAAAATGCTCTAACGGCTCTTTTTCTGCTAATATTTTTCTCTTGTTTTTAAGGCTATAAAAGGTTTCAAATGGTGAAAGAAATAGCAGAGATAAAATATATATACAAGAGGATCCAAAATCTACACGAGAAAGCCTGAGATCAACGAAATACCCAAAAGAAAAAGAGAGAGGATCCACAATATACAGAGAGATTGTGAAAGAGAAAGCAAGAGCATTCAAAGAGAGGATTTTTCAAGCCTATTGTTCAACCTTGATCAAGAGATCTTTCAAAGCCTTCAAGAAGTCCTCAATCAAAGATCATCTTCTTCTCAAGCGTTCATTCAAGCGTTCATCCACCTTGAAAAATCCAAAAAGGGATTCTTCATTGAGTAAAGTATTTTTATTGTTATATTCGCTCATTTAAGGAGCTGTTATTGTATTAATTTGTGCTCTAATATTTTACTCTTTGTGAGTATTTTTCTTTTTTTGGAGGATTTCCAAAACAAGGAAGGTTGATCCGAACCTGAAATGGAGTGTTTTGGGTTAGCTTGTACCGGGAAACAAGTAGACTAGCTTGGATAGCTAGTGTCGGAGTTTCCGACTTTTGTATTCGGGTTGAATACAAGTATAGTGGATTAAATTCCCAAGTAGGAGCTTGGGGAGTGGATGTAGGTGCAAGGTTGGCACCGAACCACTATAAATCCTTGTGTTTGTGGTGTGCTTTATTGTTTCTCTTTATTTCTTTATTATATCCTTGCATTCTTACTTTAGGAATTAATCTTGATTAAAGTCTTTGTTCTCATTCATCATAAGTAATTTATTAAGCCTAAAATTTTTAAAAACCCAATTCACCCCCCCCTCTTGGGTTGCATAGCTGGGCAACAAACACTCAATCGTATCCCATATGCGATTGGTTTGTAGGGCATTATTCTTTCATTTATCACTATAATCTCTCTAAGATTACAATTAGAAAGTTTTTTCAGACTTACTATCCAAAATCTAGTTAGTTTTACATAGGATTACCAACCAAAACCTAACCCTAAGCTAATCTCTAGCTTACAATCAAATTTTAAGGCTTGGATGAGCCTTTCCTCTATTTTCAATCCTCAATTAAAGCTAGTCATAGTAAAAAGATTTAAGAAAAATAACAAACAAAAAAAGGATCCTTTAATGAGTTGATAAAAGATAATGAAGCTTGAGGAATCTCTTTTAAGGAAACTTTTTCAGATGTAGAGCTTGTCTTCTGGTTGAAAAGGAACTAATGATTTGATGGTTCAGGTGGTTGAGGAATGATTGCACACAAGTCAATGCTTTTGATATTTTCTCATGATTTCTTGCTTGCTCTATGATTCTCTTAAGTTTTCTTGCTTCTTCAATAAGTTTGGTGAGAGTTTAGCACCTTTTGGAAGGCTAAAAAACCATTTATGACCATTAGAATCCAAGAAATAACTGTTAGAGCTAAAACTGTATAGTTTTGAAAAGTCTACAGAATTAACTGTTAGGCTTTGAGTCGACTCGAATCCTATTTGAGTCTACATGAGTCTTTTTTAAAAAATCATGGCTTTCTTTCTTTCTCTAAGAACTTCAACTTGGATGACTCAAGTCAACTTGAGCTGTCTGTGCATCTATTCAGATCCCACAAGTCCACTCAAACTTTTGGTACTGAAAAAAATTACTTTCTGCCTTTTCTTGTGAGATCGACTTGGATAAGATTCGAGTCGACTCGAGTATGTGCCAGCTAAAACTTTAGCTTGCCAAAATTTTTTGCTTTCTTCTATTCTTCTAGTTGAGTCCACTTGAATAGGATTTGAGTTGACTCTAAGGCCTATCAGCTAAAATTTTTTGATTATTTTTTGGTATGAGTGGATTTTTTATTTCAACTTTTAAGTACCTTTCCCACCTTGATTTCTATGGGCTTTGACAACACATGGACTTTCAGAAACTTCTTATTTGAGTTTCTTTGGGCATTTAGATCCATTCTTTTGATACTTTAGAATTTTTCTGAAACATCAACTTTATCAAACCATTAATTCTATTATATACTCAAATATATTGTTGTCTATCAAAATCAATTCCTAGGGCCAATAATCTTCTTCTTTTTGATGATGATAAAACTTTGAGTATACGAGTAAATGATATAAAATATGATATATGTTAACTTAAATTTTGAAAAATTTTAAATCAGGATGAAAATTCTATAGGATTAATCAAAACATATCAGAGCAAATGCATTTTCAATGACTATGTATCAGACCTAAAATGATATAAAGACTAAATATCAAAGCAAAAACATAGCATCTTTGGGATGTTATCATAATAAAACTAATATGGAATTAAGTTGAAATTGAGCCAAAATCAAATCAAAATCGATAACTAAAAATTATCATCAACATGAATTAATTTTTGACATCAGAGCGTGAATTAATTTGTTAAAAAAAAGCATGTGATAAAATTAGAGTATAGTTCCTTTTGAGAAAATCAGAGGTTAATAATCAAAATGATACAATTAGAGCAACTAAATGATAAAATCAGAGCAATATGAATATCATTAATTAGAGCATGAATATCATTAGCTTATATACTTCGTTCTTACACCCCCTTTTTGTCATCAATGCATGCTAAAAGAAACATGAATCAATGAATAAGTCACAAGTCATTAGAAATAAGATTCTTTAGATTAAATAAAAGTCATACAGTGTATCAAGAAAAATGAATGTACTATACAAAACAATGAAAGTAGTACATCGAGATGCAATCGGTCCAGTACATAAGTTTAAACAACTAGTACATAAATAACCATATCTAAAAGTCAATACATAACTATCATATTTAAATGTCAATACATAAGCAACCTAAGATCTTAATAATCATCCTAAGTAGTCCTAAGGCTCTAGCTCTGCTTCTCATCAGATGGAATCTATAAAGCCTTAGTAGAGCTAGTCCTAGAGGTGGAAGGTCAAGTCCTCTGGCTCTTGGTTCTATTGGATAGACTAATTGCCCGAGTCAAAAACCCTACACTAGCCCTAGTGTAGACTCTCTAAGATGGTCAAATCTGACTAGATGAGGGATGA
>NC_025994.2:31982265-32055586 GCF_000442705.2 Elaeis guineensis
AAATCTCAAAGTGTGTGACCTATTGAATTCTAAATCTAGCCAGCAGTGGACACAGACTCTTTAACGTAATCCTAATCTGATTAGATTAGGTCAGCTCAAGAGTCCCAATTAACTAAGACTCTTCCTCATTAATTTATGAATTAAACTTTTTTAATTATGATGAGTCCATAAGTTAAGATTGATGTCTAGCAACATATCATGATTACACAAAAGATTTAAAATTTTGATAGAAAATTATCAAAATATCCTTCAGTGATAAGTTACCATGTAATTCAATCCTTCAGTCAAATAATATCGTAGATGAGCTGTAAGTATCAAATCATGTCAAACTCAATCATTTATTTATATGTATCTCGATTACAAGGTGATGATTTAGTTGATGATATATTTATTTTTTTTTCTAATTATCATCCTATTTTGGTCAAAGACTTTCAGAATTATCAACCTATAAGATCACATAGAATGTTCGCTCCTCTTATTAGAAGTGATTGATCCCTTATTGATCACTCACAACCTTCATGCATACTTCACCACATCCAGAACACCTTATACAAGGATCAGAGAATCAAGTTAGAAAGTAAACCAAAATATAGATTCATATGCACAAGGTACCATGGCGATCTTAGGTCAAAGGATCATTTACACAACTCCCACTAGAGATCTATCACCGACATGTAAATAAGACTCTATCGGATATTCTCTCATAGGTCTATTCAGTGAACTCATTCTCTAATGAGCACCCATATCTTTACATTAGTGTCACCACATAAGTGGTTGTAAGATCAACCATCCTCATTTCTGAGCATACATAAGACATGCTAATCTTACCAATTTCATTGATTTCCAACTCAATGAATCAATGACTGAAAATATTTTAGATCATGGCTATCAAGAATTTAGGTCTCACTGGTGTGATCTCATCATGGCCCTAAAATCATTGTCCAGATCTATGGGATTCATTATAATCTTAAAAATAAAGATGTAGCATATAATGAATTGAAAATATCTATTTTATTAAATATTAATATTAATTATATAAGTTTGGAAGATAAATTATAGAAAATACTCAATCGTATCCCATATGTGATTGGCTTGTAGGGCATTATTCTTTCATTTATCACTATAATCTCTCTAAGATTACAGTCAGAAAGTTTTTTCAGACTTACTATCCAAAATCTAGTTAGTTTTACATAGGATTACCAACCAAAACCTAACCCTAAGCTAATCTCTAGCTTACAATCAAATTTTAAGGCTTGGATGAGCCTTTCCTCTATTTTCAATCCTCAATTAAAGCTAGTCATAGTAAAAAGATTTAAGAAAAATAACAAACAAAAAAAGATCCTTTAATGAGTTGATAAAAGATAATGAAGCTTGAGGAATCTCTTTTAAGGAAACTTTTTCAAATGTAGAGCTTGTCTTCTGGTTGAAAAGGAACTAATGATTTGATGGTTCAGGTGGTTGAGGAATGATTGCACACAAGTCAATGCTTTTGATATTTTCTCATGATTTCTTGCTTGCTCTATGATTCTCTTAAGTTTTCTTGCTTCTTCAATAAGTTTGGTGAGAGTTTAGCACCTTTTGGAAGGCTAAAAAACCATTTATGACCATTAGAATCCAAGAAATAACTGTTAGAGCTAAAACTGTATAGTTTTGAAAAGTCTACAGAATTAACTGTTAGGCTTGAGTCGACTCGAATCCTATTTGAGTCTACATGAGTCTTTTTTAAAAATCATGGCTTTCTTTCTTTCTCTAAGAACTTCAACTTGGATGACTCAAGTCAACTTGAGCTGTCTGTGCATCTATTCAGATCCCACAAGTCCACTCAAACTTTTGGTACTGAAAAAAATTACTTTCTGCCTTTTCTTGTGAGATCGACTTGGATAAGATTCGAGTCGACTCGAGTATGTGCAGCTAAAACTTTAGCTTGCCAAAATTTTTTGCTTTCTTCTATTCTTCTAGTTGAGTCCACTTGAATAGGATTAGTTGACTCTAAGGCCTATCAGCTAAAATTTTTTGATTATTTTTTGGTATGAGTGGATTTTTTATTTCAACTTTTAAGTACCTTTCCCACCTTGATTTCTATGGGCTTTGACAACACATGGACTTTCAGAAACTTCTTATTTGAGTTTCTTTGGGCATTTAGATCCATTCTTTTGATACTTTAGAATTTTTCTGAAACATAACTTTATCAAACCATTAATTCTATTATATACTCAAATATATTGTTGTCTATCAAAATCAATTCCTAGGGCCAATAATCTTCTTCTTTTTGATGATGATAAAACTTTGAGTATACGAGTAAATGATATAAAATATGATATATGTTAACTTAAATTTTAAAAAATTTAAATCAGGATGAAAATTCTATAGGATTAATCAAAACATATCAGAGCAAATGCATTTTCAATGACTATGTATCAGACCTAAAATGATATAAAGACTAAATATCAAAGCAAAAACATAGCATCTTTGGGATGTTATCATAATAAAACTAATATGGAATTAAGTTGAAATTGAGCCAAAATCAAATCAAAATCGATAACTAAAAATTATCATCAACATGAATTAATTTTTGACATCAGAGCGTGAATTAATTTGTTAAAAAAAGGCATGTGATAAAATTAGAGTATAGTTCCTTTTGAGAAAATCAAGGTTAATAATCAAAATGATACAATTAGAGCAACTAAATGATAAAATCAGAGCAATATGAATATCATTAATTAGAGCATGAATATCATTAGCTTATATACTTCGTTCTTACACCCCCTTTTTGTCATCAATGCATGCTAAAAGAAACATGAATCAATGAATAAGTCACAAGTCATTAGAAATAAGATTCTTTAGATTAAATAAAAGTCATACAGTGTATCAAGAAAAATGAATGTACTATACAAAACAATGAAAGTAGTACATCGAGATGCAATCGGTCCAGTACATAAGTTTAAACAACTAGTACATAAATAACCATATCTAAAAGTCAATACATAACTATCATATTTAAATGTCAATACATAAGCAACCTAAGATCTTAATAATCATCCTAAGTAGTCCTAAGGCTCTAGCTCTGCTTCTCATCAGATGGAATCTATAAAGCCTTAGTAGAGCTAGTCCTAGAGGTGGAAGGTCAAGTCCTCTGGCTCTTGGTTCTATTGGATAGACTAATTGCCCGAGTCAAAACCCTACACTAGCCCTAGTGTAGACTCTCTAAGATGGTCAAATCTGACTAGATGAGGGATGACTGGTGGAAGGTTGAGCAGGATGAGGTATAAGCTGAGTCGGATAAGGGGTAGATACTCTGGCTACTACTATGGCTACTACATTTGTTGTTGCTAGCACTACACCTAGGGTTTTTCTCTATATCTGACTAATCAAGCTCCCCAAGGAAGTGAGTATATAGAGGATCTCCTCCTGCTATATGCTGCTAAATCCTCTGATAGCAGACTGCATCTCAATACCTTCAGACTCGAAACTCTCCCTAAGTTTGGCAACCTCTCTGACCAAGTCTGATAGATCAATGGGTGCGTCTAGCCTGACCTGCCTGTACTCCACATCTGTCACTCTATCAGAGAGTCCTTTAATCTCTACTTGAAGACCATCCATTCAATTTGACAGTACTCATACCTTAGCTCTCACACTTGTGGAATCATGTCAACCAATCTCTCAAAGAAGGCTATCTCTGATACTACTAGGTGTGAAGCAGGTGCTACAGAGACTGAAGGTGGTGCTGCTGGTGAGGCTAGTGATGTTGGACCTAGGGCAAGAATTGATGGTGGAGGTAAGAAAGATGCAGGTGTTGGAGTAGTAGGAGTGGAAGGCTCTCTAGCTCTTCTACTTTTTACTTTCATCTCTCCTGTCCTGATACCTTCTTGATCTATCTACCTCTAACCTCTCTATAACCCGTACAGTTTAGTGTCTTATTATCATACACATCCAAGTGGGAGAGTTTCTTGCCAGTCTCATTCTTCAATGGTATCCCTACCTTACTAAACACTCTGCTAAAAGGCATCTTATAAGGCGAACATGCTTTCTTCTTCATAGCTGCCTCTCACATCTGATGCATCATAATAGTAGGGAGATTTAGGGGCATACTCTAAACTACAGAGAACATCATAATAGCATGAAGATTTGGAGGCCCAATGCTCGGACGAAGAGTTGGCCTTGGTAGTGGTCCGAAGAGTACCCTCGAACCCAGTCTGGGGAGGTGGCAATCCAAAATCTTGACTATCATGAGGGTTTTCACCCCTAAACTCACCACCATCAGAAGACATAGAAAGAACGAAAAGAAGGATGCAAATGGAACTAATGAAACCAAGCAAGAAAAAGAACAAAAAAACAAAATAAGCCAAGAACAGGGGACCAACTGGAAAACAAAATCCTGAAGACTTGGAAGTCATCGATGCCAAATGAGACGACTGGAGAACTTTCCTCTGGTGGCTACGGTGGCAAGGGGAACAACTAGCAAGATCGCAGAACTTCCCTCGATGGCTATGGTGGCAAGGGGGAACAATTGGCAAGAGGACAATAGGAACTCAGCAAAGCAAAATAAAGAGAAGTCATAGGAAATGGACCTATTTATGCTATCAATCAATGACCTGGATTGAATCTCTAATCACTAGATATCACCATATGGCTAGCATCAAGAGCATGGGATACTATAACTCTTCATCAACTGCCCTCAGATTAAGCCACATAGGCTAATCCACGAGGGGTGGTATGGGACCTACTGACATCCGATATGTGGCAAAACCTAACAGACTTGAAAATGATTTTTGGATTTTTTTTTCAAATCATTATGTTGCTATGCCTCAAGTTGCCCATCCCTCATAAATATGGAAAGACTTGTGAAGTGGTGCGTTAATGAAGCTTCAAGATTTTCTCTATCGAATGTTGTGAAGTAAATGATCAGAGGGGAAGGCCAGACAACTAATTACCTATTTGAAGCAGTGAGACCACTTCGAACTCAGAAGTGGAGGATAAGTGTTGTGGAGGCTATCAGCTGTCTAAACCGATCCTTCCCTCTTTGGAGAACTGAGTACTCATAGATGACTCAACAGGACAACATTGAAAGCTAGGAAGAGATCCAAGAAATCAAAATGGAGTAATTTTATGTCATTAGCTCATGTCTGACCCCTGGCTCGGACATTTACCTATCTCAAGATTGGGATCTTACCAACTATAGGAAATAAAGTTCTGTTAGAAAATCAGATAGGCAGCATGTATAAATTTCAAAGCTTTTGAAATACACAGCAAAAAATAAAATGGGTTAAACCCTTTAACCCTACATGCAAGAGATCAAATCTAATCCCACCTAAGCTCAAGAGAAAACAAATATATACAATCTGAAAATTAGAAATAAATATGAGATCAGATCTTATTACCTTGATGCGGATAGATATGCACCGCTTCTGATGATCACAGATTCGTAGACGCTCGAGCCGCACACGTGTCCGACCTCTATGAGTATCCATCGGGATCAATCTCAAATTGATTTCTTCTCGTAGAAGACTTTTTTTCGTAAGAAGAATCTTAGCCTGGAGCACTTTGATCAACACCTTGATCTGGACTGTGGGATCAACTCCTTGATCAACAGCCTTCTTCTTCTTCTCCTTGATCTTCACTTTTAAAGACAAAGTAGCACCTCTTGGTGTGTGGAAAAAGAGGACATCCGACTCTTGGGTGTAGAAGAGAAGAGAGGGAGGAGGGGAGGTGTGAAGAAGGGAGAGAGAGAGAGAGAGATTTTTCATCAAAATTTAATTTTTTAGAAACCCTAGAGGCATACCCTTTATATAGGCACTACTCTGACACATAATAGGAACCCAATTATCTTATAAAGGTAGATCCTTATCTCATAAAAACTTTCTACCTTTTTAACCTGATTTATTTCAATTAAAATCATATATAAATGGCATATGATTAGCCCCTTTAAGCATGTACAAGAAACATCATAGAAATACATGTCAGGTAGCTGGGGTGCCAACTCTTGGTGTAGAGTTGGCGCCCCACAATAGGATTTCTAACCAAATAAGAAAGGGGTGTGGCCCCACCTCTCTCTCCTCCACGCCACACATGAGAAGGGGCGAGCCCCACTTGCCAAATCTAGGGGGTTGGAGCTCCCTAGTCTTGCCAAAAAAGAGAAGATTGTGCCTCCCACTTTCCTTCAATTCTGCATGCACACTTAGAGATAATTAGGAGATAAAGAAGAGATAATGTTAGGATAATTATACCAACTAATTGATTTAATCAAATTTCTTTGGGCTCACAATTAAGAGCCCAAATAAATCTAAATGGGTTTAGGTTAGGTTCAAAGCTATGAACTTGATCAAATCAAAATTTCAAAAAGAATTAGATTTAACCGTGTGCTAGTATGGTTCTCATAAACCTAATAGAATTTTAATAAATCCTAATCCAATTGGAACTTTATAAGTCCAATTGACAAATTCAAGATTAAATCTCTTAATGTGTGACCTTATAGATTTCATTCTATCTGATAGTGAGATATATCGTAATCTCCATCACAATATCATCGAAACTCTTTTCGATGGATTGGAATATTTTCAATTCTACCTTTCGAGAATCATCGATTATCAAGATGATGCCAGATGAGTCTCACAATCTTTCAATGACACCTAGCAGTATATAGTGACAACTCAGTAGAATGAAAGTATGAACCCCTAGGTGTAGTTATCATACGATTCAATCATTCTATCATAAGTCTTGACTTGATGGAGGTCATGGAGAACTTGTCAGACCATATTGTCAGTCATATGCTAGATTAGCTAGACTCAAGTTTATTTATCAATCCTGTAAAAATTTTCTTTCAGTATTCACACTTACTTTGATCAAAAATTTTTTGAACTCAGTCTCGCAAATCATATAGGACTTTTCTTTTTCTATCAAGATTGATAGATTATATTTAGGTTCATCCTACTCCAAACAGCAAACCTAAACCTATCAAAGCTAACATACACAGTAAGGATCTGAATGGCTAGGAACCAAAAGAACGTATAGTCAAACCCAGTAGCCTCAATGTGAATAGCCAATGACACTTAGGTCAAAGGACCACTCACACTACTGCAGCATCGAGAAGACCACAGATGAGTGAGTAGACATCCATATGGTTCTCGTGTTCGTCATGCTCAGTGCAAGTTATTCTCTAACAACCATTTGCACCTTCACCCCAATATCTCTATACCACAGACTCAAGATCCATCTACCCACAAGGGAGGTGAACCGTGCATTGATCTCAAATAAATTGATCACTGTCCTCCGTGATGATCTTTTGATTAAGAGTATTTAGAAATTAACTACTAATTAATGTATGTCTCAAATTCTTAACTCTTTAAGAATATACAAAAATTATCTTTGTTAATTTTTAGAACAAGTCATGGATACATAAACATGATTGAAATGAAAAAATCCTTTATTGATAATAAAAAGATTATAAGTATAAGTTTAGATCTTGAAAATATATAATGTGTCAGCCAACAATTGACTTCTAGGGCTAAATCTAACAAACTTCTACTTGATCTAAAGCCAATTGGCCATATACCTAAGACTCATCTTCTCAAAGTGAGCTTTGATCTTCTACTGACTGAGAGGCTTGATCAACAGATCCGTCACGTTCAGTGCAGAGTCAACTCTTTGTACCTTGACGAACTTCTTTTCGAGGTATTCGTGTATGATGTGAAATCATTGCTCTATATGCTTGAACTTCTGGTGAGATTGAGCTCCTTAGCTAGGGCTATGACACTATTTTTATAGTAGTATAGTGTAATAGAATCTGATGGCATCACACCCAGCTCCGCAATGAACTTCTTAAACCAAAAGGCTTCCTTAGTAGCTTCAGAGGTGGCGATGTTCTCAATTTTCATGATCGAATCTACAATGATCGATTGCTTAGAACTCTTCCAGCTAACCGCACCATCATTATACAAGAAGATACACCTCGATGTAGACTTTCTATCATCAACATCAGTCATAAAATCTAAATCGATGTATCCCTTAACTTTTAGCTCCGATCCTCCATCAAAGACCAACATCAAAGTCTTAGTCCTTCTCAAGTATTTAAAGATATTTTTAATAGCAATCCAGTATTTTTCATCTTGATTCGCCTGATATCTACTCATGATCCTCATGATAAGTGCTATATCAGGGCATGTACATAACAAAGTATAAGGGATCTAACTCATGCGTTGGATCTCCTTAGGTGTGTGAGGACACATCTTCTTGGAGAGATGTATGCCATGTCTAAGGGACAAAAGATCTCTCTTAGAGCTTTTCATACTGAGCCTCTTCAGTACCTCCTCTATGTACATATGCTGTGAGAGTTCTATCATTCTCTTAGATCTATTCCTATAGACCTCTATACCAAGAATGTAGGAAGCTTCTCCTAGGTCTTTCATTGTGAACTCTTTCGATAACTATACTTTGATCGATGTCAGCATGGGAATATCATTCACAATCAGGAGGATGTTATTTATATACAATACGAGAAATGTAACAGCGCTCCCACTAACCTTTTTATACACACACGACTCCTCCTCAGTTTTGATAAAATCAAATATTTTGATCACATCATTGAAGCGAGTGTTTCAACTCTGAGATGCTTGTTTGAGTCCATAAATAGATCTTTACAGCTTGCAGACCTTGTGATCACTATCACTGGATGTGAAATCCAGAAGCTGCTCCATATAGATATCTTCTTCAAGATATCCATTTAGAAAGATAATTTTCACATCCATCTATCAAATTTCATAATCATAAAATATTGCTATGACAAGCAGAGTACGAATGAATTTTAGCATGGCTATGGGCAAAAATGTTTCATGATAGTCGATGCCTTCATGTTGACTATAACCTTTCGCGACTAGCCTTGCCTTATAGGTCTCTACCTTACCATCTAACCCAATCTTCCTTTTGTAAATCCATTTATACCTAATGGGTATAATACTTTCAGATGGATCTACTAAAAATCAAACCTGATTGGAGCATGGAGTCAATTTCTGACTTCATCACTTCCATCCATTTCTCGGAGTCTACATCTAACATTATCTCATCATAGATTTTGAGATCATTCCTAATGTCCCTATCTTCCACAAGCAATGCTTCTTCTAAATCTTCTGTAAGAATATCTAAGTACCTTTCAGATGAAGGGAAGGGAAACAGTTTCCCTCCAGGATGCCCAAGTTGCATCTAAATTTTTTTTAATGTTCTACTTGTTGGGCCTCATGTGGTGCTCCCAAGGCTCAGGAGACCAAGGCTAAGGTCAAGGTCCAAAGTCCATAAGGTGCTCATAGGGTTTCTAGGACTAGTTTGGTTCCTAGGACGAAAGGCTGTCAGCCTTTTGGATCTTGAGATCCAAAAATTTTGGACCTTGAGGGGATAACTTATTTTGGACCTGATTTCAGTTCTAGGTAGATGAGATTTATTCAAATCATGGATGTACATAGGTTTGGGTTAGCACAAATCTCATATCAAGTTAGCCAAGGGAGTTTTGTGGTTGGGTCACATTGACCTTGTATAAATATCTTTGTATTTAAGGTTTGTATGAAGGGTTCAATCAATCAAATCATTTTCTCTCAAAATTTTTTTCTCTTCCTACCTTTTCTCCTCTCCCTCTGGTCTTCTCCATGCCCTAGAACCAAGAAACCTAGAGTTTCATGGCCGCCAACCCAAGAAAGAAAGAAAGGAATCAGCTCTGCCTCTTTCGCATGCCCCTATTTTGAGCACCCCCTCTTGGCCACCTAAGAGGAGTTTCAGATCCTAATTTTTTTAATTTTGGAGGCTTTATCAAGTGTGCTTTTAGGTCTCAAAAGCTGAATTTAGATCTGGTGGAGAAGGAGTTCAAATTGAAGAAAGAAATCCTACTGATAGATTTACAAGGCTGCTGCAACCAGAAAGGCTGTTCTTCTTCAACATGTTTCATCCCCTTCCAGGGAGTTTTCTTCATTGATCTCCTGGTGGGAGGTACTCCACACACCTGAGAATGTGGCAAATAAGTGGTACTAGAGCCCATGTTGCGTGGAGAGAGAACGAGACACCAAATGATAAAGATCGTCAAAGATTGAAATTTCAGTAAGATCCCTGTCAAGGTATTTCTCAAATCCCTTGGAGTTTTTTGTTGTGATTTGGTTTGGATCCACCCATGGCAAGCAACATGAAGGTCAATTTTGAGAAGTTTGATGGGAAAGAGAACTTTTGTATATGAAAAGTTAGGGTTGAAGATCTCTTGGTTCAGGCAGATTTAGATCAGGCGTTGGAGAAGAAGCCTGAAGGAATGTCGGATCGTCAATAGATGTCCCTGGAGAAGAAGGCTTGTTCGGTGATTAGAGGGTGTTTGATGGATGTGGCTCTCTATTCGATGTTAGAGGAGAAGATCTCAAAGGATTTGTGGTCAAAGTTGCACACCATGTATATAGAAAAAAATATGTGCAACAAGCTGATGTTGAAGAAGAGACTGTATAGCCTTCGGATGCAGGAAGGTAGAGATGTCTTGAGTCACATCCAGAGATTCGACCAGATGTGCAACGAGTTGCTGAATGTCAGGGTGAAGGTGGAGGAGAAAGATAGATCTCTATTATTGTTATACTCGCTGCCCCCTTCCTACGATCCATTGGTGACGATATTGTTGTATGGCAAGGAGACTCTGAAGTATGAAGACATAGTCTCGATGCTGCGCTCCAATGAATAGCGAAAAAATATGACCAAGGATGGAGCTCCTCAGGAGGGCTTGGCCGTGGGAGAGTGGTCAGGAAGAGGAAAAGAAAGGGGCAAGTCAAGGGGATGATCAAAATCTTGAAAGAGTAGAAATAAGAAAGAGGCTCGATGCTATAAGTGCAATAAGATCGGGCACTTCAAGCGAGATTGCCTGTAGTAGAAGAGCAAGAAGGGAGATAAGGGAGGATCTAATGCACTGAGTATGAGGGCTGATCAGGAGGTGGAGGATGACCTCTTGGTGGTGTCTGATGGTCATAGGTGATACATAGATGTATGGATCCTAGATTCAGCCAGTTCGCATCACTACACCCCAAACCGATCTTGGTTCGTGACATACACCAAGATTGATGAGGGGACCGTGACACTCGAAGATGATCACCCATACAAGGTTGTTGGTATAGAGAGCATTCAGGTGAGGATGTTTGATGGAATGGTGCAGACTCTCACAAATATGAAGCACGTCCCAGAATTGAAGAATCTGGTATCACTGGACTATTTTGGAGCAGAGCGGCTTCAGCTTCAGCAGTCGTGCCAGAAGTGGAGACTTGAAAATCTATAACAGAGCCATGGTGGTGATGAGAAGTAGAAGGATGGAGAATAATCTCTATAGATTGAAAAGATCTGTGATGATCGAAGAATCTGATGTAGCAGCTGCAGCGTAGGATCAGCAAGGGGCTCATCGGTTGTGGCACTACCACCTAGGCCACAGGGATGATAGTGAGATGAAGGAGCTGAGCAAGCATGATCTGATTTTAAATTTGGATGGAGGTATTTCAGAGGTATGTGAGCCATGCTAGATGAAAAAATAGAGGAGAGTGCAGTTTGCTAGTAGTTCAGCTCGCAGTGTAGCCCCACTGAAACTAGTCCATACTGATGTGTGGGGACCGACCCCGATTTCAGCCAGAAATGGGGTGAGATACTTCTTCATCTTTATATATGATTTCTCAAGAAAGGTATGGATCTACTTAATAAAGGAGAAATCAGAAGTCTTCATCAAATTCAAGGTGTAGAAAGCAAAGGTGGAGGAGACAGGTCGGAGCTGGAAGTGTCTGCGGTCTGACAATGACGAAGAGTACACCAGCAGGGAGTTTCATATTTTTTGTGAAGAGTGGCATCAAAAGACACTTCTTGATGAGAGGGACTCCTCAATAAAATGGGGTGGCTGAGAGGATCAACAGAACCCTTTTGAAAAAAGCACGATGCATGAGGCTGCAGGCAGGGCTTCCTAAGGCATTCTGGGTTGATACAGTGGATGCAGCCTACTATTTAGTGAATTGATCACCTCACACAAGATTAGATGGTGGTATTCTAGAGAAAAAATGGTCTGAAAAGAGGATTGGGCTGAGCCATCTAAGGGTGATTGGGTGCATGGCACATGTGTACATCGATGCTGGTGAGCAGACCAAGTTGGACGTCAGGTCACAAAAGATGGTGTTCTTGGGGTATCCATGAGGAATTAAGGGATACTGGCTATGGGATCCCTTAGAGAAGAAGGTTGTCATTAGTAGAGATGTCACCTTCGATAAAAATTCAATTCTCCAAAAGCGAGATGGCATGGAGGAGCAGCAAGAGCAGCAGGAGGTCCAGTAGGGCAGCGCTGGATAACTTACATCCTATTCTCTTTTGCCTCTTGCAGGTGCATTGGGAGGATTTGGTATTCAGGTGGAGCGCTCTTTAGATATGTCTCCATAAGTTGAGAGAGCTCAGACCAGTGATAGAAGCCAAGAGGTCCAAGCAGGAGTAAGCTGGACCTAGGATGGACATCGGGGTTGTACTGCACAAGCCCAAAAGGAACGTCAGGCAACCGGAATGGTATGATTTCGAGGAGATGTTGTCAAATGCCTTAGTGATAGTGAATGGAGACCCCTACACCTATGAGAAAGCCATGGAGTGTCAAGACAGAGAGAGGTGGATCCAAGCAATATCCGAGGAGATGCAGTCTCTTCACAAGGATGAGACGTGGTGATTGGTGTAGTTGCCACAAGGGAAGAAATCTATTGGTTGCAAATGAGTTTACCAATACAAGGAGGGATCTTCAGAGCAAGGAGGTATTAGGTACAAAATGAGATTAGTGGCCAAAGGATACTCTCAGAAGAAAGGCATCGACTTCAGCGAGGTTTTCTCTCTTGTCGTCAGACATACTTCTTTCAGGATGTTGCTTAGCATCGTAGCAGCTCAGGATTTGGAGCTGGAGCAGATGGATGTCAAGATGGCATTCCTCCATGGGTATTTAGAGGAGAGCATTTATATGGAGCAACCACCAAGGTTCCAAGAGTCAGGAGCAGAAGGGAAGGTCTGTTTGCTACAGAAATCGCTGTTTGGGTTGAAGTAGTCGTCGAGGCAATGGTACAAGCAATTTGATTTCTATGTGAGGAGCATCGGGCTTTTCAGGTGAGAGTATGACTCTTGTGTTTATATTCAATCTTTGGAGAATGGGTCTAGGGTATTTCTACTCTTGTATATGGATGACATGCTTATAGCATACAAGAGTAGGAAGGTTGTGCAGGAACTGAAGGTAGCCTTGTCTCGAGAGTTCGAGATGAAAGATTTGGGGCCTACGAGAATGATCTTAGGCATGAAAATTTTTAGAGATCGAGCCAAGAAGGTTATACATTTATCTCAGAGAGGCTACATCAAGAAAGTCTTGGAGAGGTTTGGGATGAAGGAAGCGAAACCGACGGAGCTGCCACTCACCAGGCACTTTAAACTCTCGAAGATGATATCGCCATAGACTGAGGTGGAGGCTCAAGAGATGTAGAGAATGCCATATGCCTCTGGTATTAAAATTCTTATATATGTCATGGTGTGTTGTAGGTTAGATATTGCCCATGCAGTAAGACAGGTCAGTAGGCTCATGGCATAGCCTGGCAGGGAGCACTGACGAGTACTGAAGGAGATCTTCAGGTACTTGGTGGGTACTGTTAGAGTCAGTATCTACTATGGACAATGAGGAGGTACTGAAGGACTCTCCAACATGTCCAAGGAGGCTTGGGGGCTGATAGAAAGATTTGTAGATGGAGATATGGACACTTAGCGATCGACGACGGATTTTGTATTCAGCCTGTTTGGAGGTCCAGTTTCATGGAGATCATGCTTGCAGTCCATCATAGCCTTATCAACCATTGAGGTGGAGTATATTGGCATTACAGAGGTAGTGAAGGAGGCCCTATGACTAAAGGATTTGGCGTTGGAGATGGGCCTTGCACAGAAGGCCGTCAGGCTGCACTGCGACAGTCAGAGTGCACTATTACTTGCACAGAACTCTGTCTACCATGCGAGGATGAAGCATATTGACATTAGATAACACCAAATCAGAGAGCTTATGGAAGAAGGTGAGGTGGAGCTGGTGAAGGTCCACACCAAGGAGAATCCAGCGGATGCACTGACGAAGGTTCTTCCATGAGATAGCTTTCAAAGATGTGTGACACTGATGTGCTTGATGGACAGGACAGAGTTGGCTGAGGCCTTGGGGCACCAAGATGGAGATTGTTGGGCCTCATGTGATTTTTCTAAGGCTCAAGGGACCAAGGCTAAGGCCAAGGTCCAAAGTCCATGAGGTGCTCATGGGGTTTTTTGGACTAGTTTGGGTCTTAGGATGAAAGGCTGTCAGCCTTTCAGGTCTTGAGGCCCAGAAATTTTGGATCTTGAGGGGCTAACTTATTTTAGGCTAGATTTGAGTCTTAGGTAGATGAGATTTGTTCAAATCATTGGTGTACATGGATTTGGGTTAGTACAAATCTCATATCAAGTTATCCAAGGGAGTTTTGTGGTTTGATCACATTGATCTTGTATAAATATCTTTGTATTTAGGGTTTATATGAAGGGTTCAATCAATCAAATCATTTTCTCACAGAACTCTCTCTCTCTCTCTCCTTTTGCCTTTCCCCATCACTCTCTGGTCTTCTCCATGCCTTAGAACCAAGAAACCTAGAGTTTCTTGGCTGCCAACCCAAAAAGGAAAGAAAGGAACCAGCGCTGCCTCTTTTGCACGCCCCTGTTTTGAGCACCCTCTCTTGGCCACCCAAGAGGAGTTTCAGGCCTTAATTTTTTTTTTATTTTGAAGGCTTCATCAAGTATGCTTCCAGGTCCCAAAAGGTGGATTTCAGATCTAATAGAGAAGGGGTTCAAATCAAAGAAAAAAATTCTGCCGACAGGATTTACAAAGCTGCTGCAACCAGAAAGGCTATTTTTCTTCAACATGTTTCATCCCCTTCCAGGGAGTTTTCTTCATTGATCTCCTGGTGGGAGGTACTCCACACACCTAAAAATGTGGCACAATACTATTCGTTTAATGATCAAATTCTTACCTGAAATGTAGTGGAACCAGAGATCAAATCTCAAATTATCTAACATAAACCTTTGCAGAGGCCTAGATATGCAGATCCTCTACTTCGCATGCACGTCAGACACCGCAGGAAAGTAGGATGAACTTCAATCCAATTGGCTTAACAACTCAATCAATCAGAGAATGAGATGTGCTAGTGTGACACCTCACACTAGCAGGTGGGATGCCCAAAGAGACCCCACACCCAAAGGAAGAGGGGCGGCAACAAGGGGAGAGGCCAAAGGGAAGATAGGACCTCTCTCTCTTCTCACGCCTCTCTCTCTCTTTTCTCTTCTCTCAATCTGATTTGTTTGCTATGCTATTGCTATGCATCCATTGGTAGAGACCCTCTCTATTTATAGATGATTCTCATGATCCAATGAGATTAGGACTCCTAATTCAAATCTGATTTGAATTGGTCCAATACTCATGAAAGAAGGATTCCTATATGAGATATAATTATCATCACATATGATAATCAACTTGCACCCAATTTCTCACCCATTTGGGATGCCCCAAATAAGCACCAAATCAGGTTTTGGTCATGCTTCATGAGGGGGTATTTCCAGTGCAAGTAGAAATACTCATATCTCATTCAAAATAGATTCAATTAGAATTCGATTCGAAGCTGGTTCGAAACAATTTCAAAAGACTGTCAATCTCAAACTTTTTAGGACCTTTGTACCATGTCTAACTTAAATTTTAAATTTATTTAAATCTAATTAATTTAAATCTAATCTAAAATTAATTAGCACTTAAATCTAATCTTTCATATGCTCCATGGATCATAGATCAGAAACTGTTCATCTCCGAAATCGAACCTGAACCTCATGTGTAGTGCTAGCTAGATATAGTCAACTCTTTAATCTCATTTGATCCATAACTTAATTCTTAATCAAGTTAGCTTATATGTTTAATCAAGTTAAGTACTTTCAAATTGGATAATAAACATAGATCAATTTTTTCCTACTTTGTCTGACTTGTGTGCGTGACTCCATAGGTTCAAACACTAAACTGATAGCATAAGAACCAATTCCTACACTAATCAAGATACCATCTAGCAATGGTTCTCGATGTCCAGATAGATCGAATTATCATAAAAGAATATTTCAGAACCCATACATATGGTCACTGCATAATTCATCCTTTTGACCTTGAATGCTCTAAGATGGTCTCAGATTAACTGTCAACTAAGATTGCTTCATCTGTATTGTATTTCAACCTTTCAAATCTATCTCAGGGATTATCTGGGTCAAAGCTTTACTAAATTGAAATACAGTGATACATCAACTCTAATAATCCAAAGGGGTCAATCCCATTTTGATCCACATACAAACTTCGTAAGTACTTGTCTATACCCAATAGCCTTCCTTCGCTGCATTAAAAATTTAGGTAGTCCGACACCAAAGCACAGTGAGTTGTTTGCAAGTCACTATGGTGATCTCAGGTCTGAAGGATACTTATATCCTTATGTTTCATGAGCAATTCTTAACAGTAGAATGCTCAGCAGGTGAGTCACTTGTTCAGTGATGATGTACCCCTACATCTCACCTGTATGCCATACCAGTGTCACCATACTCCTTGGTTAAGAAGATAACCAAACCATATGGCACACAATAACCTCCACTCAATAAATGTCATTATCCCATAATGACATATCATTTGGTCACAAACATATTTAAAAACTATACGATAAATCTTCTTTTTATCGTACACTAGCATAGTTTTAGAGACTTCATCACAGTACAAGAGTTCAAAGAAGATGTCACTTTGTGATGAAAAATATCAGAATAACTATTATTCAATTGATCAATAATTCATATACAAGAATGAACTCAATCGTCACACGATTGATTTTAAGACATAATTTTCAACAACTTTCGCTTGGACTAAAGCCAATCATGGTAGTATCTTATACCCACTTCCATTTGAAGTATCGAACTCTTTAATCCTGAGAGCTTTAGTAAAGGGGTCGGCTAGGTTCTCCTTTCTATCGATCTTCTGAAGCTCGATGTTACCTCAGTTCATGATCTCTTGCACTAAGTGATAGCGATGCAGAACATGCTTGGTGCAATGGTGCAACTTGGGTTCTTTCACTTGAGCTATGGCACTAGAGCTGTCACAATATAGCAAGACAGTGTAAGGTTTTAGGGTGGCCATGCACATCGAAAGCATAATGATTTCAAAATTTAAATGAAAAAATTTTAAATATAAAACCCTTAAATTAGCATCTCCTTGATGATTAACAATTATATATAACATAAATTTAAAATTAAATTCAAGCTATAGAAGAATACCTACAGTGCTTTATCCAAATTCTGACAGAACCTTTACCAGGCGCCCAATTTTTGCCCTCCAACGATGAACCACACAGGACTATGATCAGGACTCCAACTCTTTGAGATGATTTCTCCTCTAAAATTCTTACTCTAAGAATTTTTTTGGAAATCAGGACCTTAAGACCCTCTTCCTCTTCTCCTAGCCTTCCTATCCCTACCTTACTTCTCTCCTTGTCTTCCTTAATTCTCTTCCTAGACTCTTATCTTAAAATTAGACTTGTCTTTACTATTTTAGATTTGTCCTAACAAGAGAAGGAAGGAACTAATTGAACAATAGGGAGAGGATGTTAGAAAGAAAGGAGAAATTGGAAATTTGAATGAATCCAATCCCCTGGCGCACCCCCCCTTAAATACTTAGTGATGGGTTGCCTTCGGGAATTATTCGCGCCCCTTCCATGCGCTATCTCGTATTCATCAAAAAACCTCACACCACTTGATGAATTCTCATATCTATCTGGAATATTTTGACATATGGCAATCATCGAGAAAAAATCTAAGAGATGCTTCGCACAGAAGGATTCTTCGAAATATTTTTCTCGATGATTCTTCGATGCATCCCACAGCTTTCTATGGTATAATTTTTCTCCACCACCTATCAGCACAATTTTATCCATCTAATAGCCAAAAATGAAGGTGCTAACATCAGAATGGCATGAAAAAAATCTCAGATTAAGAAGTTGCATGACAAATGGGTTAGAGTCCTTCACAAGTTGGACTCTTGGTCAGGCACATGGATCAGACTGACAGGATTTTCAACTTCGATGAATTTTCACATTTAAATCAGAAAGAATTTTAATTTTTTAAAAAAAAATTATTTTTAAAACTAATTTAGAAATCACTCAAAAATTTATTTCATCATGGAACATTGGATAAGCTCGAGGATGAGGCATTCCATCTCATGGGACGTGAAAGCTATTTCTGTGCACAAAAACTGCACCCATGCACAAGAAAATTTCTTGACTCATAGAGACTTGGTTTTCTAGCTCCAAATTTTTGATACGTATAGCTAAGGGCTGACCCAACTCAAATCTAAAATTAGTTTAAATTAATTTAGCCTTAATTAGCTCAATCTGGAATCAAGTTCGAATCTGATTTGAAATAGAGAGCTAGTTTTTGCAACATGTTCTAGCATGTCAATTTTACAAATATGATCTAATTCAATTAGACCCTTGACTAATTTTCTTTGTGTGTGACCCATTGGATTCCATATCTAGTTAGCAATAGATCTGAGTGCAAGTCAATTTGATTTGATTAGAATTTAATCTAACCGATCTAGATCTAATCGAACTAACCCGATTTCAATAATTAGAACTCTTTCTAATTGACGATTGAATTAAATTATTTAATTCGATCAAATCTATAAAAAAAGATTGACATATAGTAATATATCATATCTAACTGAAAGATATAAAATTTTAGTAAAAATATCAAAAATATCTTTCAGTGAAAAGTTACCGTGTAATTTGATCTTGCGATCTCCCTGCACCCCGAATATGGAATGATGTCAAATCCAATATCATACTCATATTTTTCTCCATCTTATATAATGATTCAATTAATGAAATATTAGAAACTCTTTCTAATTTTTATTCTACTTTGATCAAAGGCTTCCTGAATCACCAATCGATCAGAGCAAGTAGGATACGATCTCCTTTTACCAAGAGTGATCGATTGCATGTTAACCTACTCACAACCTCCATACACATTCTACCATATCCAAAACATCTCATACATGACTAAGTCATGAATGAGTATGAACTAAAAAATATAGATTCATGTATACAAGGTTCTATGGTAGTCTCAGGTCAAAAGATTATATACACAACTCCCACTATAAGAAAACATCTTTTGACGGGTAAGTAAATTCTATAAGATATTTCTTAAGTCAGATCAATTCAGTAAACTCATTCATTAATGAGCATCCACTTTCTTGTATTAGTGTCTCACACAAGTGGCATATGAGATCAGCCACCCTCTCCATTAAGCATACATAAGAAATGCTAGTCTATCCAGAACATTGATCCTCTTCTCAATACTCCTATGACTAGAAATATTCTAAATCAGAATTTTTAAGATTTTAGGTCTCATAGATATGATCTCATCATAACCTTAGACCCATTACCCTAATTTATAGAGTTTATCATAATCATTACAAAAGTAAGATGCAGCATATGATGAAAAAAATCTTTTATTATTTAAAGAGTCAATACATGAGTCTGAAAGATTACAAGAAAAATCCATCAAAATATAAATTTTGATTGGCTTGTAGGGCATATTTCTTTCAATCTACCACTTGCATTAAAGCCAATCGCCCTTATATTTTATCTCCATACAATCGAGATGGCGATCGAACTGCTACTGTGGTAGAGCCTTAGTGAATGGGTCTGCTTTGTTATTCTTTATTTCTACTCATTCAATGACAACATCTTGTCTTTCGATTATTTCACGAATGAGATAGAAGCATCTTAGAATGTGCTTGGATTTATGATGAGACCTTGATTCCTTTGCTTGAGTAACTGTTCCAATATGATCACAGTAAAGTGGTACTAGATTTTTAATCTCAGAAATAACACCCAATTCAGTGATAAACTTTTTCATCCAGACAGCTTCCTTGATGGCTTCACTTGTAGCTATATATTCTGCCACAGTGGTTGAGTCAGTTACAGTCTGCTGTTTGAAATTTTTTCAACTAATAACTCCACCATTAAGAGTAAAGACATATCCTGAAGTGGACTTACTATCATCAGGATCTGATTGGAAACTAGAGTCAAAATAACCTTCTAGTTTTAGATCAGATCCTCCATATATCAGAAAAATATCTTTAGTCCTTCTCAGGTACTTAAGAATATTTTTCACTGCTTTTCAATGATTCTCTCCTGGATCAACCTGAAATCTACTAACTATGCCTAAGGCATAGGCAACATCAGGCCTAGTACATAGCATAGCATACATGATTGACCCTACAGCCGAAGCATGGGGAATAGCACTCATTCTATTTCTCTCTTTCAGTGTTTTAGGAGATATCCTTTTAGAGAGATGTATGCTTTGACTCATGGGTAAGTAATCTCTTTTACTCCCATTCATGATATACCTCTTTAGCACTAAGTCTATGTACCTGGATTGGGATAAGCCTAACATTCTCTTAGATCTATCTTATAGATCTTTATACCTAGTATATAGGATGCTTCACCCAAATCCTTCATGAAAAATTTACTTGATAGCCATATCTTGACCGATTATAACATTGGGATATCATTTTCAATAAGAAGTATATCATCCACATATAAAACTAATAAGACAATGACACTCTCACTAGTCTTCTTGTATACATAAAGTTCATCCATATTTTTGATAAAATTAAATTCTTTGACTGTAATATCAAATCAGATGTTTCAACTCTTTGAGGCCTGCTTTAATCCATAAATAGATTTCTTAAGCTTGCATACCTGATTTGCTCTCTCTTTTAAGATAAATCCTTTTGGCTGAGACATGTAAATCTCTTCCTCAAGATAACCATTAAGGAAGGCGGTCTTCACATCTATTTGCCAAATCTCATAATCATGGTATGCTGCTATTGCAAGCATAATCCATATAGATTTGAGCATGGCAACAGGTGAAAATATTTTATCATAATCAATACCTTATTTTTGCCTGAAACCTTTAGCTACCAATCTAGCTTTATAGGTTTCAACATGGCCATCTGCTCCAATCTTTTTCTTATAGACCTATTTACATCCAATAGGGGTCACACCCTCTGGTGCATCAGCCAAAGTCCATACTTGATTGGAGTACATGGAGTCCATTTCGAATTTCATAGCCTCTAGCTATTTGTCTAAGTCCCTACTCATGATGGCTTCCGTATAGGTCAAAAGTTCATCATTCTCAATGATGTGGGCTTCATTATTCTTAATAATGAACCCATACCTTATTGGTACATTTTACACTCTATTCGATCTTCGAAGAGGAGGTGTATTTTGTGGTTATACTTCATTAATGGATATTTTTGGTTGAGGATCATCTTGTGCTTGCATTTTTAGGTCTTGAACTTCTCCAAATTCAATTTTGTTCCCACTATCTCTTTCTAGGATAAACTCTTTTTCCATAAAAATGGCATATTTACTGACAAACACCTTATATTCAGTACGATAGTAAAAGAGATATCCTATATCCTTTTTAGGATAGCCTACAAACAAGCATTTATGTGCCCTAACACTCAGTTTATGTCCAAATTTTTTTTTAATATAAGCTGGATAGTCTCATATCTTAAGATACTTAAGATTAGGCTTCTTTCCTCTCCATATCTCATATGGAGTGCTTGACACAGATTTTGAAGGTACTCTGTTCAGAATATAGACAGCAGTTTCTAGGGCATGTCTCCAGAAAAAAATAGACAAATTTGTAAGGCATATCATGGACCGCACCATATCTAATAAAGTATGATTCTTCTTTTCTACTATACCATTAAGCTATGGTGTATAGGGATGGATCCATTCTGAGATAATTCTATTTTCTTTAAGATGATCTAGAAACTCATTTGATAAGTATTCTCCTCCTCGATCAGATTGAAGGATTTTAATATTTTTTTAGTTTGTTTCTCGATCATACTTTGATACTCTTTAAATTTATCAAAGGCTTCAGATTTGTATTTCATAACATATACATATCCAAACCTAGATAAATCATCAGTGAATATTATAAAATAAAAGTATTTTCTCTGACTTCTGTTGTTATAGGACCATATACATCAGTATATACAAGTCCTAATAACTTACTTGTCCTTTTTTTATGTCCACTAAATAGAGACTTAGTCATTTTTTTCATAAGATAAGATTCACAAGTACCTAATGATTCATAATCATAAGGATCAAAGAACTCTTCTTTGTATAACTTGTTAATCCTTATCTCACTTATATAACCAAGTCGACAATGCCAAAGTAAAGTATTATTCAACTCTTCTCTCTTTCGCTTTTTACTTTCATCAATATAAAAAATATTATCATTAGATAGAATCAGAAGACCATTATTAATAACATCATGATAAAAAAATTTATTAGAAAAAGAAATTGAGTAACTATTGCTCTTTCTATTTATTTCATAATCCCGTTACAAAAGTAACGGTACAAAAATAATATTTCTAATGATCTTAGGTATATAATAATAGTTTTTTAGCTCTAAGATCTTCTCAGAAGGTAACTTTAATATATATGTCCCCATAGCCTCTGCTTGGATGGACCCTCCTCCGACACCGTAGAGCTCGAAATCACCCTTCTTCAGCACTCTAATGTTCTGCAGCCCCTGCAATGATTTGCAGATATGAGAACTGCAGGCAGTATTTAATACCCAAGAATCTGAATTGGAAGAACTTAATGATAAAATTATATGTATCTCATACATACCTTTTGGTGTGTCGCTTGCACCTGCCTTTATAGTTGCAAGATATAACTTGCAATTCCTTTTTTCAGTATCCTACCTTGCCGCAGTGAAAGTAGGTGCTTGTCTTGAGACTTTCTTTTTCTTCTTCTTCATCTTGCCACCCTTAAGATTCAATACTTTCTTTGAACCCTTAAAACCTGACTTCTTCTTAGAGGTTTTACACACAAGAAGAAGTGGAGCCTTTTCTTTCATAATTTGGCTCTCAACTATCTTAAGCATTTTCAATAGCTCAAGTAAGGAGGTATTCAGTTTATTCATGTGATAGTTCACGACAAACTGAGCGAATGACTTGGGGAGAGATTGTAGGATCAAATTCTGACTTAATTCTTCATCCATCACAAAATCTAGTTGACCCAATCTAGTAATCAGATCAATGACCTTTAGGATATGGTCTTGTATGGATGATCTCTCAGTCATTCTAGCATGGAATAACTGCTTAGATATCTTATATCTAACAGTCCTACTCTGTTCTCTATACAACTCTTTAAGATTGAGGAGTATGAATTGAGTATCCATGCTCTCATGCTGTCTCTGCAACTCATTGCTCATAGAGGCCAGTACGATGCACTTGACAGTCAAACTATCATTCTTTCACATCCTGTATGTGGATACCTCCTTCTTTGTGGCACCATCCCCAACCTCTTATGGTTCAGGGATGTCAAGAAAATAGGAGAGCTTCTCCTGAGTGAGTATGATCTTTAAATTTCTTAACCAGTCCACATAATTGGTGTTGGGTATAAAATACCCTCCAGCCGAAGTTCGTACCAGGAGTAACCCTCCCGGGACTCTACCGGCATCCGACCTTGGGCGACATCTTTCCGAACCTCTCCGACGGTCGAGCTTCCGCAATATTCCCAAGTTCCCCTGATGGACGAACTCCTGCTGCATCTCCTGGGCTTCTCCAGTGATAAGCTTCTTCGGTTGTCCATTAGGCTGCTCCAAGTGCTCTCTGGATTCTACCATCGATCGATCTCCTACAAGGGTCAACCATTCTCTGGACCCCTTCCGGATCTTTTCCGACAGGATTCGATCGACTCCAATCCAAACTTCTTCTCCGAACTCCTACTGCAGGTAGACTTCGTCCGAGCTCCTATGGGAGTCGGACTTCAGCCCTGAGCTCTCATTGCAGGTAGACCTCATCCGAATTCTTACAAGGGCCGGACTCCGAGCCCCCACCACAAGCGATCTACACCGAGCTTCTGCTACAAGCGATCTACTCCGAGCCCCCACCACAAGTGATCTACACCGAGCTTCTGCTACAAACGATCTACTCCGAGCTACTACTACAAGCGGTCTACTTCAAATTTCTACTGCGAGCGGTCCACACCGGATTTCTACTGTAAGCCTCCACCCGAACTTCCCTTGTGAACGAATTCCTTCCGAACTTCTATTGCAGGCAGGCTTCGGTCGAGATTCCTCCACAAATGATCCCCATTCGGACTTCTACTGGAACCGGACTCCGACTGAACTTCTGTAGCGGACAGATTTTGGACGAACTCCTACGACACATGGACTCCAGCAGTCGGACCCCTCCAGCGGGTGAACCTCTCCAGCACCATCCGACATCCACTGCCGGTCGACCTCCTGTCGGATTCTGCATGAAACCAAATTTCGTCCATAGAAAGCCCCTGACCGAGCTTCTACAGCAGATGACCTTCGCCTGCAGCACTAGCGCCCAAGGCACCCAATGGTAGAAAGCTCACCAGCAACATCGGAGCTCTTCTTAGATGGAGAACCACCTCTCTCCACTAGACACCCTAACCGAGCTTCGACCGACAGGCCTGGACTCTCTGGCAGGCCACAGTAATGGCCATGACTCTGCTCCACTTCCTGTAATGGATCCCACGTGGCTCCATCATGCTCTGGCGAGTCACGACAATAGACATCATCCCACTCTCCACAACAGGCTCCATGTGGCAGGCCACGGTGATGGCCATGACTCCACTCCACTACTGTCCATAACAAACTTCTCATGGCCCCGAACGGCCCACTACCAGGTGGCTACAGACATCGCTATCAATCTGTTACGCCCTCCACCTATAAAAAGGGACCCCCAGATACGTTATTCCTTAAGCTCTAATCTCTATCCCAAAACTCTGCTAAAAATTTTCGTTCAAGCACTCCATTCTTATTGAGGCAGAGAACTGACTTGAGCGTCGGAGGGTCTTGCCGGAGTACCCCCAACTCTGGTTTAGACTTTCTTTGCGGGTCCCGACAGCGACCGTGACTCCCTCGACTCCAGCTTCTCCGACGTCGGTGGATTTTTGCACCAACAGGATTGGCGCTAGAGGAAGGGCCGTGTCTTTACAGTACCTTTGTTCTTAAAGGAGCGCTCAACGGGACCGCCTTCGATCATCTTCTCCAACATCTCCTCCTCTGGTTGCCTGCCTGATCTCCACCAGATGCCTCCCCAAAGGGCATCCACCAGGCGGTCAACGGCCTCCGCGGTCAGATCTCAGCGAGCCCCGCAAGCCCCGACCTCATCTTCGATTTCCCAGGCTCCTCCTCCTCTGGCGACGGCGGTCGGCATGGAGCAGTTTGACCTGCTGGTTCAACAGGTCAGAGGCCTCATCGAAGCAGTGCAGGCCATGCAGCAGCAGCCGCAGCAGCCGTAGGCATCAGTGCGGCTGGAAAGAGCATTGTCGGAGTTCCAGAATCCGATGACCGGGCGGGCCACTTGGGCCAGCCGCCCTGTCTTCCCCAGAAAAGAAAAATAGAAGGCAGAGAGCCCTCCGTCCGATCATGATTCAACCCCCGGAGAGTCCCTGCCTCTGCTCCACCAGAAAATCCTCGAGGCCCGCAGTCGAGAGGACCTCCTGGATTAGAGACTCCAGGAGATGAACCGGCAGATTGAAGAGCTCCGCCGCACTCTCACTGCTTACGATGAGGACATCTGCACTGACCCTCCTTTCTCTCAAATGATCATGCAGGAACCAATCCCGTCGAACATCAAGCTCTCCTAATTCGAGAGCTACGACGGGACCTCAAACCCGATCGACCACCTGGAGGCCTTCCGGACCATGATGCTGCTCCATGGCACGCCAGACGCCATCTTGTGTCGAGCTTTCCTATCTACCTTGAAGGGAGCAGCAAGAAATTGGTACTCGGCACTGAAGTTGGGTACAATCTTCTCCTTTGACCAGATGAGTCACCAGTTCATGGCTCATTTCGTCAGCAGACGGCGTCCCCAATGAGGTTCAGAGTCCCTCGTCAACATCAAGCAAAAGGAAGGAGAATCCATCCGAGCTTACATCAACTGTTTCAATGCCACCACCGTGGAGGTCCGGAACCTGGACCAATTGGTTGCAATAGCCGCCTTAAAGAGCAGCCTTCAAAAGAATGACCTCCTCTTGTCCCTAGAAAAGAAGTATCCCAGAGATTTTGCTGATCTGCTGGCTCGAGCCGAAGGATATGCCTGAGCGGAGGAAGCCTTCAAGCTGAAGGACAAAGAAGCTACGAAGGAGTGACAGGCGGGCGACTCCAGCAAGCCCGCAGTTGAAAGAGGGCCGAGTGAAGCTCGGCCACATTCTCAGACTCCTCCCGGGCACAAGCGTGCCCAGACTCCTTCCCGAACATGCAAGCAGAGAAGCCCGAACCATAGGGTTCGGTGGGGCTCTCCTCCAGGAAGATTTCGCAGCTATGCCCCCCTCAACGCATCGAAAACCCAGGTGCTGATGGAGGTCAGGGAGCAGCTCCCAAGGCCAGAAAGGATGTGCACACACTTCGGGAAGCACAATCCTAACAAGTTCTGCCTCTACCATCGTGACCACAACACAGAGGAATGCATTCAACTTCGAGACGAGATCGAGGAGCTCATCAAATGAGGTCGGCTCGACAGGTTCATTCGATGCCGGCCTTAGGGTAGAGAGGATCGGCCAAGGACCCTACCATAACCTGAGCCACCGAGGAGGGAAGAGCAGCCCGGAGATTGGCCTCCAATTGGGATCATCAACTCCATCTCTGGAGGACCTCGATGGGGAGCAGACCTTCTACAACCATGGGATTTGAAAAACCTGTAAATGTATTACTAATGACTTTGTTTTAAATCAAGATTTCCTTCAGATTTGTATATCTTTCTCTTTTGGCATGGACTCATAACGACAGGGGATAACCCCTTCAGACAACGAAAACAAAGCCATGTTAGGAACAGGAGGAGAACCTTGTCCTAACATGGGCAAAGTTGAAAGTCCGATTATTTTAAGACTGGACGGGGGGAGAGGCCCATATAATGGCCCTTATGTACCCCTACAGTCCTGTTAGGGACAGGAGGAGAACCTCACCCTAACATGAGCAAAGTCGAGGGCCCGGTTACTTTTAGACCGAATAGGGGGAGAGGCCCTGCAACGCCCTTATGTGCCCCCACAGCCCTGTTAGGGACAGGAGGAGAACCTCGCCCTAACATGAGCAAAGTCGAAGGCCCGGTTACTTTTAGACCGGATGGGGGGAGAGGCCCTACAACGCCCTCATGTGCCCCCACAGCCCTGTTAGGGACAGGAGGAGAACCTCGCCCTAACATGAGCAAAGTTGAAGGCCCGGTTACTTTTAGACCAGATAGGGGGAGAGGCCCTACAATGCCCTTATGTGCCCCCACAGCCCTGTTAGGGACAGGAGGAGAACCTCGCCCTAGCATGAGCAAAGTTGAAGATCCAATTACTTTTAGACCGGATGGGAGGAGAGGTCCTACAACGCCCTTATGTACCCCCACAGCCCCGTTAGGGACAGGAGGAGAACCTCGCCCTACCATGAGCAAAGTCGAAGGCCCGATCACTTTTAGACTGGATGGGGAGAGAGGCCCTGCAACGCCCATATGTGCCTCCACAGCCCTATTAGGAACAAGAGGAGGACCTCATCCTAACCTGAGCTGAAATCGACTACATCAGGAATAGGAGGAGAATCTTGTCCTGACGCCAACTAAGATCCGATCATTTACGACCAGATAAGAAAAAGAGAACCTTTTCGATGGCCCCTCTGCGCTCCCGCGACCCCACTAAGAGCAGAGGAAAAACCCTCACTCGAGAAAAGAAAAAGAAAAAGGGGAGAAGTTAAAAAGGAAAGCGACGAACTACACCAGCAATAAATGAAAAATAAGTTACATCAAAGATACAGGGGACCTCATCTCAGCGAGAACGGAGATTTTTATCAAAAATCTCTAGTCTCCAAGAGGGCTCTCAACAAAGGCCAAGGATAAGACGTCTTCCTCAAGGCGACGAGAAGTTCAGACCCTCGAGCTCGAACTCCGAAAGGAAGCATCAAACTCGAGTGGCCCCAGACAAACCTGCGACCATAAACACAAGGGACAGGTCAATGCGACGATGATTGGGTACCTTCGAATGACATCGATATTAAGCAAGGCAAAAACCAAAAGAAGTTTGGCAAACGACAACTCAACACATGAGTAGAAGAGATAATGAAAAATTTTCTTTTCATTTCATTAACTAAGTATGCATTACAAAGCCCTTAAGGCCAAAAAAAAAAAAAGAAAAATGACAAGAACAGAAAAAGAGGACACATAGAAGGATGGAAGGCAAAAAGAGCCCTAAGGGGGCCCGGCTTCTTCCGACTTCGAACTTTCAGCTTCGACCCTCATCAGGGAGTGCCTTAAGCTTTCGACTTCTTCTTCCAATTCTTTCTCCCTTATTAGCATCTCCAAATACATCCGACGAGATCGTTGGCTTTCGTTCTCCACCTCTTGGAGCCTCTTTCTTAGGACCTCGGATTTTGCCTCCGCGTCCTTGACCGCTTGCTGCTCGTATACCAGCTGGATCTTCAACTGCTGCAGCTCGGTCCTCCCCTCTCCAAGGGCGACGGATAGCTCTTCTATGGTTTCTCTCAGGGATTGGAGTTCGTCGGGGTCCCGAATATGGACGAACTGGGCTTTTTCAGATACCTGCCTTTGAAGGTGGGCAACCTCGTCGGTCGCCATCCTTAGCTTCCTCCTGTAGTCATCCACCTGCTTGCACCAGCCGGCCCAGTATGCATTGTAGTTCTCCTCAACATCTTGGAGCTGTTGCTGAAGGTCGGAGAATTTCTTCGACCATTCCCGATCATGGTCAGCCCGAGTCGAAAGTCAGGACGAGCTTCCTTCCAGCTGGCTGATCTTCTCCCGTGTAGCCGACAGCTCCGCTCCAAGAGAGCTGATCTTGGAAGCCTGAGCCCAAGATCGATCGCTGGCGCGCTTCTTATGTTCCTCGAGCTCCTTCTCGAAGTTCACCTTCCTCCGGCTGTAATCCATGATCCCTTTCACGTGGAGGTTTCGAAAGTAGGTGGCCTCCACAGTGGCCTCTGAGTGGCTCTCCCTCAGCCTGCGAAGTTCATCCTCCATCTCCCTCGACCTTTTTGTTAAATGATGGATTTTCTTCCTCAGATGTCGGATCGTGAACCTCAGCGAAACTCCTTGTGGCAAGGGAAGCACTTCGGCAGGACACTACCATCAGGAGACAAAAGCGTCAAGGCACGGCTCATTGCAGAAAGAAAAAAGAAAAGAAGAAGAAAAGGAAAGATGGAATACTCACAGGATCCAGGGGACTCAAGCCGATGTTGAATAGAAATTACTCCTTCAGAAGGTTGGGAAGAGAAGGAGTTGGATAACTAAGAAGTTTTCGGATGGCTTGAAGGTCATCCTCCCCCAGGCTAGGAGCCCGGCGGACGGAATCCCTCAGGGAGCCCCAAGGGGGCAATCCCAGCTTTAAGGTCGGACATTGGACGTAGAGGTACTTCCCCTTCCAGTTATGGATAGAAGAGGGAGCACCTTTCAGCAACCCCTTCTTGCCGAATTGGAGGGAGAAGTACCACCAGTCTTTTGTCGAGGGGTGGCGCTTGAAGGTATAAAAATACCTAAACAAAGAAAGAGATGGCTGAACTTCGACTACGTGGCAAAGGGAGAGGAACCCTATTAAAAACCTAAAGGAGTTCGGTGTGACTGAAGCTAAAGAAATATCTAGAAAATGGAAAAGAGCGACGATGAAGGACGGAAGCGGGAGCCGGAGCCCAGCATGAAAGGCCTCCTGGTACAGACAGAAATGGCCAGGTGGGGCGTGCTGGCCCGGTCAGCGGGACCAGGAAGCTCTAGATCGTACTTCAGAGGAACTCCATACTGAACCCTTATTAGTAGAAGTTTGTCCGAAGTCAGAGAACAGGGAATGGCGTCCAGCGCAAAAATCGGACGAGGCCCAACCCCAGATATGGGTTCATCTACAGTATAAGGGTCCTGGGGGACTGAGGCAGACGAACTCCTGGAACCACTAGAGGCGGAAGTGCCAGAAGATATTTTAGGCAAAAACTCTAAAAATCCTAGAAAAATTGAAAGAAATAAGAGATGAAAGGTCTATGGGGAACCAGACAGGTGGAATGCGGCAGAAGAAAAATAAAGAAGAAGGAACACCTAAATGACGAGAGAAGGAACGAAAGTTCTGGAACTAACCTAAGCTGCTCTGAAGAATGCAGAGATGAAGGGACAGGGATGACTCGAAGAACACCTAGGGCCAAAATGGATGCCGAGGAAGGTCAAAGCTCTCAGAAAGAAGATGGGCACCAACAAGACTTTCAGACAGAATAAAACTCCCAGAGGAAGAAGGGCGGGTTTAAAAAGACCTTGGGATCCGGTGCTATAATGATCGCGGATCTCCCAGGCTGACCCATGTTTGCCACGTGTCCCACTCACCACAGCAGGCGGTTAAAAGCGGCTAACAGCTGGCAAGGCCATTATTGCATCGTACTTAGAGCAACACTCTAGCGAAAGTTTCAAAAATTCTCTTCGGATCGCTCCGATTTGAAAAGACTCCGGCATGCGTGCATTAAATGCCAGGATATCTGAGGGCGATCGTGCACAGAATTCAAGGGGCAACTTCGGCTGTAAAAATTTCTCTATACTTCATTCAAAACTCAAACTCGAAAGTAGGAGGACTGGTGTTGGGTATAAAATACCCCCCCAGCCGAAGTTCATACCAAGAGTGACCCTCCCGGGACTCTGCCGGCGTCCGACCATGGGATACATCTTTTCGAACCTCTTCGACGGTCGAGCTTCTGCAATATTCTCAAGTTCCCTCGACGGATGAACTCCTGCCGCATCTCCTGGGCTTCTCCAGCGATAAGCTTTTTCAGTTGTCCATCAGGCTGCTCCAAGTGCTCTCTGGATTCTACCATCGGTCGATCTCCTACAAGGGTCAACCATTCTCCGGACCCCTTCCGGATCTTTTTCGACAGGATTCGATCAACTCTAATCTGAACTTCTTCCCCGAACTCCTACTGCAGGTAGACTTCATCCGAGCTCCTACGGAAGTCAGACTTCAGCCCTGAGCTCCCATTGCAGGTAGACCTCATCCGAATTCTTACAAGGGCCGGACTTCGAGCCCCCACCACAAGCGATATACACCGAGCTTCTGCTACAAGCGATCTACTCCGAGCCCCCACCACAAGCGATCTACACCGAGCTTCTGCTACAAGCGATCTACTCCGAGCTACTACTACAAGCAGTCTACTTCAAATTTCTACTGCGAGCGGTCCGCACCAGATTTCTACTGTAAGCCTCCACCCAAACTTTCCTTGTGAATGAATTCCTTCTGAACTTCTATTGCAGGCAGGCTTCGGCCGAGCTTCCCCCACAAATGATCCCCATCCGAACTTCTACGGGAACCAGACTCCGATCGAACTTCTGTAGCACACAGATTCCGAATGAACTCCTACGACACACGGACTCCAGCAACCGGACCCCTCCAGCGGGTGAACCTCTCCAGCGCCATCCGACATCCACTGTTGGTCGACCTTCTGTAGGATTCTGCATAAAACCAAACTTCATCCACAGAAAGCCCCTGACCGAGCTTCTACAGTAGATGACCTTCACCTGCAGCACTAGCACCCAAGGCACCCAACGGTAGAAGGCTCGCCAGCAACATCCGAGCTCCTCTTAGACGGAGAACCACCTCTTTCCACCAGACACCCCAACCGAGCTTCGGCCGACAGGCTTGGACTCCCTGGCAAGCCACAGTAATGGCCACGACTCTGCTCCACTTCCTGTAACAGATCCCACGTGGCTCCATCATGCTCTGGCGAGTCACGACAACGGACATCACCCCACTCTCCACAACAGGCTCCACGTGGCAGGCCATGGTGATGGCCACGACTCCACTCCACTACTCTCCGTAACAAACTCCTCAAGGCCCCAAACGGCCCACTACCAGGTGGCTACAGACATCACTGTCAATCTGTTACGCCCTCCGCCTATAAAAAGGGACCCCCAGATATGTTATTCCTTAAGCTCTAATCTCTATCCCAAAACTCTGCGAAAAATTTTAATTCGAGCACTCCATTCTTGTTGAGGCAGAGAACTGACTTGAGCATCGGAGGGTCTTGCCGGAGCACCCCCAACTCCAGTTTAGACTTTCTTTGCAGGTCCCGACGGCGACCGCAACTCTCTCAACTCCAGCTTCTCCAACACCAGTGGATTTTTGCACCAACAATTGGGACCGATCAACTTGTTGGAATCTAAAATTTCTCGCAATAATAGTGAAGATGCCATTTATAGAATTTAATCTATAATAATTAAAAAATATTATATAAGCAAACAACTCATGTTGACTCATACAATTAAATAAGATCTTTAGATTTAATTGTGCCTCTCATGATTTTATCGAACATCATAACCCTCTACTATGATGAACGAGACATATTTCATATTTATCTTAGTGCGATTGAGACCCTAATTCCTCATAATAATCTTATGTTAACACAACAAATCCTTATGAATTCATCAATAGAAAACTCTTTTCAATTGCATCTCATAAAATTCTCAATATCATATCTTGACCTCTAAGGCATTATTAGTCTTGTGTTAACACAACAAGCTATAATATTTTAGGTAAGTTAGACCCTTCATTTCAATACAGTTAAATTCTAATATAATTATGCTTGTGTTAATACAATAAAGCAGTATATTCAAAATTACCATAAGCATCTTCTATGCACCAGGATTATGTTATATCAATTCTTGTGACAAGCCTCATATTAACACAACAAACTAGCCATTTTTCATGATGTAACATTAATCTAGCATGAAGGAAGGCCCTTAGTAGTATTTTCAACATTAGGATTTTTCAATATCAAGATCACTTAATCAAATTGGTCAGGTAAGTAAGGTAGGGGTCTTTCCTTTACTTTTTTTAGATACCAATAAATTGATCAGGTCAGATAACGGAATCAATTAAAGAATCACCTATAGCACTTTTCTAGACACCAATTGATCAATTGATCAAGAATTGGTTAACCCATAGTTGCATATCACTACCACTTAATATAATTTTTAATGAGGCCTTTTATTTGATCTCATGTATATTCTAACTATATAATATCAATTTATGTATCACTATTAAAATATTCTATATATGCAAATGTAACATATGAACATTCATCATCCTAGGATAACCTTGCAGCATAACCCCATTATGCTAGGATAACCTTATATCAGGATGATGAAGTGGTGAATCATATATGCATCATATCATATCATCATATGAAAGCATAATAGAAGTTATAAATTATTTTATAGTATAAATCATATTATGCATCATATAAACATCATGTATATATGATTGAACCAAACAAGGCCGGCTTTAATACCACTGTAGGATTTTAGGGTGGGCATGCACACTGGAAGCATAATAGATTTTAAAATTTAAATTAAAATATCTTTAATATAAAACCTTTAAACTAGTATCTCTTTGATGATTAATAATCATATATAATATAAATTTAAAATTAAATTCAAGTTATAGAAGAATACCTGCAGTGCTTTATCTAAATTTTGATAGAACCTCCACCAGGCGCCCAATTGTTCGCCCTCCAACGGTGATCCATACAGGGCTATGATCAGGACACCAACTCTTTGAGATGATTTCTCCTCCAAAATTCTTACTTTAAGAATTTTTTTGGATATCAGGACCTCAAGATCTTCTTCCTCTTCTCCTAGCCTTCCTATCCCTACCTTTCTTCTCTCCTTGTCTTCTTTAATTCTCTTCCTAGATTTTTGTCCTAAAATCAGACTTGATCTTACTATTTTTGACTTGTCCTAACAAGAGAAAGAAGGGACTAATTAGACAATAGGAAGAGCATGTTAGAAAGAAAGGAAGAATTGGAAATCTGAATGAATCCAATCCCCCGGCGCACCCCCCTTAAATACTTAGCAACGGGTTGCTTTCGGGAATTATTCGCGCCCCTTCCACACGCAATCTCGCATCCATCAAAAAATCTCATATCTCCTGATGAATTCTCATGCCCATCTAAAAAATTTTGACATATGGCAATCATTGAGAAAAAATCCAAGAGACACTTCGTGCAGAAGGACTCTTCGGAATATTTTTCTCGAGGATTCTCCGATACGTCGCGTAGCTTCCTATGGCATAATTTTTCTCTACCACCTATCAGTGTAATTTTATCCATCCAATGGCCAAAAATGAAGGTTCTAATATCAAAATAGCACAAAAAAAATCTCAGATTAATAAGTGACATGAAAAATGGGTTAGAGTCCTTCACAAGTTGGACTCTTGGTCAGACGCATGGATCAGACTGACAGGATTTCCAACTTCAATAAATTTTCATGTTTAAACCAGATAGAATTTTAACTTCAAAAAAACTCATTATGCTCAAAATTAAGATACAAATCACCAAAAATTTATTTCATCATGGAATATTGGATAAGCTCGAGGATGAGGCATCCCATCTCATATGATGTGAAAGTTGTTTCTACGCACAAAAACTGCACCCACGCACAAGAAAAATTCTTGACTTGTGGAGACTTAGTTTTCTGTCTCCAAATTTTTGATACATATAGCTAAAGGCTGACCCAACTCAAATCCAAAATTTGTTTAAATTAATTTAGCCTTAATTAGCCCAATCTGAAATCAATTTTGAACCTAATTCAAAATAGGGAGCTAGTTTTTACAACATGTGCTAGCATGTCAATTTGCAAATATGATCTAATCCAATTAGACCCCTGATCAATTTTCTTTGTGTATGACCCATTGGGTTCCACATCTAGCTAGCAATAGGTCTAGGTGCAGGTCTATTTGACTTGATTAAAATTTAATCTAACCAATCTTGATCCAATCGAACTAACCTAATTTTAACAATTAGAACTCTTTCTAATTGGTGATTGAATTAAACTCTTTAATTTGATCAAACCTACAAGATAAGATTAATATCTAAAAATATATCATATCTACCTAAAAGATATAAAATTTTAGTAGAAATATCAAAAATATCCTTCAGTGGAATGTTACTGCGTAATTTGATCCTGCGATCTCCCTGCACCCCGAATATGACTCTGGATATGGAATGATGTCAAATCTAATATCATACGCATATTTCTTTCAATCTTATATAATGATTCAATTAATAAAATAATAAAAATTCTTTCTAATTTTTATTTTACTTTGATCAAAGGCTTCCTAAATCATCAATCGATCAGAGTAAGTAGGATGCTATCTCCACTTATCAGGAGTGATTGATTCCATATTGACCTACTCACAACCTCCACATATATTCTACCATATCCAGAACATCCCGTATATGACTAAGTCATGAATGAGTATCAACCAAAAATATGAATACATGTATACAAGGTTTTATAGTAGTCTCAGGTCAAAAGATTATATGCACAACTCCTACTATAAGAAAATATCTTTTGACAGGTAAGTAAATTCTATAAGATGTTTCTTAAGTCAGATCTATTCAGTGAACTCATTCTCTAATGAGCACCCACTTCCTTGTATTAGTGTCTCATACAAGTGGCATATGAGATCAGCCACCCTCTCCATCGAGCTTACATAGGAAGTGCTAGTCTATCCGGAACATTGATTCTCTTCTCAATGCTCCTATGACTAAGAATATTCTAAATCAAGATTTTTAGGATTTTTAAGATTCTAGGTCTCATAGGTATAATCTCATCATAATCCTAAACCCATTATCCTAATTTATAGAGTTCATCATAATCATTTCAAAAGTAAGATGCAGCATATGATGAAAAATATCTTTTATTATTTAAAGAGTCAATACATAAGTCTGGAAGAGTATAAGAAAAACTCATCAAAATATAAATTTTGATTGGTTTGTAGGGCATATTTCTTTCAAATAGGACCATCAATGAAAGATATAACTCCCAGCTCGATGAAAAACTTTCGCAACCACACCACTTCCTTTACAGCATCCAATGCAGCAATGTATTCTGCTTTGCATACAGAATCGACCACAGTATGCTGCTTGAAACTCTTCCAGCAAACAGCTCCTTCATTCAAGATAAATACTTAGTTCGACATGCTTCTGTTGTCATCATAATTTGACTGAAAATTAAAATCAGTATATCCCATAAGTTTCAGATCAGAGTCTTCATATATAAGCCATTGGTATTTAGTATTTCTCAAATACTTAAGAATTACTTTCGCAATCTTTCAATATTTCTTATCCGAATATGGCTGGTACCTACTCACTATCCCTAGTGAATAGGCTACATCCGGAATCATACATATCACAGCATACATGATAGATTCCACTACCAAAGCATATAGTATTCTACTCATGCGCTCTTTCTCCTCAAGAGTTGTTAGACAATCCTTCTTGGAAAGAGTAATTCCATGGCCTATCGAAAGATAGCCTTTCATAGAATTATCCATGTTGAACCGCTTCAATAAGTTGTTAATATACGTGGATTGGGATAATTCAAGCAACCTTCTAGATCTATCCCTATAGATCTTCATCCCTAGGATATAGGATGCTTCTCCCAAGTCCTTCATGGAGAACTATGATGATAACCACAGATTCTCACTCTGCAAAGTTGGGATGTCATTTCTTAGTAACAGTATGTTATCCACATACAGTACAAGAAAAATGATCACAGAATCAGAAGTCTACTTATAGATGCAAGGCTCTTCTCCATTTCTAATGAAGCTATACATTTTAATCACCTTATCAAAATGCATGTTTCACCTCCTCGATGCCTGCTTAAGTCTATAAATAGACCTTTTCAGCTTACACACTTTCGACTTGTCTATGGATATGAACCCTTCAGGTTGTATCATATACACCTCTTCTTCCAGTTTTTTATTAAAAAAAGTAATTTTGACATCTATCTGTCAGATCTCATAATCTAAGTATGCAGCGATAGCAAGTATAATTAGGATGGACTTGAGCATTACCACAGGAGAGAACGTCTCATCATAGTCAATACCATAATGCTGACGGTAACCCTTGATAACTAGACAGGCTTTATAGATCTCTACCTTTCCATCTATTCCTCTTTTCTTCATGAAAATCTATTTACACCCTATAGATTTTATCCCTTCGGGTGGATCAACTAGTGTCCATACACTATGATCTCCATGGACTCCATCTCGAACTTTATGGCTTCAAGCTATTTTTAGGAGTCGGGCCTATACATGGCCTCCATATAGGTGATCGGATCCTCATCATTCTCATCAAGTTCAATGGGATCACCATCTCAGACCAAAAAATCATAGTATCTGTCTGGTTGACGTGGTACTCTATCAGATCTTCTTAATGGTGCCTCTATCAGATCCAAATTTGATTTACCAATCGAATCCAATTCTGTATGTGTCGATCCTTCCAACTCATGAACTTCATCAAGTTTAATTTTACAGGCATTAGCTCTTTCACCAAGAAACTTCTTTTTCAAAAAGATTATCCGGCTACTAACAAACACCTTTTGTTTTGCAGTGAGGTAGAAGTAGTACCCTTTAGTTTTCTTTGGGTACCCTACAAACAAGCATCTATCGAACTTCAGTCCAAGCTTATCTATCTTTAAATGTTTGACATAAACTGGACACCTCCAGATCCTAAGGTGTGAGAGCACTAGCTTACACCCAGTCTATATCTCATATAGTTTTATCGACAGACTTGCTGGGCACCTTATTCAAAATGTAGCAGACAGTCTCTAGAGCATATCCCCAAAAAGAGATTGGCAGACTGAAAAAGTCTATCATGGATCGGACCATATCTAACAAGGTTTGATTTCTTCTCTCGGATACACCATTATGTTGTAGTATTCTAGGAGGAGTCTGTTGAGAAATATATCCCAAAAGTCAATCGTCAACCTGTTGACGGTTGAGCAACCTTGTATTGTAATTGATTTGTTAATAAATAAAATATATTTTTGATATTTTCATCATAAGTTTTCATCTTCTAATGAACTCCATTGTTGTGATGAAGTTCTTAGGACTATTTAGGTTCGATAAAGAGAGGATTTATCAATTAGTTCTTAAAATTGTTCACGATCAAATGATGAGCTATTAATAAGGATGACAGCTTCTATCGAGCATAGGTCGCTGTAGGCCATATGGGTTGGTTATTTTCTTAACCAAAGAGTGTGGAGATACTGATATGGCATACAGATGAGATGTAAGGGTACATCATCATTGAACATGAACAACTCCAGAGTATTCTGCTGTCGAGAATGTCTCTGATGGGATGTAGGTATAAATGTTTCTTAGACCTGAGATCGCCTCAGTGACTTGCAAGCAACTCACTGTGCTTTGGTACTAGACTAACTGAATTTTTAATTCAGTAATGGAAGGCTTCTGGGCACAATCAAATACTTGTAAAATCAGAGTGTGATCGAGATGGAATTGACCACCCCAAGAGTTAAAGAAGAATGAATCGCTGTATTTCAATTTAGCAAAACCTTGGCCAGGGTAATCCATCAGATGGATTTGATATTTTAAAATACAAAGTGGATAACTTGATCAGAGTTAACAGTTGAACTCTGAGGTATCCTATGAGCATGTTGGTCAAGGGGATGAATTATATGGAAACTATATCCGCATGGGTTCTAAGGATGTTGTTCTACACATTTGACCTATCCGACCGTCGGATACCATTGCTAGATGGTCACTTCGATTGGTACAAAAATTTATTTTTATGCTACCAGTTTAGGTTTGAACCTATGAGGTCATACACATTAGAGTTCATGATCCGATCGGATGGTTGATCAACGATTAATAATCGTTCTAGGGTTAAACGATCAATACGATTGACATTTAACCTAGTGCAAGTGTTACAGGAGGATCGATTAGTAATTTGATTGCTAATTGGCTTAATTTGATTAAGCCAAAGGATTGAGATTAAGTTTAATTAAATATAATTTAATTAAATTTGATTTAAGCTTGATTGGATCAAGTCCAATTGGTTTATTGGATAAGCCAAGTGTAAGAAAAAACTAGTCCTAGTTCAATTAGGACCTGGGTCAACCTAATTTTTAATTCAATTAGAAAATTAAATCAGATTTAAATTTAATTTAATATGATTAAATTATACTCTTAATTGGATTAAGAACTATTTTAATTAGATTGATTTGATTTTGGTTTGATTTGGTTTGAGAAATCAAATTTGAATAAGTCATAGATTGAATCCTAGTAAGACTAGAATTCCACCTTGCGCCACCTTAGCCCCCCATGCCCACTCTCTCTTATTTTGTGTGACAAAACCCTCTCTCTCAGGTCTTCATGTATGCCCAAAACTTTTCTCTTTTTCTCTCTTTCATGGAATGTAGTTGTGGATCAAGTCAAAGTAGGAATTAGTTTAGATTTCAAATTCTATGAGATAGAGTTTTAGGAAACCAAAACTCTTTCCTTATGACATCGATTTTACTCAGATTTTTTTTTAATTTTTATGATTTTTATGGAACATAATATGCATCCTTTTCTGGTGGTCCATGGTAGAAAAAGAAGGAGGAGACGTCCAAGAGTTGGGCACCCCTTGTCTTGCCTTATTTGGATAATCCTTGACTAGGTATTTGACCTAGAAAAGGACTCTTCATATCTCTCTATTTAAAATAAATTTCTTTATAAATTTTTGTAGATTATAGAGCATTAAGAGAAATTTGGGGTATCCAAAAATTAAGGAGAAAGAGTCTTGGGGCATGGAGATCTAATAGATACAAAACTAGGTGTCTGGGTTAGAGCAAAGAGAAGAAAAAGAGGGTCTTCTTCTAGAGTTGCTGAGTTCATCTCTTCCCTTCCTCCATTTGTAAGTTTTCTGAGAGTATCTCATCTAAAACTCCTTCTCCTACTTTTCATTTTTAGAAGAGTCTAAATCAAGAAGAAGAAGGCATCTGATCGACCATCGAAGAAGGACCAGTGCAGTACTAGCATACTATGCTGATTTTCTGGATCAGAACTTATGATCGTGATTTGTGGGCTCGTGTGGATGATTCCTAGAGGCTGGACATGTGTGCAGCTTACAATATCATCCTCAAGCTCAGATTAGCATAGTTAGAACATCTAACTTGCAAGATAATAGATTTGATCTATTATATTTTATATACATTAGATGTAGTATAGAAATATGTTGATATGATCAACATGTAGTTCTTGCTCTTTATATTTTTAATTTTTGATTTAATATCATGTAAGAATCATGTAATAAATCTTAGATCTAGGAATTCTCTAATTTTATAAGATAAATTTTAATTTATTTTAGTCTTCCACTGTTTGATCTTGAAAAAGTTTCAAGATCTAACCCTGAAGCCCTAGATCTGGTTCTTTCAATTGGTAATCAGAGCCTAGGTTATTTATTACATGATTATTTATACATACCTAGATTATTTTTTAAATTAGATCTAATTTATAATCTAATTGTTAAATCTAAAATTAAAATTTTTAGATCAATCACGAACTGTAGGTTGTCCTGCTGTAAGGTTTACTCCTTATAGTGCAAAGATTGTCCTAGTTCGTGTAGATCTATCTTTAATCATAAATTTGTTAGATATGATCTAGATTAAATTTATGATTTATTATATTTAAAAGATATTTAAATCTAAAATGAAATCTCTTTGTTAATAATTTCTGTGCAAAGAACCATCATATATTTGTTTGAGAAATTTATGCAGTTTAAAGTTAAAATTATTTCAATTACATAAACCTGTTTAGATTAGATCTAAAGTAGTTTCATGCTTATTTCACTTGTATTTTAATTATGAATCAAACATGCAACTTGGTTGGTAGAACCATGTTGTAAAAATATTTTACAAACATGAAAATTATTTTCGAAAAGTCGAACCCCAACCCTCTGCCCAAAACTTAATTGAGAATTAAGAAGTTATTTGATTAGATTCTAGGATTGTGAATTGAAAAATCTAAGACACAAACCATAACACATTGGGTTAATAGGTTAGTGAGAATTAGATCCATTAATTGGGTTAGACTTAAGGTTAGATTAAAGATGGACTTAATTAGAGAATTGACTAAATCTAATCAATTGTTGCCTTAGATTAGGTCAAGGATTCTCTAGATCAATTACAATAGTTATAGTTGATCAAGTCCATACTTTTAACGAGAACCAAATGGACTTGATTCTTGGCTAAGCAGTCTAGCATGAACTAATTAAACCAGTTGGTGTCTAAGGTAAACCGGACCGGTGGTTTTTAATTGGCAGCCCCCTTACCTGGCTATTTCTGATGGTGTCTAAGGCAAGCTTTGGCAAATCCTCCCATCGATCGAACTTATCTGACCTCTTGGTAAAATTATATTTTGATCGGATCACTTGACTATTCGAGCTAACCCATGTCAGCTAGGTAAATCAGTGTAACTGATTTAGGTGCTCCTAGACTAGCCCTTTTAATGGTCTCCCTTAAGCTGACTTGGTGAAGCCAGTGGGAGGATTATGATAAGCTGGTTCATCTGACCTTCTCCTTTAAATCAATTAAATCTTCTAAAATTATTAGGTTCTTAAAATGAAATAGTTATGGTGATAACTAGATCATAGCCTCCCATTAAGTGGATGATAATGGGTCCATCAATTGGATAATCATTGGAGGCCCAAAGGCCTGGTGCTTATCGGTTGATGGAATTATCATTCATAATATAATTTCTTGACTGCATCTTTCTAAATGGTGGTTAGGTTAGCCAAACAAAGTTGGGCCTAATCATTCATTGGCTAGATGGGCCAAGTATGGTCATGTTAATGGTTGGACCTAACCTTTTCTTTTCAATGGAGGCCAAAGCCTACTGATTAGGGATTGGGGCAAAATTAAAATTACTAGAAATTATTTAGAGAAATAATTAGTTATAAACCTATCCTTAGATGTACATGGGTTGGCCAACCAAAGTTGGACTTGTGTGCAGTTTAAGTGGATTCTAGTACCCACTAAGAAATTAGGATAATTCCTCAAATTGGAGGTAGAGGCTATCAATTCGAATAAAATAGTGAGAGAAATCTTTTAATTAAAGTCTAAATCTTTAGGTTTAATGAATCAATTACTAATTAGGTTATGATTTTTTTTGTACTGATATGGCCACTTCCCTATCACTCCGATCATTGTTGGACAATGATAAGTTGGTGGGACCCAACTTCGGTAGCTGGTACTGAAAGTTGAAGATAGTCCTGGAGCATGAATGGATCCTATATGTGATAACAGATCCTGCACCTGAGGAGCCAGCTGCCAATGCATGTGGAGCAGTTAGAGACACATACTGAAAGTGGCTCAGTGACCAGACCACAGTGCGCTGCATCATGCTGGCTGCCATGAGCGACGAGTTCAGTCACAGATTTGAGATGACTCAACCAAAGGACATGCTTCAAGTGTTGGAGGATATCTTTGGCACACCCGATGATGTGGAGAGGCACAAGACTAGTTGTGCCATCTTTAACACCAAAATGTGGGATGGTGCCTCTGTCACTGATCATGTATTGTACATGATCGAGCTGATGGAGCATTTGAGCAAACTCGGCTTTTCCTTGCATGAGTAGCTTGGGAAAGATGCAATACTGAACTCGCTGCCCAAGTCTTATCTCTCATTCCTCACTCATTATAGAATGACAAAGCCTGAAGTAAACTACCATGGGTTACTAGGATTGCTTCAAAATTTTGAGAAGGATCACAAACTCCACAAGGAGTCGGTGAACTTAGTGGGAGGTTCGTCTTTTGGTTTTTGACCCTTTAAAAAAAGGAAGAAGAACAAGAAGAAGAAAGTGAAGAAGGTGCAAGTTCAGGCTGGGACATCAGTGCAGGGCCAGACCAGAAAGATCAAGCCCGATAAGAGTCAAGCTGAATGCTTCTTTTGCAAGAAGCGGGGGCACTGGAAGAGGAACTGTCCTCAGTACATTGCCTCCCTGGACCCGAACAAGCAGAGAAAGAAGTAAGCTATTATGGGGCAAGGTATTTATATGATAACTCCTTGCAATTTCTCTATTTGTGATATAACTGACTAGGTATTAAATACCGATAGCCCTTACCATATTTGCAATTCGTTGCAGAGGTTGCAGGTCAGTAGGAGATTCGAGCAAGGCGAGAGGTTCTTGAACATTGGAGATGGAAGACCAGTTCCAGTTCTAGCATTAAGAATCTTGAAACTTGTATTTGAGTCCCATACTGTTGTTCTTAATGATTATCATTTCTATTCTAGTTTCTTTTTAAATGTTATTTCTGTAGGCCTTCTGGCTAAAAATGATTATGACATTTCAATAAAGAAACAAGTTGGTAATATCATTATGAATGGTGTTACTATTTTTTGTGGATATTTGAACAATGATGTGTATATGTTATCACAACCTGTTAACGTAGTCTATTCTACAGGCAAGTACCCTAGATTAGATATTGTATCAGATATCTACTTATGGCACTTAGGCTAGGTCATATAAATAAGAACAGGATAAACAGGTTGACTTAAGAGGGAATCCTTGAAGTCAGTGATTATGAATCACTTCCAACCTATGAGTCCTGTCTTCTTGATAAAATGACCAAGTCACCTTTTATTGTAAAAGGTGAGAGAGCTACTGAGCTCTTGGGCATAGTACATACTGATGTATGCGGGCCCATGAGCACATGTGCTAGGGGTAGATATTTTTACTTCATCACTTTCATGGATGATTTATCCAGATATGGATATGTCATCTGATGAAACATAAGTCGGATTCATTTGAAATGTTCAAACAATTTTGAAGTGAAGTGAAAAACAAACTGAAAAGAATATTAAAACTCTTCGGTCTGATCGAGGAGGGGAATACCTTTCTGTTGAGTCTCTCACATATCTAGGAGAGAATGGGATTCTCTCCCAATGGACTCCTCCAGGAACACCAAAGCATAATGGTGTGTCTGAAAGGAGAAATCAGACTCTGTTAGACATGGTCCGATCCATTATGGGTTTTGCTAACTTGTCGATATCCTTCTGAGGATATGCACTCGAATCAGCCTGTTATCTGTTAAATAAGATTCCAAGTAAGTCTGTAATTAAGACTCCATATGAGATATGGATAGGGCGTAAGCCAGCACTTTCACACCTTAGGGTCTGGGGGTGCCCAACCTATGTCAAATGGTTAGTTACAGATAAACTTGGACCTAGGTCTGACAAATGCACATTCATAGGATATCCCAAAGAGATCAAAAGATATTTTTACTACCATACTGATGAACAAAAGGTGTTCATTAGCCTTAAGGCAACCTTTTTAGAAAAGAAATTCCTTGGTGAATGAACTGTTGCCTCTAAGGTTGAACTTGATGAAGTTCAACAGGTAGAAGGACCAACACCAATAGCTGAACCTGAGTTGGATTTGATTAAATCAGATCCAGAGCCCAATATACTTGCACCATTAAGGCGATCCGGTAGAGTACCATGTTAGCCAGACAGATACTATAGTTTTTTGGTTTGGGATGGTGATCCCATCGAACTCGATGAGAACGATGAGGATCCGATCATCTATATGGATGCAATGCAGAGATCTGATTTTGAGAAATAGCTTGAAGCCATGCAATCCAAAATGGAGTACATGAAGGTCAACGATGTATGGATATTGGTTGACCCACCTAAAGGGATTAAATCCATTGGGTGTAAATGGGTCTTCTAAAGGAAGAGGGGCACAGACGGAAAGATGGAGATCTATAAAGTCTGTCTGGTTGTCAAGGGATATCATCAACGTTATGGTATTGACTATGATGAGACATTCTCTCCTGTGATAATGCTCAAATCTATTCGGATAATGCTAGCAATAGCTGTCCATCTGGATTATGAGATCTGGCAGATGGATGAAAGATAGCTTTCTTGAATGGAGAGCTAATCGAAGAGGTGTATATGATACAACCTGAGGGTTTACATCCACAGATGTGTCTAAGGTGTGCAAGCTTCAGATATCCATTTATGAATTGAAGCAAGCTTTTCGGAGTTAAAACATGCATTTTGATAAGGTGATCAAAATGTATGGCTTCGTTAAGAATGGAGAAGAGCCCTGCATCTATAAATGGGCAAAAGATCTAGTTGTGGTATTCTTTGTCTTGTACGTAGATGACATTCTTTTAATCAAAAATGACATCCCCACACTACAGGAAATAAAAGTTTGGTTGTCATCACAGTTCTCCATGAAGGACTTGGGTGAAGCATCCTACATTTTAGGGATGAAGATCTATAGAGATAGATCTAAAAGGAAGCTTGGGTTATCCCAGTCCACGTACATAAACACTGTGCTGAAGAGGTTCAGCATGGAGAATTCCAAGAAGGGCTATCTACCGATAGGCCATAGAATTTTTCTCTCTAAGAAGGATTGTCTGACAACTCTTAAAGAGAGAGAAAGCATATGAGTAGAGTCCCATATGCTTCGACCGTGGGATCTATCATATACGTCATGACATGTAGAAGGCCAGATGTGGCATACTCACTAAGAGTAGTGAGTAGATATTAATCTGATCCTGAGGAAAACCATAAAAATATGGTTAAAGTCATCCTTAAGTATTTGAGAAATACTAAAGACCAATGGTTGATTTATGGTGAGTCAGATCTGAAACTTGTGGAGTTCACAGACTCCAATTTTCAATTTGACCATGATGACAGTAGAAGCATGTCGGGTTATATCTTTACTCTGAATGGTGGAGCCATCTGTTGGAAGAGTTCCAAGCAGCATACTGTGGCAGACTCTATTTGTGAGGTGGAGTACATCGCAGCATCGAATGCCATGAAAAAAGCTGTGGTTGAGGAAATTCATCATCGAGCTCGAAGTAGCACCCTCCCTCGATGGTTTGGTCCTACTCTACTGCGACAGCACTGGTGCCATAACCCAGGCGAAGGAACCCAAAGCACACCAGTGGATGAAGCACATTTTGCACCATTTCTACCTGGTCTGGGAGATCATTGATCGAGGTGACGTCGACCTTCAGAAGATCAATGAAAAGAAGAATCTGACTGACCCCTTCACTAAAGCCCTGGCGATTAAGGAGTTCGACAACCATAAGTTGAAGATGGGTATTAGATACTGTGCCGAGTGGCTTTAGGACAAGTGAGAGTTGTTGGAAAATATATCCCGAAAGCCAATCATCAACCTATTGATGGTTGAGCAACCTTGTATTGTAATTGATTTGTTAATAAATAAAATATATTTTTGATATTTTCATCATAAGTTTTCATCTTCTAATGAACTCTGTTGTTGTGATGAAGTCCTTCGGACTATTTAGATTCGATAAAGAGAGGATTTATCGATTAGTCCTTAAAACTGTTCACGATCAAATGATGGGCTATTAATAAGTACGACAGCTTCTATCGAGCATAGATCGCTGTAGGCCATATGGGTTGGTTGTCCTCTTAACCAAAGAGTGTGGAGACATTGGTATGGCATACAGGTGAGATGTAAGGGTACATCATCATTGAACGTGACCAACTCCAGAGTATTCTACTGTCGAGAATGTCTCTGATGAGATATAGGTATAAGTGTCTCTTAGACCTGAGATCGCCTCAGTGACTTGCAAGCAACTCACTGTGCTTTGGTAATGGACAACTGAATTTCTAATTTAGTGACAGAAGGCTTCTGGGCACAGTCAAGTACTTGTGAAATCAGAGTGTGATCGAGATGAGATTGACCACTCCAAGAGTTAAAGAAGAATGAGTTACTGTATTTCAATTTAGCAAAACCTTGGCCAGGGTAATTTATCAGATAGATTTTGTTGTGATCCAGGTGGTGTGCCCAAGGCCCAGGGGACCAAGGCTAAGGCCAAGGTCCATCATTCATGAGGGCTTCATGGAGGCTCTAGGGCTAGTTGGGCCCTAGGTTGAAAGGCTGTGGGCCTTTCGGGTTCTTGAGATCTAGGTTATGTGGGCCTCATGGGACCAACTCTTTATGGGCCAGGTTTGGGCCCAGGATAGGTGAGATTAGATTGAGTCATGGGTGTACATGGGCTTGGGTTAACCTAATCTCCCATAGAGTTGGTCAAGGGAGTTTTGGGTTTGGGTCACTTGACCTTGTGTTTATATATACATGTACTGTATAGGTTTGATTAAGCCAAGGGAATACACAACTCTTTTTCCCAAGTCTCTCTCTCTCTTCTCCCTCTCTCTCCAGCTATTCTCCATGCCCCAGGAGCAAGAAACCCTAGGGTTTCTTGCCACCAGGTCCATAGAAGGAAAGAAAAGCAAGGGAGGCGCTAGCCCCTCCCCCCTTGGTGCCACCAACCCTTTTCTTTCTCCCTCTCTTGCAGCTACCCAAATATCAGGTCTAGGACTTAGAATCTCTTGAGAAGAGGTTGGTACAAGTTCCTCTCAGATCTGAAGTTGATCTGAGGTCGTTTGAGGTGCAGGTGAGATCTCCATCAACAGATCTACAAGAAAGGCTGCAGCAGGACAGATCTGCAAGGTCTATTTCTATCTACCTTCTTCCCTATCTAGAATGCCCTGATTCAAGATCTATGAATTGGTAGACCTCATTCCAGGCCTGATCTAGTTGGGTACCAGATCTTGGATTTTTTAGAGGTGATCTTAGAGCGTTCTTCATCTGGAACGAAAGGCTGACGAAGAAGACAGCAACCAGGCTGATTTCGTCAAGAGCCTTAGATCGAGTCCAGAAGTCTCCAGATTTGTTCGTTGCTGGTTCCACTGCACCCAAGGTCCATGGAAGGAGCCGGGATCATGCTCCAATAGTTGGTATCAGAGCCACAGTGGTGAGGAAGCGGTTCCAAGCATGAGAAGTTGAAGATCCCAAGTGCTAAATATTTTCAGCAAGGTATCATCAAGGTATATTCTACACTTCTTGATTTTATATTACTTGTTTGGCTTGGATCCAGTCATGGGCAGCAATAAGAAGGTTGATGTTGAGAAGTTTGATGGCAAGAAAAATTTTTCCATGTGAAAAATTCAGGTGAAGGATCTTCTGGTGCAAGCAGATCTGGATCAGGTTTTGGATGAGAAGCCTGAGGGAATGACAGATAGACAGTGGGCATCATAGGAGAAGAAAGCATGCTCGATGATCAGAGGATGTTTGGCGGATGCAGCATTATATTCGGTGCTGGAAGAAAAGACCCCGAAGGGCCTTTGGTCGAAGTTGCACACCATGTATATGGGGAAGAATATGTGCAATAAGCTAATGCTGAAGAAGAGGTTGTACCATCTTCCGATGTAGGAGGGATCTGATGTGATTGGCCACATTCAGAGGTTCGACCAATTGTGCACGGACTTGATGAATATCGGGGTGAAGCTAGATGAGGAGGACAAGTCCCTGTTGCTTTTGTGTTCGCTGCCAGGATCATATGACTCTTTGGTGACTATACTACTCTACGGCAAGGAGACTTTGGAATATGAGGACATGGTCTCGGTGCTGAGGTCTAATGAGCAAAGGGAAAAGTTGACCAGAGATCGGGCTCCCCAGGAGGGTTTGGCAGTAGGGGAAAGGACAGGTAGAGGCAGAGGCAGAAGCAAGTCCAGGGGGTGGTCCAAGTCCAGGAAGGGAAAGAAAGAGATGAAATGCTTCAAGTGCAACGAGTCCGGGCACTTCAAGTGAGAATGTCCACTATGGAACAGCAAGAAGGGAAAAAGAAGTGGCTCAAAATCAGTGAGTACAGTTGTTGGGCAGCAGGTAGAGGATGATCTACTTGTGGTATCAGATGGTCACAGGCATTACACAGAGGAGTGGATACTAGACTCTGCGTGCTCACATCACTACACACCACACAGGTCTTGGTTTGCGACATACACCAAGACAGATGAGGGATCAGTGACTCTAGACGATAATCATCCTTGCAAGGTGGTTGGAATAGGGACAGTCAGGGTGAGGATGTTTGATGGGATTGTGAGGACATTGACAAATGTAAAGCACGTCCCGGAGCTAGAAAAGAATCTGGTGTCACTAGGCTACTTGGAGCGTAGTGGATACAGCTTCAGCAGTAGGGCTAGAAGCGGAGTACTGAACATCTCCAATGGAGCTATGGTAGTGATGAGAGGCAGGAGGTTGGACAATAACCTCTATCGCATGGAGGGATCTATGGTGACCGGAGAGTCTGATGCAGCAGCTGCAGCACAGGACCAGCAGGGGCCTTACAGGATGTGGCACTACCGCCTAGGCCACATGGGTGACAAGGGGCTGAGGGAGTTGAGCAGGAGAGGACTTATCTCTGATCTGGAGGATGGTGCTACAAGGGAGATCTGTGAGCCTTGCCAGATGGGAAAGCAGAGGAGAGTTCAGTTCAACATCAGTACAACCTGCAGTGCAGCCCCTCTGGAGTTAGTACACACGGATGTGTGGGGACCAGCCCCAGTTTCAGATAGGAATGGGGCCAGATACTTCATGACCCTGATTGATGATTTCTCTAGAAAACTCTGGATTTACTTCATGAGAGAGAAGTCAGAGTTCTTCACCAAGTTCAAGATCTGGAGAGCTGAGGTGGAGAAGGAGCAGGAGAGAAGCGTGAAGTGTCTGAGGTCAGACAATGGTGGGGAGTACACCAGCAGAGAGTTCCAGGACTACTGTGAGGAGTGTGGGATCAGGAGACACTTCTCTGTTAAGGGGACTCTATAGCAGAATGGGGTGGTCGAGAGGATGAACAGAACACTTCTGAAAAAGGCCCGATGCATGAGCCTGCAGGCAAGGCTTCCAAAGGCATTCTGGGTTGACACAGTTGACGCAGTGGGTTACTTGGTCAATCAGTCACCTCACACCAGGTTGGATGGCAGGCTTCCAGAGGAGGTATGGTCTGGGAGGACAGTTGGGCTGGGCCATCTACGGGTATTTGGGTGCACGGCCTATGTGCACATTGGAGCTGGTGAGCGGAGCAACCTAGACGCCAGATCATGCAAGACGGTGTTTCTAGGCTATCCGCGAGGAGTTAAGGGATATAGGCTGTGGGATCCCTTGGAAAAGAAGGTCATCATTAGTCAGGATGTGACTTTTGATGAGGAGTCAGTCCTACAGAGGCGAGCAGGCATGGAGGAGCAGCAGAAGCAGGAGGAGGTCCAGCAGGGTGCTGCTGGATAGCTTACCTCTTTGATTTTTCCTCTTGTAGGTACTATGGGAGGACATGACATTCAGGTGGAGAACCTACCTAAGGTGTCTCCACAGGTGGAGAGAACTCAGACGGATGATCGAGGTGGAGAGTTCCAGCAGGAGCGAGCTGGACCAAGGACTGATATCGGTGTTGCCCTACACAAGCCCAAGAGGACCATCAGGCAACCGGACCAATATGGCTTCGAGGAGATGCTGTCATATGCCCTGATGATAGTGAATGGTGACCCATATACATATCAGGAGGCTATTGAGAGCCAGGACAGAGAGCGGTGGGTCTAGGCGATGTCCGAGGAGATGCAGTCTCTCCATAAGAACCAGACGTGGTGATTGGTGCAGTTGCCACAGGGGAAGAGGCCCATTGTTTGCAAATGGGTCTATAGTCGCAAGGAAGGGCCTTCAGAGCAGGGAGGTATCAGATTCAAGGTGAGGTTAGTGGTCAAGGGATACTCCCAGAAGGAAGGCATCGACTTCAGCGAGGTTTTCTCTCCCGTCGTCAGACATACTTCCATCAGAGTGTTGCTGAGCATTGTAGCAGCTCAGGATTTAGAGCTGGAGCAGATGGATGTCAAGATGGCATTCCTCCATGGGCATTTGGAGGAGAGGATTTACATGGAGCAGCCACCCTGTTTCAGGGATCCAGGATCAGAGGGAAAGGTTTGTTTGTTGCAGAAGTCGCTGTACGGGCAGAAGCAGACGCCGAGGCAATGGTTCAAGTGGTTCGACTCCTATGTGCGCAGCATTGGACTTTTCAGGTGTTAGTTTGATCCTTGTGTTTATGTTCAATCTCTTGAGGATGGTTCTAGGGTGTTCCTACTCTTGTATGTGGATGACATGCTTATAGCATGCAAGAGTAGAAAGGTTGTGCAGGATCTGAAGGCATCCTTATCTCGAGAGTTTGAGATGAAAGATTTGGGCCCTGCAAGAAAGATCCTAGGCATGGAGATTTTTAGAGACCGAGCCCGAAGGGTGTTGCATCTATCTCAGGGAGGCTACATACAGAAGGTCTTAGAGAGGTTCGGGATGAAGGGAGCAAAGCCGGTGGAGCTGCCACTTCCCGGTCACTTCAGACTCTCGAAGACCATGGTGCCAAAGACTGAGGTGGAGGCTCAGGAGATGGAGATGGTTTCTTATGCTTCAGGAGTTGGGAGCTTGATGTATGCGATGGTCTGTTGTAGGCCAGACATCGCTCATGTAGTGAGTCAGGTTAGCAGGTTCATGGCGCAGCCTGGTAGGGAGCACCGGAGAGCTCTGAAGTGGATATTCAGATACCTGGCAGGTTCAGTTAGAGTTGGCATCTGCTACGGACAGCGAGGAGGTGCAGTGGGATACTCTGACATGTCCAGGGAGGCTCAAGAGCTGATTGGCGGTTATGTAGATGCAGACTTCGATGGAGATGTGGATACCCAAAGGTCTACGACAGGCTTCATCTTTTGCCTGTATGGAGGTCCTATTTCTTGGAGATCGAGTCTGCAGCCTATCACGGCCCTATCTACTACAGAGGCAGAGTACATCAGGCTGACAGAAGCAGCTAAGGAGGTAATTTGGCTGAAAGGTTTGTTGACGGAGATGGGCCTTACTCAGGAGGCCATTAGAGTGCACTGTGACAGTCAGAGTGCACTTCTATTAGCACAGAACTCAGTCTATCATACAAGAACAAAGCACATCGACATTCGGTATCATCAGATCAGGGAGCTTATGTTATGGTCCAGGTAGTGTGCCCAAGGCCTAAGGGACCAAGGCTAAGGCCAAGGTCCATCATTCATGAGGGCTTCATGGAGACTCTAGGGCTAGTTGGGCCCTAGGTTGAAAGGCTGTGGGCCTTTCGGATTCTTAAGGTCTTGGTTATGTGGGCCTCAAGGGATCAACTCTTTATGGGTTAGGTCTGGGCCCAGGATAGGTGAGATTAGGTCAAGTCATGGGTGTACGTGGGCTTGGGTTAATCTAATCTCCCATAGAGTTGGTCAAGGGAGTTTTGGGTTTAGGTCACTTGACCCTATGTTTATATATACATGTACTGTGTATAGGTTTGATTAAGCCAAGAAAATACAGAACTCTTTCTCCCAAGTCTCTCTCTCTTCTCCCTCTCTCTCTAGCAATTCTCCACACCCCAGGAGCAAGAAACCCTAGGGTTTCTTACTGCCAGGTCCTAAAAAGGAAAGAAAAGCAAGGAGGCGCTACCCCCTTCCCCCTTGCAGCCGCCAACCAGATTGCTCCCCTCCTCTCTTACAGCTACCCAAGCATCAGGTCCAGGACCTAGAATCCCTTGAGAAGAGGTTGATACAAGTTTCTCTCAGATCTGGTGTTGATCTGAGGTTGTTTGAGGCACGGGTGAGATCTCTATCAACAGATCTACAAGAAAGGCTGCAGCAGGATAGATCTGTAAGGTCTGTCTCCATCTACCTTCTTCCCTATCTACAATATCCTGATTCAAGATCTATAAATTGGAAGACCTCAGCCTAAGTCTGGTCTGGTTGGGTACCAGATCTTGGATTTTTTAGAGGTGATTTCAGAGGCGTTCTTCATCTGGAATGAAAGGCTGATGAAGAAGACAGCAACCAGGCTGATTTTGTCAAGGGCCTTAGATCGAGTCCAGGAGTCTCCAGATCTATTTATTGCTGGTTCCACTGCACCCAAGGTCCATGGGAGGAGCTAGGATCATGCTCCAATAGTTGGTATCAGAGCCACGGTGGTGAGGAAGCAGTTCCAAGCATGAGAAGTTGAAGATCCCAAGTGCTGAAAATTTTCAGCAAGGTACCATCAAGGTATATTCTACACTTCTTGATTTTATATTGCTTGTTTGGCTTGGATCCAGTCATGGGCAGTAATATGAAGGTCGAGTTTGAGAAGTTTGATGGAAAGGAGAATTTTTTTATGTGAAAAATCTGGGTTGAGGATCTTCTGGTGCAAGCATATCTGGATCAGGCTTTGGATGAGAAGCCTGAGGGAATGATAGATAGACAGTGGGCATCATTGGAGAAGAAAGCATGCTCGATGATCAGAGGATGTTTGGTAGATGCGGTGTTGTATTCGATGCTGGAAGAAAAGACCCCGAAGGGCTTATGGTCAAAGTTGCACACCATGTATATGGGGAAGAATATGTGCAACAAGCTAATGCTGAAGAAGAGGTTGTACAGTCTTCGGATGCAGGAGGGATCTGATGTGATTGGCCACATTCAGAGGTTTGACCAGTTGTGTACGGAGTTGATGAATATCGGAGTGAAGCTGGATGAGGAGGATAAGTCCCTGTTGCTTTTGTGTTCGCTGCCAGGATCATATGACTCTTTGGTGACTACACTGCTCTACGGCAAGGAGACTCTGGAATATGAGGACATGATCTCGGTGTTGAGGTCTAATGAGCAGAGAGAAAAGTTGACCAGAGATCGAACTCCCCAGGAGGGTTTGACAGTAGGGGAGAGGACAGGTAGAGGTAGAGGCAGAAGCAAGTCCAGGGGGCAGTCCAAGTCCAGGAAGGAAAAGAAAGAGATGAAATGCTTCAAGTGCAACGAGTTCGGGCACTTCAAGCGAGAATGTCCTCTACGAAAGAGCAAGAAGGGAGAAAGAAGTGGCTCAGAATCAGTGAGTGCAGTTGCTGGACAGCAGGTGGAGGATGATCTACTTGTGGTATCTGATGGTCACAGGCATTACACAGAGGAGTGGACACTAGACTCTGCGTACTCACATCACTACACACCACACAGGTCTTGGTTTGCGACATACACCAAGACAGATGAGGGATCAGTGACTCTAGGTGACAATCATCCTTGCAAGGTGGCTAGGATAGGGACAGTCAGGGTGAGGATGTTTGATAGGATTGTGAGGACATTGACAAATGTAAAGCACATCCTAGAGCTGGAAAAAAATCTGGTGTCACTAGGCTACATGGAGCACAGTGGATACAGCTTCAGCAGTAGGGCTAGAAGCGGAGTACTGAACATCTCCAATGGAGCTATGGTAGTGATGTGAGGCAGAAGATTGGACAATAACCTCTATCGCATGGAGGGATCTGTGGTGACCGAAGAGTCTGATGCAGCAGCTGTAGCACAGGACCAGCAGGGGACTTACAGGATGTGGCACTACCGCCTAGGCCACATGGGTGACAAGGGGCTGAGGGAGTTAAGCAGGAGAGGACTCATCTCTGATCTGGAGGATGGTGCTACAGAAGAGATCTGTGAGCCTTGCCAGATGGGAAAGCAGAGGAGAGTTCAGTTCAACATCAGTACAGCCCGCAGTGCAACCCCTCTGGAGTTAGTACACACGGATGTGTGGGGACCAGCCCCAGTTTTAGCTAGGAATGGGGTCAGATACTTCATGACCTGATTGATGATTTCTCAAGGAAACTCTGGATTTACTTCATGAGAGAGAAGTCAGAGGTCTTCACCAAGTTCAAGATCTGGAGAGCTGAGGTGGAGAAGGAGCAGGGGAGGAGCGTGAAGTGTCTGAGGTCAGACAATGGTGGGGAGTACACCAGCAGAGAGTTCCAGGACTACTGTGAGGAGTGTGGGATCAGGAGACACTTCTCAGTTAAGTGGACTCCACAGCAGAATGGGGTGGCCGAGAGGATGAACAGAACACTTCTGGAAAAGGCACGATGCATGAGGCTGCAGGCAGGGCTTCCAAAGGTGTTCTGGGTTGACACAGTTGATGCAGTCGGTTACTTGGTCAATCGGTCACCTCACACCAGGTTGGATGGTAGGCTTCCAGAGGAGGTGTGGTCTAGGAGGATAGTTGGGCTGGGCCATCTACGGATATTTGGGTGCACGGCCTATGTGCACATTGGAGCTGGTGAGTGGAGCAAGCTAGACACCAGATCACGCAAGGTGGTGTTTCTAGGCTATCCGCGAGGAGTCAAGGGATACAGGCTATGGGATCCCTTGGAAAAGAAGGTCATCATTAGTCAGGATGTGACTTTTGATGAGGGGTCAGTCCTACGGAGGCGAGCAGGCACGGAGGAGCAGTAGGAGCTGGAGGAGGTCCAGCAGGGCGCTGGTGGATAGCTTACCTCTTTGATTTTGCCTCTTGCAGGTACTACGGGAGGACATGACATTCAGGTGGAGAACCTACCTAAGATGTCTCCACAAGTGGAGAGGACTCGGATGGATGATCGAGGTGGAGAGGTCCTACAGGAGCGAGCTGGACCGAGAACTGATATCGATGTTGCCCTACACAAGCCCAAGAGGACCATCAGGCAACCGGACCGATATGGCTTCAAGGAGATGCTGTCTTATACTCTGGTGATAGTGAATGGAGACCCATATACGTATCAGGAGGCTATTGAGAGCCAGGACAGAGAGCGGTGGGTTCAGGTGATGTTCGAGGAGATGCAATCTCTCCACAAAAACCAGACGTGGTGATTGGTGCAGTTGCCATAGGGGAAGAGGTCCATTGGCTGCAAATGGGTCTAAAGTCACAAGGAAGGGCCTTCAGAGCAGTGAGGTATCAGATTCAAGGCGAGGTTAGTGGCCAAGGGATACTCCCAGAAGGAAGGCATCGACTTCAGTTAGGTCTTCTCTCCCATCGTCAGACATACTTCCATCAGAGTGTTGCTGAGTATTGTAGCAGCTCAGAATTTAGAGCTGGAGCAGATGGATGTCAAGATGGCGTTCCTCCATGGGCATTTGGAGGAGAGGATGTACATGGAGCAGCCACCCAGTTTCAGGGATCCAGGATCAGAGGGAAAGGTTTGTTTCTTACAGAAGTCGCTGTACGGGCTGAAGCAGTCGTCAAGGCAATGGTACAAGCGGTTCGACTCCTACATTTGCAGCATTGGACTTTCCAGGTGCAAGTTTGATCCCTGTGTTTATGTTCAGTCTCTTAAGGATGGTTCTAGGGTATTCCTACTCTTGTATGTGGATGACATGCTTATAGCATGCAAGAGTAGGAAGGTTGTGCAGGATCTAAAGGCATCCTTATCTCGGGAGTTTGAGATGAAAGATTTGGGCCCTGCACGGAAGATCCTAGGCATGGAGATTTTCAGGGACCGAGCCCGGAGGGTGCTGCATCTATCTCAGGGGGGCTACATACAGAAAGTCTTAGAGAGGTTCGGGATGAAGGGACCAAAGCCGACGGAGCTGCCACTCGCCAGTCACTTCAGACTTTCGAAGACCATGGTGCCACAAACTGAGGTGGAGGCTCAGGAGTTGGAGATAGTTCTTTATGCTTCAAGAGTTGGGAGCTTGATGTATGCGATGGTCTGTTGTAGGCCAGACATCGCTCATGCAGTGAGTCAGGTTAGCAGGTTCATGGCACAGCCTGGCAGGGAGCACTGGAGAGCTCTGAAGTGGATATTCAGATACCTGGCGGCTTCAGTTGGAGTTGGCATCTACTATGGACAGCGAAGAGGTGCAGTGGGATACTCTGACATATCCAAGTAGGCTCAGGAGCTGATTGGCGGTTATGTAGATGCAGACTTCGATGGAGATGTGGATACCCGGAGGTCTACGACTGGCTTCATCTTTAGCCTGTATGGAGGTCTTATTTCTTGGAGATCGAGTCTGCAGCCTATCACGACCCTATCCACAACAGAGGCAGAGTACATCGGGCTGACAGAAGCAGCTATGGAGGTAATTTGGCTGAAGGATTTGTTGACGGAGATGGACCTTACTCAGGAGGCCATTAGAGTACACTGTGACAGCCAGAGTGCACTTCTATTAGCACAAAACTCAGTCTATCATGCAAGGACAAAGCACGTCGACATTCGGTATCATCAGATCAAGGAGTTTATGGAGGATGGTGAGGTGGAGCTGGTAAAGGTACACACCAAGGAGAACCCAGCTGATGCACTTACGAAGGTACTTCCACGGGACAGCTTTCAGAGATGTGTTGAGCTGATGCAGATGATGGACAGAGTGGAGCTGGTTGAGGCCTTGGGACACCAAGGTAGAGATTGTTGTGGTCCAGGTGGTGTGCCCAAGGCCCAGAGGACCAAGGCTAAGGCCAAGGTCCATCATTCATGAGGGCTTCATGGAGACTCTAGGGCTAGTTGGGCCCTAGGTTGAAAGGCTGTGGGCCTTTTGGGTTCTTGAGGTCTAGATTATGTGGGCCTCAAGGGACCAACTCTTTATGGGCCAGGTCTGGGCCCAGGATAGGTGAGATTAGGTCAATTCATGGGTGTACATGGGCTTCGGTTAACCTAATCTTCCACAAAGTTGGTCTAGGGAGTTTTGGGTTTGGGTCACTTGACCCTGTGTTTATATATACATGTATTGTGTATAGGTTTGATTAAGCCAAGAAAATACAGAACTCTTTCTCCCAAATCTCTCTCTCTCTTCTCCCTCTCTCTCCAGCAATTCTCCACACCCCAGGAGCAAGAAACCCTAGGGTTTCTTGCCACCAAGTCCTAAAAAGGAAAGAAAAGCAAGGAGGTGCTAGCCCCTTCCCCCTTGTAGCTGCCAACCAGATTGCTCCCCTCCTCTCTTACAGCTGCCCAAGCATCAGGTCCAAGATCTGAAATCCCTTGAGAAGAGGTTGATACAAGTTTCTCTTAGATCTGGAGTTGATCTGAGGTCATTTGAGGTGCGGGTGAGATCTCCATCAACAGATCTACAAGAAAGGCTGCAGCAGGACAGATCTGTAAGGTTTGTCTCCATTTACCTTTTGCCCTATCTAGAATGCCCTAATTCGAGATCTATAAATTGAAAGACCTCAGTCCAGGCCTGATCTAGTTGGGTACCAAATCTTGGATTTTTTAGAGGTGATTTTAGAGGCATTCTTCATCTGGAACAAAAGGCTGACGAAGAAGACAACAACCAGGCTGATTTCATTAAGGGCCTTAGATCAAGTCCAGGAGTCTCCAGATCTGTTCGTTGCTGGTTTCGCTGCACCCAAGGTCTGTGGGAGGAATCAGGATCGTGCTCTAATAGCTTGTGGAGGATGATGAGGTGGAGCTGGTAAAGGTACACACCAAGGAGAATTCAGCTGATGCACTTACGAAGGTACTTCCACGGGACAGCTTTCAGAGATGTGTTGAGCTGATTCGGCTGATAGACAGAGTGGAGCTGGTTGATGCCTTGGGACACCAAGGTGGAGATTGTTGTGATCCAGGTGGTGTGCCCAAGGCCCAGGGGACCAAGGCTAAGGCCAAGGTCCATCATTCATGAGGGCTTCATGGAGGCTCTAGGGCTAGTTGGGCTCTAGGTTGAAAGGATGTGGGCCTTTCGGGTTCCTGAGGTCTAGGTTATGTGGACCTCAAGGGACCAACTCTTTATGGGCCAGGTCTGGGCCCAGGATAGGTGAGATTAGATTGAGTCATGGGTGTACATGGGCTTGGGTTAACCTAATCTCCCATAGAGTTGGTCAAGGGAGTTTTGGGTTTGGATCACTTGACCCTGTGTTTATATATACATGTACTGTATAGGTTTGATTAAGCCAAGAGAATACACAACTCTTTCTCTCAAGTCTCTCTCTCTCTTCTCCCTCTCTCTCCAGCTATTCTCCATATCCCAGGAGCAAGAAACCCTAGGGTTTCTTGCCGCCAGGTCCATAGAAGGAAAGAAAAGCAAGGGAGGCGCTAGCCCCTCCCCCCTTGGTGCCGCCAACCCTTTTCTTTCTTCCTCTCTTGCAGCCACCCAAACATTAGGTCCAGGACCTGGAATCTCTTGAGAAGAGGTTGGTACAACTTCTTCTCAGATCTAGAGTTGATCTGAGGTAGTTTGAGGAGCGGGTGAGATCTCCATCAATAGATCTACAAGAAAGGCTGCAGCAGGACAGATCTGCAAGGTCTGTTTCTATCTACCTTCTTCTTTATCTAGGATGCCCTGATTCGAGATCTACGAATTGAAAGACCTCAGTCCAGGCCTGATCTGGTTGGGTACCAGATCTTGAATTTTTTAGAGGTGATCTTAGAGGACATTCTTTATCTGGAAAGGCTGACGAAGAAGACAGCAACCAGGCTAATTTCGTCAAGAGCCTTAGATCATGTCCAGAAGTCTCCAGATTTGTTCGTTGCTGGTTCCGCTGCACCCAAGGTCCGTGGAAGGAGCTGGGATCGTGCTCCAATAGATTTGATATTTTGAAATATAATGTAGACAACTTAATCAGAGTTAATAGTTGAATTCTGAGGTGTTCTATGAGCATTTTGGTCAAAGGGATGAATTATATGGAAACTATATCCGCGTGGGTTCTAAGGATGTTGTTCTACACATTCGATCTATCTGGCCATCGGGTACCATTGCTAGATGGTCACTTCGATTGGTATAGAAATTTATTTCTATACTATCGACCTAGGTTCGGATCTATGAGGTCACACACATTAGAGTTCACGATCCGATCGGATGGTTGATCAACGATTAAGAATCATTCTAGGGTTAAACGATCAATACGATTGACATTTAACCTAGTGCAAGTGTTGCAGGAGGATTGATTAACAATTTGATTGCTAATTGGCTTAATTTGATTAAACCAAAGGGTTAAGATTAAGTCTAATTAAATATAATTTAATTAGATTTGGTTTGGACTTGATTGGATCAAGTCCAATTGATTTATTGGATAAGCCAAGTGCAAGGAAAAACTAGTCCTAGTTCAATTAGGACTTAGGTCAACCTAATTTCTAATTTGATTAAAAAATTAAATCTAATTTAAATCTAATTTAATTTGATTAAATTAGGCTCTTAATTAGGTTAAGATCTATTTTAATTAGGTTGATTTAGTTTTGATTTGATTTGGTTTGAGAAACCAAATTTGAACAAGTCATAGATTGAATCCTAGTAAGACTAGGATTCCACCTTGAGCCACCTTAGCCCCCCATGCCCACTCTCTCTTATCCCACATCCACTCTCTCTTATTTTGTGTGATAAAACCCTCTCTCTCAGGTCTTCACACATATCCAAAATTTTTTTCTCTTTCTCTTTTACATGGAATGTGGTTGTGGATCATGTCAAAGTAGGAATTAGTTTGGATTTCAAATTCTATGAGATAGAGTTTTAGGAAACAAAAACTCTTTCCTTCTGGCACTGATTTTACTCAGATTTTTTTTAAAATTTTCATATCTTTTATGGTACATAATATGCACCCTTTACTGGTGGTCCATAATAAAAAAAGGAGGGGATGCCCAAGAGTTGGACGCCCCTTATCTTGCCTTGTTTGGATAATCCTTGACTAGGTATTTTACCTAGACAAGGATTCTTCATATCTCTCTATTTAAAATAAATTTTTTTATAAAATTTTTATGAATTATAGAGCATTGAGAGAGCTTTGGAGCATCCAAAAATTAAGGAGAAAGAGTCTTGGGGCATAGATATCTAATAGACACAAGACTAGGTGTCTGGATTAGAGCAAAGAGAAGAAGAAGAGGGTCTTCTTCTAGAGTTGCTGGGTTCATTTCTTACCTTCCTCCATCTATAAGTTTTCTGAGAGTGTCTCATCTAAAACTCCTTCTCCTACTTTTCATCTTTGAAAAAGTCTAAATCAGGAAGAAGGAGACATCTGATCGACCATCGAAGAAGGACCAGCACAGTACTAGCATACTGTGCTGATTTCCTAGACCAGGACTTCTGATCGTGATTCGTGGGCTCGTATGGATGACTCCTAGAGGTTGAACACATGTGCGGCTCACAACATCATCCTCAAATCCAGATTAGCAAAGTTAAAACATCTAACTTGCAAGGTAATAGATCTGATCTATTATATTTTATATACATTAGATGTAGTACAGAAACATGTTGATATGATCAACATGTAGTTCTTACTCTTTATATTTTTAATTTTTGATTTAATACCATATAATAATAATATAATAGGATCTTAGATTTAGAGATTCTCTGATTTTACAAGATAAATTTTGATTTATTTTAGTCTTTCGCTGTCTAATCTTGAAAGAATTTCAAAATCTAACCCTGAAACCTTAGATCTGGTTCCTTCAGGATCCATTGTGAGAGAATCCCATTCTCTTCCAGATATATTAGGAACTCACTGGTGAGGTATTCACCTCCTCAATCTAATCAAAGGATCTTAATACTCTTTTCAGTTTGTTTCTTTACTTCAGCATGGAATCGTTTGAATATTTTAAATGATTCTGACTTATGCTTCATAAGATAGACATACCCATACCACGATAGGTTATTTGTAAATATAATGAAGTAGTAGTATCCTTTTCTGGCACTTATGTTCATAGGCCCACATATATCAGTATGTATTAGACCTAGGACATTGCTGGCTCTCTCATTTTTTTCTTTAAAAGGTGACTTAGTCATCTTACCAAGTAGACAAGACTCACAGGTAGGCAATGATTCACAATCATCTATCTCAAAGATACGTTCCTTGATCAACCTGTCAATCCTAGTTTTGTTCACATGATCAAAGCTACAATGCCAAAGGTAGGATCACTAATATTATCTATTTTGGGGCATTTACTAGGTGTGTACATTACACTAACAGGTCGTGATATTGTGTATATATCATATTTCAATTATCCACGTATAATTGTAGTATCATTCATAATGATATCACAAGAATCATTCTTTATTATAAACTTGTAACCAAATTTGACTAAAAGGCCTACAGAGATGACATTCATCATAAAGGAGGGACAATAATGATAATCATCCAATATGACACTACTGGACTTGAAGACAAGCTGTAAAGTTTTCAAGGTCAGAACTGGAACAAGGCTTCCATCTCCAATGTTAAGAAACCGCTCATCCTTTCAAAATTTTCTACTTATCTGTAGTCTCTGCAATAAATTACATATATTAATAGGACTTTCGGTATCCAATATCCAGATAGTAGTATCACAAATAGAGAAATTGTAAGGTGTTATCATATAAATACCTTGTGAAGCAACTACTTGCCTCTTTCTCTTATTCTTAGGCCTGTTTGGGTCAAGGGTGGCTATATAAGCAGGACAATTTCTTTTTCAATGACCCAACTTTTTACAGAAAAAGTACTCTGCCTGGCTCTTATCAACTTTTGATATTTTGCTCTACTTGAGATCGGCAGCACAAGATTTTTATACCTTTTTCTTCTTTCCTCTCTTAGAAAATCGATGCCCTGCAGATGAACCTCCACTAAATTCACTGGTTCATTCTGGAGCTGGTGATCCTTCTCAAAAGTCTACAGTAATCCTAGCAAACCATGATAGTTTACTACAGACTTTCTCATTCTATAATAACTGAGAAAGGATAGGTAGAATTTCGGTAGCAAATTAAGGATAGCATCTTTACCTAACTGTTCATGCAACGGAAAGTCAAGTTTGCTAAGGCATTCAAACTGTTCAATCATGTATAATACATGATCAGTGATTGAAGCCCCCTCTTGCATACAGGCATTGAACACTACGCTGAAGATTTTATATCTCTCCACATCTTCAGGGGTGCCGAAGGACTCATTCAATATTTGAATCATCTCCTCAAGCTGCGCATCTTTGAACTTACGACTAAGTTCATTGTTTATAGCTACCCTCATCACACAACGCACAGTCATGCAGTCATTGAGCCACTTCATATAAGTATCTCTTGTAGCACGAGAAGTATTGGCTATAGGTTCTTTAGGTGCCTGATCCGTAAGGACATATAAAATCTTTTCGTACTCCAACACGATCTTCAACTTTCGATACGAGCTATCGAAATTGGGTTCGATGAGCTTGTCGCTATCCAACGGTAAATGGAGTGATAGTGTGTTGGCCATAACTAAAAGAAGAAAATATTAGCCTATTTGTATATGAATTTTTTTTTTTTAATCCTGAAGATATGGACTTTAGTCTAAAGGCCCTCCTACTATTTTTAATGAATTGGTAGCCTCTACCTTCAACTCGAGAAATTACATTAATTTCTTAGAGGGTACTAAAATCTACATGGACTGCATTCGGGTTCGAGTGTGGCTCGACCAACTCTAGTACATCCATAGGTAAGTTTATAACCAATTACATCTCCAAACAACTTCTAGCAATGGGTTCTGCCCCAGGTGTCCCTTCAGCAGGCGTGTGGCACATCCATTGAAAATATTGATTAGGTCCAACCATTAACCTGACACACCAAATGCATCCAACAAATGAATGCCTAGGCTCGAGTATAGCTCGACCAATTTGAGCATTAATCTGAAGGTACATCATGATGGTCATATGATGAATGGCAATTTCAATATGTAATAGACACCAGACGTGTGGCACCTCCAATGCCTATTCAAAATATTGGACTCATTATCACACACCTTAATGGGAGGCAATGATCCAATTATCTCATAATTTTATCACTTTATGGACCTAATAATTTAGAATATTTGATTTAATTGATCTGAGAATAAGAGAAGAAGTCGATCTGTAAGCTGTAAATCCTCCCACTGACTTCACTAAGTCATGTAAAGGATTAAGCACAAACTGATCTAAAGACATCTAAATTAGTCACACTGATTCACCTTAATGGCATGGGTCTGCATGAATCAACTAGTGATCTAATTAAAACATAATCTACCATGTTGGCCAGATAAGTGAGATCAGCAGGAAGGATCTGTTTTTAACTCACCGTAGATGCATCTAGATGAATAAATTTCAATTAAAGACCATTTGATCGAATCTGCCAAACTTACTTTAGACACCAACTGGTTAATTAGTTTTGATTGGGCACACCAGAAGATTCGGATTCAACCATGGAGCCATGATCATGGTTTATTTATTAGGGTCAAACACATGGACTTGATCAAACTTCAACTATTGAGATTGATTTAGAGAAATACTGACCTAATCTAATTCAACACTAGATAGATTTAATTAATTTCTCTACTTGATCCATATGTGTTTCTAACCCTAGGCCTAACCCATTAGAAGGATCTGATTCATGCTAACCCATTGCCCATCATATTATGTGGCGTCTTAATGATCTTCAATTCTTAAATCTAGATCATTCAAACTTAATTCAAAATTAAGTATGTGAAACGTATGTTTCAGTTTGTAGAACTATTTTACAAGGGTTTCAGGTGAAGTATACCATATGTTTCAATACAAAAAAATAATTTTTATAATATATTTAATAATTAAACATATATAGGTATGATCTAAACTTTATTCATACATCTCATGTATTATGATAACTTTAAAATCAATATCAATTACATCATATGCAACATATAATTCAGATCTAAAATAATTTTATATCTGAATTATATTCTATTATAATAAATTATAAATTATTTTAAATTTAATTTAAATATATTTATGATCAAAATAATATATAAAAATTTATTCGCTTGTCTTCTTTATGAAACTGGATCACAACGACACCCCTACATGTCATAAGAGAACCAATCGAATAAGCAAAAAAGAGATTAATCTCTTCAATCTCTTATGATCGGATGGTCTGGTGATCTCATCAATCTGAGTACTAGGCTACTAAGATTTGAAATCTAATTTTATATATAATAATATCAACATACTATTATTGACAAAACTATTTTATGTTATGAACATATCTTTGATCTTATCAATTATGTTCTTCATCTAATTCAATTAGATTTGATGTATCATATACATCATATCAAATCTAAAATATATTTTATACTAATTATAAAATATTAATTTTAGATTTTATATCAAATAAAATATTAATTAGATATAAATATGAATACATAAAGAATTAATTTTTGGTAAAATCTATTTTCGCACAGTGCTAAATTATAATAGGATTCAGATCTAAATATTCATCGAAATAAATCTAATTTAAATCTAAAATAAATTTTATTTTATAAAAAAATAATAATATTAAAATTTTATTAAAATAAATTTAAAATAGATTTTAATTCATATTATTTTTTATAAAAAATTCAGCAACAGCAGAATTCTGTTATAATAGATTTATAACAACCTTAATCAACTATTAATTAGGCACCTCTAATCCAATCAAAATTAGATTAAAAATTTTATATAAATAAATTTAAATGAGATTTAATGTCTCACAAAAAATATTAATTATATCTTATGTAAATAATCTTAAAAAATTTTATTTTATATGTATATATTTCAAACATGATCTGATACCAGTTGAAGGGAAGGGAAACAGTTTTCCTCCAGGATGTCCAGGTTGCATCTAAAATTTTTTTAATATTTTACTTATTTAATGGTAAAATTCTTACTTAAAATGTAGTAGAATCAGAGATTAAATCTTAAATTATCTGATATAAACTTTCATGGAGGTTTGGATGTGCAGACCCTCTACTTTGCATGCACGTCAGATGCCGTAGGAAAGTAGGATGAACTCTAATCCAATTGGCTTAGCAACTCAATCAATTAAGAGATGAGATATGCTAGTGGGATATCCAAAGAGACCCCACACCCAAAGGAAGAGGGGTGGCAACAAGGGGTGAGGCCAAAGGAAAGATAGGACCTCTCTCTCTTCTCATGCCTCTCTCTTTTTTCTCTTCTCTCAATCTGATTTGTTTGCTATGCTATTTCTATGCATCCATAAGTAGAGACCTTCTCTATTTATAGATGATTCTCATGATCTAATGAGATTAAGACTCCTAATTCAAATCTAATTTGAATTGAGCAATACTCATAAAAGAAAGATTCCTATATGAGATATAATTGTCATCACATATGACAATCAACTTGCACCCAATCTCTCACCTATTTGGAATGTCCCAAATAAGCACCAAATCAGGTTTTAGTCATGGTTTATGAGAGGGTATTCTCAGTGCAAGTAGGAATACTCATATCTCATCCAAAACAGATCCAATTCAATTTCAATTTGAAGCTGGTTTGAAACAATTTCGAAAGGCTATCAATCTCAAACTCTTTAGGATTTTTGTACCACATCTCATTTGAATTTTAGATCTATTTAAGTTTAATTAATTTAGATCTAATTTAAAATTAATTAGTACTTAAATCTAATCTTTCATATGCTCCATAGATCATAGATTAGAAACTGTTCATCCCCAGCATCGAACCTGAACCTCATATGTAGTGCTAGCTAGACATAGTCAACTCTTCAATTCTATTTGACCCATAACTTAATTCTCAATCAAGTTAGCTTATATGTTCAATAAAGTCAAGTACTTTCAAATTGGACATATAAACATAGATCAATTCCTTCCTACTTTATCTGACTTGTGTGCGTGACTCCATAGGTTCAAATACTAAGTCGGTAGCACAGGAACTAATTTATGCACTAATCGAGATACTATCTAGTAATGATTTTCAATATCTAGATAAGTCAAATTATCATAAAAAAATATTTCAGAACCCATATATATGGTTATTGCATAATTCATCCTTTTGACCCTAGATGCTCTAGGATGGTCTCAGATTAACTGTCAATCAAGATTGCTTCATCCACATTATATTTCAACCTTTCAAATCCATCTCATAGATTATCCTAGCCAAGACTTTACTAAATTAAAATACAGTGATACATCAACTCCAATAATTTGAAGGGATCAATCCCATCTTGATCCACACATAGACTTCACAAGTACTTGACTATACCAGTAGCCTTCCGTCACTACATTAAAAATCCAAGTAGTCCGACACCAAAGCACAGTGAGTTGCTTGCAAGTCACTATGGTGATCTCAAGTCTGAAGGATATTTATACTCATATATTTCACGAGCAGCTCTTGACAGTAGAATACTCAGCAGGTGAGTCACTTGTTCAGTGACGATGTACCCCTACATCTCACCTGTATGCCATACCAGTATCACTACACTCTTTGGATAAGAGAACAACCAATCCATATGGCACACAATGACCTCCACTCGATAAACATCATTATCCCATAGTAACGTATCATTTAGTCACGAACATGTTTAAGAACTATATGATAAATCCTCTCTTTATCGTATACTAGCATAGTTTTAGAGACTTCATCATAGTACAAGAGTTCAAGAAAGATGTCATTTTATGATGAAAAATATCAGAATAATTATTATTCAATTGATCAATAATTCATATACAAGGATAAACTCAATCGTCACACGATCGATTTTAGGACATAATTTTCAACATTAGGAAGATGGGAGACCTTACTTGACCTACGAGGTGGAGGAGGTATCATATCTACTGGCTCATTACTGGGTTCAGATTCTTAGACTCGATGCTCTTTAGAGACTTTCTCTTCGAGCTTAATTTTTCTCTCACTATCTCCATCTTAGATAAACTATTTTTCCAAGAAGATGGCATGACGGCTCACAATCATATTGTGATCCTCAGGAAGATAAAAGTAGTATCCCATAGTTTCCTTAAGATACCCTATAAAATGAGCCCTCAAGGATCTAGCCTCTAACTTGTCCACCTGTTGTCACTTAACATGGGCCAAACATCCTCAAATTTTGAGATACCCAAGAGTTGGCTTCATACCATGCCATAACTCATATGGTGTGGTAGGAACAGATTTAGAAGGAATCTGATTCAAAAGATGAATCGTAGAAAGCAACGCATGTCTCCAAAAAAAGTTAGTAAGGTCTGTGAAGCTCATCATGGATCGAGCCATATCTAATAGGGTCTGATTCTTCCTTTCGGATACCCCATTGAGCTGAGGTGTCTCTGGAGGTGTCCATTGTGAGACTATGCCATTATCTTTGAGATAGGCCCAAAATTCTCCACTAAGGTATTTTCCTCCTCGATCTGATCAAAGAATTTTTATGGATTTTTTGATTTATTTTTCTACTTCATGTCTGAACTCTATGAATTTTTCAAAGGCTTCAGACTTTTGGTGCATCAAATATATAAACCCATACTGTGAAAAATCATCGGTAAAAGTTATGAACTAGATATAGCCACCTCTGGCTTGTACATCGAATGGACCATACATATCAGTGTGTACCAGAACTAATATCTCAGTGGCCCCTTCTCCTTGTCCCACAAAGGGTAGCTTGGCCATTTTTTCTTAAAAATATGATTCATAGACTGGATAAGGCTCGAAAGCCAATGGTCCAAGAAGACCATCTTTCTCCAGTTTGTTGAGTCTGTCTTCTCCAATATGACCTAGCCTAAGGTGTCATAGATACTTTTAGCTAATCCTATCTCTAGGTCTCTTAGATCCTATAGCATTCACTATTTGCTTGTTAATGTTTACACTTGTATCGATATGCAAATGGTAAAGACCATCAATTAAGAAAGCAATAATTTTATTTTTGAAATAAATTAAATACACATCTTTATTAAAATAAAAATTATAGTTATCCTATACCAATACAGAGATAGAAATCAAATTTCTACTGGCTAGAGGTACATAATAATAGTCTTTCAAAAGCAAACTTAGTCCTAACGGTAGTTACAGAGGGTAGGTTCCAACGGCCACAGCAACAACTCTTGCTCTATTAACAACTCAGAGAGTAATCTCACCTTTCCTCAACCCCCTAACTTCTTCAAGATCCTGCATTGAAGTGCACAAATGAGCACTTGAACTAAAATAAAGAACCCAACTAGAAGAAGAGGAAACCATTAGATTAGTTTCAATAATGAGCATTTTAGATGTACCTACAGAAGGCCCATCCTTCTTCCTACTCTTGATAGTTGGCGGGTAGGCTGGACAGTTCCTCCTTCGATGGCCTTTGACGTTTAAATAAAAATATTTTTCTTCATCATCGGCCTTCTTAGGAACTTATTTCTTAAGCTTGGCTTCATTCTTCTGCTTCTTCGCTGGCTTTTTCTTCTTCTTAAAAGAAAATTTTTTTTTGGATGAAGCCTGATTCACAGCTAGAACTATGCCCCTTGAACTCTTCAAGGTGCCCTCTGCAGTCATCAGCATATTCAATAACTTCGATAAAGTAGCATCGATCTTATTCTTATGGTAATTTATGATGAACTATCCATATGAATCAGAAAGAGACTGGAGGATCAGATCCACCTACAGTTCCTTATCCATGTTCATACCGAGCTTCTGAAGCTTCTCTATGTCCTTGATCATTGTCAGATAATGATCATTGATAAACTGCCCATCATGCATCTTCACTATGAAAAATCTCTGAGAGATCTCAAAGCGAGCTGTGCGACTTTGTTCACCATGCAACTCTTACAAGTGAACCAATATCTCTCAGATAGTCCTCATATCTTCATGCTGTTGCTGAAGATCATTGGACATGGATGCTAAGATGTAGCACTTCGCCTTATTATCCTCGTCCATCTACTTGTCAAGTATAGCTCATTGATCAATGGATGGGCGAGTAGATAACACAGGTGCTTTCTGGTCTAGGATATGAGTAAGCTTTTCAGAATTGAGAATAATTCTCAGATTTCAGAGCTAGTCTTTGTAATTTATGTTGATCAACCTATTTATATTGAGGATTCGGACTAAGGGTTTTGAAATCAACATGATTATCTGTAGAGAGAATAGTTTCTAGTTAGATTTTGTATTTATAAAATTATTTACTCTAGAGATTTTAAAAACAAACAAAGGCTCTCACTATTTTCTCGAATCTCTCACACTCTTCAGGTGGAGAAATAAAAACCTATATGTGATCGATTTCAAGTGGGTACTACAGTCCCATTAATCTATACACACCTCATCTAATAGTTATTGATGAGTACAAACCAATGAGTGGATCATACTTTATCCTTTGTTTCACTAAGCAAGATGCATGAGCTTGGTCTCTAAGTCTTATGGCCTCACCTAACAGTTATTGGCATATTTCTTAGTTAAGTCAGACCCATCATTCACCAGCAGATGCAAAGCCATCATTGAGACCCTCACCAATAGTTATTGAGCCCAACCTTATCTCTATCCCGAGACACTAAATGTCAATAGAGTGATTGTATCTTCTCAATGCAATCGAACCACTATAACCAGCTGAGAACGATCAATGCTAGAAAGGCACCTGTATCTCTACAACAATGGAAGACCTCTAGACTTAATATTTAATGAGAAGATTTGGGTTTAGATTTTTTTAAAATCAGTAGATCTAACATTCAACTGATTAAATTAGGTTAGTACATCAATATATCTAACCAACCTAGTCGGCATGGGTGAACTCGAGTCAACAAGTAACCTAATACGAGATCGAATCTCCCAAGATGGTCAAGTAAGTCAAGATGCTTGAGGGTCCCCCCGTTGCTTTCTTTAGACACCAATCAGAATTGACCAAGTCAGACAACGGTACTAATTAAATAATCAACATCTAAATACTTGTCTTAGACACTAAATTGGTCGATTAGAATCGATTAGGTTAACCTATTAAAACAGGCCCGAACCATTGAGCAAAATTCAATCTTAAGTCAATCAACTCACAATAAAATATGAATCAATGCGACCAACTACAACTAAACTCGACTTTAAGCTCCTTTGATCTAATCCAAATCATCCATCAATTAGGTTCAATCAATAGCTCAAAATCAAAAATAGATTCTAGCCTAATCTAATCAATTAGATCCTAATTGTAGTTTGATCACTTTGACCTAATTTGTTCATCCCATATCCACATACAATAACATAATTTTAGATCCAAAAATAATTTTTATGTTATATTTCATTGCATGTAATTAGTGGCTTATGATCTTGAAACCGTTTTAGATCTAAACATAGTTTCATATATCAAATATATGTAGTTTCAGATTTAAATAAAAATGTATCACATATACATCAAACTTCAAATCTAAAATCAAATTTACATATATCAAATATATATAAAATTAGATCTAAAATAATGATTAAAATATTTCAAAAATATTTTTTCAAAAATTGATTCACATCAAACTAAGACAACCTTTATAAAATAAAGGGTAAACCCTATATCAAGACAACTTTATATCAGTTTGATGTAAATTTTTAATCATTCTAATTTTAAATATAAATTTAAATTAAATATATTATATATACTAATTTTTAAATCTAAAAGATTTGATTTATTTATTTCAAAAATAATTTTCAAAATCGATCAATCTTATGTCAGGACAATCTTTGCAATATAGAGGGTAAATCCTATATCAGAATAATCTTATATAAACATAAAATTGATTTTAAATTATTAAAACTCTCAGATCTAATCTAAAAATTAGATCATATGTATTTTCAAAAATCTGTGACTCTGATACCACTATTAGAAAATTGGATAGGCAGCATGTGTAAATTTTAAAACTTTTGAAATACGCAGCGAAAAACAAAATGGATGAAATCCTTTAACCCCATATGCAAGAGATCAAATCTAATCCTATCTAGTCCCAGGAGAAAATACATATATACAATCTAAAATTGAAAAATAAATATAAGATCAGATCTCATTACCTTAGTGTAGGTAGATATTCACTACTTTTGATGATCACGGATTCGTAGATACTTGAGCCGCACACGTGTCCGACCTCCACGGGTATCCATTGAATCAATCTCGAACTAATTTCTTCTCGAAGAAGATTCTTCTTCTCAAGAAGAATCTTAGCCTTGAGTACTTTGATCAACACCTTAATTTGGACTGTGGGATCAACTCCTTGATCAGTAGCCTTCTTCTTCTTCTCCTTGATCTTCACTCTTGAAGACAAAGCAGCACCTCTTGGCCTCTCTCCTCCATGCCACATATGAGAAGGAGGCGAGCCCTACTTGCCAAATCCAGGGGGTTGGCACCCCCTGGTCTTGCCCAAAAAGAGAAGATTGTGCCTCCCTCTTTCTTCAATTCTACATTCACACTTAGAGATAATTAGGAGATAAAGAAGAGATAATGTTAGGATAATTATGCCAACTAATTGACTTAATCAAATTTTTTTGGACTCATAATTAAGAATCCAAATAAATTTAAATAGATTTATGTTAGGTTCAAGGCTATAGACTTGATAAAATTAAAATTTTGAGAAGAATTAGGTTTAACCATGTGCTAGCATAGTTCTTATAAACCTAATAAGATTTTAATAAATTTTAATCCAATTAGAACTTCATAAGTCTAATTGGCAAATTCGAGACTAAATCTCTTAATGTGTGACCCCATAAGTTCCATTCTATCTGGTAGTGAGATATATTATAATCTCCATCATAATATCATTAAAACTCTTTTCGATGGATTGAAATATTTTCAATTCTGTCCTTCGAGGATCATCGATCATCAAGACAATACTGATGAATCTCACAATCCACCAGTGACACCTAGCAGTATGTAATGGCAATCCAGTAGAATGAAAGTATAAATATCTAGATGTAGTTATCGTATGATTCATTCTTTCTATCGTGAGTCTTAATTTGATGGAGGTTATGGAGAACTTGTCAAACTCCATCATCAATCATATGCTAGATTGGCTCGACTTAAGTTTATTTATAAATCTCATGAAAACTCTTTTCCGGTATTCACACTTGCTTTGGCCAAAGACTTTCTGAACTTAATCTCGCAAATCACATAGCACTTCTCTTTTTCTATCAAGATCGATAGATTTTATTTAGGTACATCCTACTCCAAATAGCGAACCTAAATCTACTGAAGCCAACATACACAGTAAAGATCCGAATGGCGAGAGACTAAGAAAACATGCAGTCAAACCCAGTAGCCTCGCAGCAAATAGTCAATGACACCGTAGGTCAAAAGACCACTCACATTACTGCAGCATTGAGAAGACCACTGACGAGTGAGTAGACATCCATGTGGTTCTCATATTGGTTCCGCTCAGTGCAAGTTATTCTCTAATAACCACTTGCACCTTCTGTTAGATGTATGTCTTAGAAGTCAATATGGCTGACACATTGTAATTAATTTAAGACATAATTTTGTACTTAATATATTGATATGATTAATAAAAGGATAAATTCTTTTTCATTCATGTGTAATGTATCCTTGAATCATTCATGAAATTAGTTTCGACATATACTCTTAAAGTGTTGAGAATTAGAGATATGTATTTAATTTCTAAAGGCTCTCGATCATAGGATCATTATGAGGATGGTGATAGATCCGGATAGACTGACACACAAATCACTTTCTTCGAGATAGATGGATCTCTAATCTACTGTGTAGTGACATAGGACAACGAGTGTGGATGGTTGTTAGAGAATAACTAGCACTGAGCGTGATCATACGAGAGATCACTTGGATTTCTATTTAATCATTAGTGATTATCTCGATGCTATAGTTATGTGACTGGTCTTTTGACTTGAGGTGGTACTACTAGTTGCAGTGACACTGCTGGAGTTTGATTGATACATAAACATGGGTCTCAATGAGCCCTTGTAGTGAATATTGACGACAGTTGGGCCATTGTAAGAGTAGGGTGCGTATCAAGTTAGGATCTATCAACCTTGATAGAGAGTAGTCCTATAAAATTTGAGAAGCTAGGTCCATGAATCTGTAGCCACAGTAGAGTGATTGATGGAAAAAAAATTTCATAGACATCACATCTGGACTTGAGCTAATCGAATCTATTATATGACTGATGTTGA
>NC_025994.2:32055686-32096288 GCF_000442705.2 Elaeis guineensis
CTCTCCAATGGAGCTATGGTGGTGATGAGAGGCAGGAGGTTAGACAATAACCTCTATCGCATAGAGGGATCAATGGTGATTGGGAGAGTCTAATGCAGCAGCTGCAGCACAGGACCAGCAGGGGGCTTACAGGATGTGGCATTACCGCCTAGGCCACATGGGTGACAAGGGGCTGAGGGAGTTGAGCAGGAGAGGACTCATCTTTGATCTGGAGGATGGAGCTACAGGAGAGATCTGTGAGCCTTGCCAGATGGGAAAGCAGAGGAGAGTTCAGTTCAACATCAGTACAGTCCGTAGTGCAGCCCCTCTGGAGTTAGTACACACGGATGTGTGGGGACCAGCCCCAGTTTTAGCTAGGAATGGGGCCAGATACTTCATGACTTTGATTGATGATTTCTCAAGAAAACTCTGGATTTACTTCATGAGAGAGAAGTCAGAGGTCTTCACCAAGTTCAAGATCTGGAGAGCTGAGGTGGAGAAGGAGCAGGGGAGGAGCGTGAAGTGTCTGAGGTCAGACAATGGCGGGGAGTACACCAGCAGAGAGTTCCAGGATTACTGTGAGGAGTGTGGGATCAGGAGATACTTCTCAGTTAAGAGGACTCCATAGCAGAATGGGGTGGTCGAGAGGATGAACAGAACACTTCTGAAAAAGGCACGATGCATGAGGCTACAGGCAGGGCTTCCAAAGGCATTCTGGGTTGACACAATTGACGCAGCCAGTTACTTGGTCAATCGGTCACCTCACACCTGGTTGGATGGCAGGCTTCCAGAGGAGGTGTGGTCTGGGAGGATAGTTGGGCTGGGCCATCTACGGGTATTTGGGTGCACGGCCTATGTGCACATTGGAGCTGGTGAGTGGAGCAAGCTAGACGCCAGATCATGCAAGGCGGTGTTTCTATGCTATCCGCGAGGAGTAAAGGGATACAGGCTGTGGGATCCCTTGAAAAAGAAGGTCATCATTAGTTGAGATGTGACTTTTGATGAGGAGTCAGTCTTACGGAGGCAAGCAGGCATGGAGGAGCAGTAGGAGCAGGAGGAGGTCCAGCAGGGTGCTGCTGGACAGCTTACCTCTTTGATTTTGCCTCTTGCAGGTACTACGAGAGGACATGACATTCAGGTGGAGAACCTACCTAAGGTGTCTCCATAGGTGGAGAGGACTCAGACGGATGATCGAGGTGGAGAGGTCCAGCAGGAGCAAGCTGGACCGAGGACTGATATCGGTGTTGCCCTACACAAGCCCAAGAGGACCATCAGGCAACCGGACTGATATGGCTTCGAGGAGATGCTGTCATATGCCCTGGTGACAGCGAATGGAGACCCATATGAGCGGTGGGTCTAGGCGATGTCCGAGGAGATGCAGTCTCTCCACAAGAACCAGACGTGGCGATTGGTGCAGTTGCCACAGGGAAGAGGCCCATTGGCTGCAAATGGGTCTACAGTCGCAAGGACAGAGTGGAGCTGGTTGAGGCCTTGGGACACCAAGGTGGAGATTGTTATGATCCAGGTGATGTGCCCAAGGCCCAGGGGACCAAGGCTAAGGTCAAGGTCCATCATTCATGAGGGCTTCATGGAGGCCCTAGGGCTAGTTGGGCCCTAGGTTGAAAGGCTGTGGGCCTTTCGGGTTCTTGAGGTCTAAGTTATGTGGGCCTCAAGGGACCAATTCTTTATGGACCAGGTTTGAGCCCAGGATAGGTGAGATTAGGTCGAGTCATGGGTGTACATGGGCTTGGGTTAACCTAATCTCCCATAGAGTTGGTCAAGGGAGTTTTGGGTTTGGGTCACTTGACCCTGTGTTTATATATACATGTACTTGTATAGATTGATTAAACCAAGAAAATATAAGACTCTTTCTCCCAAGTCTCTCTCTCTCTGTTCTCTCTCTCTCTCCAGCAATTCTCCATGCCCCAGGAGCAAGAAATCCTAGGGTTTCTTGCTGCCAGTCCATAAAAGGAAAGAGAAGAAGGGGAGGCGCTAGCCCCTTCCCCCTTGCAGCCGCCTACCAGATCTGCTCTCCCCCTCTTATAGGCACCCAAACACTAGGTTCAGGTCCTAAAATCTCTTGAGAAGAGGTTGGTACAAGTCTCTCTCAGATCTAGAGTTGATCTGAGGTCGTTTGAGGCACGGGTGAGATCTCCATCAACAGATCTACAAGAAAGGCTGCAGCAGGACAGATCTGCGAGGTATGTCTCCATCTATCTTCCTTCCTATCTAGAATACCCCGATTTGAGATCTACAAATTGAAAGACCTCGATCCAGGTCTGATCTAGTTGGGTACCAAATCTTGGATTTTTTAGAGATAGTTTCAAAGGCATTCTTCATCTGGAATGAAAGGCTGACGAAGAAGACAGCAACCAGGCAGATTTCGTCAAGGGCCTTGGATCGTGTCCAGACGACTCTAGATCCATTCGTTGCTGGTTCTGCTACACCCAAGGTCTGTGGGAAGAGCCGGGATCGTGCTCCATCAAGGTCAGACAATGGTGGAGAGTACACCAGCAGAGAGTTCCAAGACTACTGTGAGGAGTGTGGGATCAGGAGACACTTCTCAGTTAAGGGGACTCCACAGCAGAATGGGGTGGCCGAGAGGATGAACAGAATACTTTTGGAAAAGGCACGATGCATGAGGCTGCAGGCAAGGCTTCCAAAGGCATTCTGGGTTGATGCAGCGGGTTACTTGGTCAATCGATCACCTCACACCAGGTTGGATGGCAAGCTTCCAGAGGAGGTGTGGTCTGGGAGGATAGTTGGGCTGGGCCATCTACGGGTATTTGGGTGTACGGCCTATGTGCACATTAGAGCTGGTGAGCGGAGCAAGCTAGATGCCAGATCATGCAAGACGGTGCTTCTAGGCTATCCACAAGGAGTTAAGGGATACAGGCTGTGGGATCCCTTGGAAAAGAAGGTCATCATTAGTCAGGATGTGACTTTTGATGAGGAGTCAGTCCTACGGAGGTGAGCAGGCATGGAGGAGCAGCAGGAGCAGGAGGAGGTCCAGCAGGGTGCTGCTGGACAGCTTACCTCTTTAATTTTGCCTCTTGCAGGTACTACGAGAGGACATGACATTCAGGTGGAGAACCTACCTAAGGTGTCTCCACAGGTGGAGAGGACTCGAACGGATGATCAAGGTAGAGAAGTCCAGCAGGAGCGAGCTGGATCGAGGACTGATATCGGTGTTGCCCTACACAAGCCCAATAGGACCATCAGGCAATCGGATCGATATGGCTTCGAGGAGATGCTGTCATATGCCCTGGTGATAGTGAATGGAGACCCATATATGTATCAGGAGGCTATTGAGAGCCAGGACAGCGAGCGGTGGGTCCAGGCGATGTCCGAGGAGATGCAGTCTCTCCATCAGAACCAAACATGGTGATTGGTGCAGTTGCCACAAGGGAAGAGGCCCATTGACTGCAAATGGGTCTACAGTCGTAAGGAAGGGCCTTTAGAGCAGGGAGGTATCAGATTCAAGGCGAGGTTAGTGGCCAAGGGATACTCCCAGAAGGAAGGCATCGACTTCAGCGAGGTCTTCTCTCCCGTTGTCAGACATACTTCCATTAGAGTGTTGCTGAGTATTATAGCAGCTCAGGATTTAGAGCTAGAGCAGATGGATGTCAAGACGGTATTCCTCCATGGGCATTTGGAGGAGAGGATTTACATGGAGCAGCCACCCGATTTCAGGGATCCAGGATCAGAGGGAAAGGTTTGTTTGTTGCAGAAGTCGCTGTACGTGCTGAAGCAGTCGCCGAGGCAATGGTACAAGCGGTTCGACTCCTATGTGTGCAGCATTGGACTTTTTAGGTGCGAGTTTGATCCCTGTGTTTATGTTCAGTCTCTTGAGGATGGTTCTAGGGTGTTCCTACTCTTGTATGTGGATGACATGCTTATAGCATGCAAGAGTAGGAAGGTTGTGCAGGATCTGAAGGCATCCTTATCTCAGGAGTTTGAGATGAAGGATTTGGGCCCTGCAAAGAAGATCCTAGGCATGGAGATTTTCAGAGACCGAGCCCGGAGGGTGCTGCATCTATCTCAGGGGGGCTACATACAGAAGGTCTTAGAGAGGTTCGGGATGAAGGGAGCAAAGGCGGCGGAGCTACCACTTGCCGGTCACTTCAGACTCTCGAAGACCATGGCGCCACAGACTGAGGTGGAGGCTCAGGAGATGGAGATGGTTCCTTATGCTTCAGAAGTTGGGACCTTGATGTATGTGATGGTCTATTGTAGGCCAGACATCGCTCATGCAGTGAGTCAGATTAGCAGGTTCATGGCGCAGCCTGGCAGGGAGCACTGGAGTGCTCTGAAGTGGATATTCAGATACCTGGCGGGTTCAGTTGGAGTTGGCATCTGCTACGGACAGTGAGGAGGTGCAGTGGGATACTCTGACATGTCCAGGGAGGCTCAGGGGCTGATTGACGGTTATGTAGATGCAGACTTCGGTGGAGATGTGGATACCCGGAGGTCTACGATAGGCTTCATCTTTAACCTGTATGGAGGTCCTATTTCTTGGAGATTGAGTCTGCAGCCTATCACGGCCCTATCCACTACAGAGGCAGAGTACATCGGGCTGACAGAAGCAGCTAAGGAGGTAATTTGGTTGAAGGGTTTGTTGATGGAGATGGGCCTTACTCAGGAGGCCATTAGAGTGCATTGTGACAGCCAGAGTGTACTTCTATTAGCACAGAACTCAGTCTATCATGCAAGGACAAAGCACATCGACATTCGGTATCATCAGATCAGGGAGCTTGTGGAGGATGGTGAGGTGGAGCTGATAAAGGTACACACCAAGGAGAACCCAGCTGATGCACTTATGAAGGTACTTCCACGGGACAGCTTTCAGAGATGTGTTGAGCTGATTCAGCTGATGGATAGAGTGGAGATGGTTGAGGCCTTGGGACACCAAGGTAGAGATTGTTGTGATCTAGGTGGTGTGCCCAAGGTCCAGGGGACCAAGGCTAAGGCCAAGGTCCATCATTCATGAGTGCTTCATGGAGGCTCTAGGGCTAGTTGGGCCCTAGGTTGAAAGGCTGTGGGCCTTTCGGGTTCTTGAGGTCTAGGTTATGTGGGCCTCAAGGGACCAACTCTTTATGGGCCAGGTCTGGGCCTAGGATAGCTGAGATTAGGTCAAGTCATGGGTGTACATGGGCTTGGGTTAACCTAATCTCCCATAGAGTTGGTCAAGGGAGTTTTGGGTTTGGGTCACTTGACCCTGTGTTTATATATACATGCACTATATAGGTTTGATTAAGCCAAGGAATACGAAAACTCTTTCTTTCTAGTCTCTCTCTCTCTTCTCCCTCTCTCTCCAGCTATTCTCCATGCCCCAGGAGCAAGAAACCCTAGGGTTTCTTGCCGCCAGGTCCATAAAAGGCAGAAAAAGCAAGGGAGGCGCTAGCCCCTCCCCCTTTGTGCCGCCAACCAGATTGCCCCTCTCTCTCTTGCAACCACCCAAACATCAGGTCCAGGACTTGGAATCTCTTGCTACGAGGTTGGTACAATTTTCTCTCAGATCTGAAGTTGATCTGAGGTCGTTTGAGGTGTGGGTGAGATCTCCATCAACAGATCTACAGGAAAGACTACAGCAGGACAGATCTGCAAGGTCTGGTTCTATCTATCTTCTTCCCTATCTAGAATACCCCGATTTGAGATCTATGATTTGGAAAACCTCGGTCCAGGTCTGATCTGGTTGGATACCAGATCTTGAATTTTTTAGAGGTGATCTTAGAGGCATTCTTCTTCTGGAACGAAAGGCTGACGAAGAAGACAGCAACCAGGCTGATTTCGTCAAGGGCCTTCAATCGAGTCCAGAAGTCTCCAGATTTGTTCGTTGTTGGTTCCACTGCACCCAAGGTCCATGGGAGGAGCTGGGATTGTACTCCAACACACATGACTTAGAGATCAAATTGCTGCAACATGTTTAATGAAGTATCTGGGTAAAGAGTTGCCTACGCATCGATGTGCATATTACCAATAACTATTAGGTGAGGTGTATGTCATCGGTGGGACTGCAGCACCCACTAGAAATCTTTTGTCACGTTAGAATTTTTGTTTCCTTCTTGGAGAGTGGAGGGATCCGAAAAATTAGTAAAAATTATTATTTGCATCTTAAAGTTTCTGAAAGTAAATTAAAAAATTAAGTACAAAAGTCTAACTTAAATCTCTACTCTTACAATTAAACTATTATGTCAGCCTTAAACCCTCTAGCTTACATCCTTGAAACCAATCATTTAACTGGTAATAATTTCAAAGACTAGCTCAGAAATCTCAGGATTGTCCTGCCTTCAGAAAAATTAAGCCATATTCTCGATTAGGATCCCGTTGTATTGCCAAACCGTCCTATTACTGAGCGGAGAGCTGCTATTGAGAAATGGATCGATGAAGATAGTCGGGTTAAGTGTTATATGCTGGCATCTATGTCAAATGAGTTGGAAAGCTAGCACGAGCATATGCCCACCGCTCGGGCCATGATAACTCACCTACAAGAGTTGTATAGTGAGCAGAGCCGTACTGCATGCTTCGAAGTGTCTAAGAGACTCTTCAATCTGAAGATACACGAAGGGCAGTTTGTCCTTGAGCACTGTATGACAGTGATCAAGGATATTGAGGAGCTTGGGAAGCTCAGGCTAGATATGCAAAAGAAATTGCAGATGGATTTGATCTTTTAATCCCTTACTAGTTCATATAGTCAATTCATCATGAATTTTCATATGAACAAACTTGACTGCACTATTCCCAAACTTGTCAATATGTTGGTCATAATGGAGAGTACCTTAAAGAGTTCAAGGGGCTCTATTCTTGCTATGGAGTGGACTTCTTCTTCCAAGAGAAAGTTTGTTGAAAAAGGCTATAAATCCGCAAAGAAGCAGAAGAAAGAGAGCAAGCTGAAGAAGGATGGTCCAAAGGTGGTCGAGGCAAAGAAAAAGTATTTTCACTATCATACTAAAAGCCACTGGAGGAGAAACTGTTCAAAATACCTGGAGAGCCTAAAGAGCAAAAAAGATGATAAACCTTCCGAAGGTATGCTCATAATTGAATCTAACCTTGCGGTTTCTTCATTTCTAGTTGGGTATTGGACTCTGGCTTGAGTGCTCACATATGTACCTCAATGCAGAATTTGATAGAAAGTAGGAGGTTGAGGGAAGGTGACATGATATTTTAGATCGATAATAGAGCAAAGATTGCTGCAGAGGTCGTTGGCACTTACCCTCTTCAATTACCATTTGGCATTAGATTAGATTTGAAAGACTATTATTATGTTCCTATAGCTAGTCAAAATTTAATTTTCGTGTCTGTGCTAGCACAAGAAGGTTTCAAAATTAGTTTGAATAAAGATTTTTATTTTATTTATTTATGAAATAAATTGGTTGCACAAGGTCTTTTAATTGATAGTCTTTATCACTTGCATGTTGATGCGAATGTGAACCTAAACGAGCAAATAGTGAGTGCTGTAGGTCAAAAGAGATCTAGAGATAAAATTAACTAGAAGTACTTGTGGCATTATAGTTCAGGTCATTTTGGAGAGGACAAGATAAACAAACTGGAAAAGGATGGGATCCTTGGCTCTCTTTACCCAGAGTCATATCCAGCTTGTGAATCTTATCTTTGAGGAAAGATGGCGAAGTTACCCCTTGTAGGACATGGGGAAAGGGCCATAAAGCTACTTGCCTTGGTACACACTGACGTGTGTGGGCCATTTGACGTGCAGGCTAGGGGTGATTACATCTACTTCATTATCTTTATCGATCTGATCGAAGAGGTGAATATCTTAGTTAAAAATTTTTAGGATATCTTAAGGACAACGACATAGTCTCTTAGTGGATCCCTCCTGAAACACCTCAGCTCAACAGGGTATCCGAAAGGAGGAACATGATCTTATTGGATATGGTCAGGTCTATGATGAGCTTCACTGATCTACCCTTATTTCTTTGGGAACATACCCTATTAACTACCATTCACTTATTGAATAGGATTCCTTCAAAGTCTGTTTCTACCACATCATATGAGATATGGTTCGGTAAGAAGCTGAGTCTGGATTATCTTAAGACTTGGGGATGTCTGGCCTATGTCAAAAGACAGATGGCAGAAAAGTTAGAGAATAGATCTATTATAGCTCACTTTATAGGGTATCTAAAAGAATCTATGGACTTTTACTTTCCATAAGATCACAATGTGATTGTGAGTCAAAATGTTGTATTCTTAGAAAAATAGTTTATCAAGGATGGCGGCAGTAGTAGGTTAGTAGAGCTCGAAGAGAAGGTCTCTAAAAAGCCCAGAGCTATAGATCCTTAGAAACCTGTAATTCATGAGCCAGTAGTTGATGTTCCTCTACCACCTCGTAGATCTAGCAAGGTCTCCTGACCTCCTAAAAGGTACATGAGTAAGCTTACAGAGAAAGTGAAGGAAATATTCCTTATGGGAGATAAAGGTCATACTGATGACCCTAATACCTTTAACGAGGCGATGTCTGACATCGATTTCGAGAAATAGCTAGATGCTATGAAGTCAAAAATTGACTCGATGTATTCAAACCAAGTCTGGACCTTAGTAGATTTATCTAAAGGTATTGTACCTATTGGATGTGAAAATTGCCTTCTTAAATAGATATCTTGAGGAAGATATCTATATGGAGCAGCCTATGGGTTTTACGTCTGGTGATGGTGATTAGAGTTTGCAAACTACAAACATCCATATACAGATTAAAGCAGGCTTCTCGGAGTTGGAACCATCATTTTGATGAGGCAATCAAATCATTTGATTTCATCAAAAATAAAGAGAAACTTTGTGTATACAAGAGAGTCAGTGAGAGAGCGATCACCTTCCTCATATTATATGTGGATGATATTCTTCTTATTGGGAATGACATTTTCATGCTGACCATGGTCAAAAGATGGTTTTTCAAGAAATTCTCCATGAAAGATCTAGGAAAAGCATCTTATATTTTCAGAATAAAGGTCTATAGGGGTAGATCTAAACAGATGCTTGATCTGTCACAAAAGCTGTATATAGAAAAGGTGCTGAAGAGGTTCAGCATGAAAAACTCCAAGAGAGGTCTTTTACCTCTCAGGCATGGTATTCATCTCTCCAAGATGATGTGTCCGACCACATCTGAGGAGATTCAGTGCATGAGTAGGATTCCTTATGTTTCGATAATAGAGAGCCTCATATATGTCATGCTATGTACTCGACCTGATATTGCCCTTGCTGTGAGTGTCACGAGCAGATATCAGTCGAATCAGATGAAGAATACTGGATAGTTGTGAAGAACATCTTAAGTACTTAAGAAGGACTAAGGATCTGTTCTTGATCTTTGGAGGTAATTCTGAGTTACGATTCGAGGGTGTATTCTTGTTTGATTTACTAGAAGGGTTCTGAGTAATCGATCAATGGAGGCTGAGTGTGCTATAGATGTGTAGGATGAATTCTGATTTTAATATTAGTTATAGAACTGGATGTCATGTCATGATATAGTACTGCAAAGATAATGGCACCATAGCCCTTGCTAAGGAGCCAAGATCTCATCAAAAGTCTAAACACATAAAGCACCGATAGACGTGACTATCTCATATCGAGGTATAAAGAGTAGACTCCATGGATAACATGACAGACTCATTGACTAAGCAACTGAGCCAACCGAAAATGGAAGTCCACCTTGAAAAGATAGGACTTAGATTTATGGTCAATTGGCTTTAGTCCAAGTAGAAGATTGTTAGATGTACGTCCTAGAAGTCAATATGGCTGATACATTGTAATTAATCTAGGGCATTATTTTATACTTAATATATTGATATGATCAATAAAAGAATAATTTTTTTTTCATTCAAATGTAATGTGTCCTTGAATCATCCATGGAATTAGTTTCAATATATACTCTTAAAGTGTTGAGAATTAGAGACATGTATTTAATTCCTAAAGGCTCCCGATCATAGGATCATCATGAAGACGGTGATAGATCCGAATAAACTAATGCACAAATCACTTTTTTTGGGATAGATGCATCTCTAATCTACTATGTAAAGACAGAGCGACGAGTGCGGGTGGTTGTTAGAGAACAACTAGCACTGAGCGCGACCATACGAGAGATCACTTGAATTTCTATTCAATCATCAGTGATTATCTCGATGTTATAGTTGTGTGACTGATCTTTTGACTTGAGATGGTACTACTGTTCACAGTGAGATTACTAGAGTTTGATTGACACAAAAATATGGATCTCAATGAGCCCTTATAGTGGATATTGACGACAGTAGGTCCACTATAAGAGTAGGGTGTGAATCAAGATAGGATCTATCAATCTTGATAGAGAGAAATAGTCCTATGAGATTTGAGAAGCTAAGTCTATGAATCTGTAGCCATAGTAGAGTGATTGATGGAAAAATATTTTCATAGACATCACATCTCGACTTTAGCTAATCGAATTTATCATATGACTGATGTTGAGGTTTGATGATTTATCCATGATCTGCCATCTAGTCGGGACTCATGATAGAGGGATTGAATCACATGTTAAGTATACCTAGAGGTTTTTTCAGTTCTACTAGATTGTCACTATATATTGCTAGGTGTCACTGATGGATTGTGAGAGCTCACTAGGATTATTTCGGATCGACAATCCTTGCTGAGTTAGAGTAAAATTATTCTGATCCATTGAAAAGAGTTTCAATGATATAATGATAGAAATCATTGTATATCTCACTACCAAATAGAATTGAACCTATGGGGTCACATAACAAAGCGATTAGATCTGAAATAAGAAATGGAGCTTATGAAGTGTCAATTGGGTTTAGAGAAATCCATTGGGTTCATGGTAATCTTGCTAGCACATGGTTGGACCTAATTCCTCTTTTCGTTGGAATTACTTATTTGATAAGTTAATTTTATCTTAATTATCTACTAATTATCTACATGAATAAGATTTATGAGACTCCAATTGTTGGGTGTCTAACATTATAGATCACATAAATTAAGGGTGTAAGTCTCTTATGAATCTCTTTGATAGTTATTATGGGGCATCACTTTGAATTGTTCAATTTGGGTGTGTCCATTGATTAGAGGGCTTTTAGTTCTCATATGGGGTGTCTCTTAGGTGCAAAATAGGGTATCTAATTATAGGTGCAATGGCTTCAATAGTTGGCGCCTAATGGGCATCCTAATGTAAGTTGGATAACTTAAGTTAATAAGAATCCTAATGTAAGTAGGACTTTTATTATATGATTGAATAGAATTCAATCCTTGTGCCTATAAAAGGGGACCTCCCCTAACGTTCTTAGATCATCAAAACCAGCCCCTCTCCACACCCAAAGGAGCTCCCACACCCTCTCTTCCTCCCTCTTTCTCTTCTCCTTAGGCATCCCCATGCCATACAACTTGGGACGTGCGTCCCAAGTTGTCTCACGCCCGAGGTGTTGGTGTCCCACTTTTTAGCTAGTTGCTTGTATTTTGTAGCAGCAAAGAGCAAGGATAAAGAACCTAGAGAAAAAGAGAAGAAAAAGATCAAGAAGAAAGATCAAACGTTGATCACAATCCAGGCTTCGATCAGATTCAGCAGGCTGAATTTTGGAGAATCAAAATTTAGATCTTAGAGGGCTATTTCAGACTGATTCTGAGTGGATACTCATAGAAGTCGGACACTTGTGTGGCTAACAGAGAGCCTTGTCTCTTTCAGATCTAGATTTGAAGAAAGAGATTATGAAAAAAATATGTGATTTGATCACAATTTAAATTTCAGCATATGAAATAGATTTATGTAATTTTATATTTTTATGCATGTAAAATTTAGATTAAAATTATTTTAATCTTATTCTCTGCTGCGGTGTTTAGAAAATTAAAATTTTAAAATACATATGCATGCTTCAAATCTCAAATTCCAATACCTTCACCCTAGTGTCTGTACACCGCAGACCTGAGACTCATCTACCCACAAGGGAGGTAAACCATACATCGATCTCAAATGGATTGATCGCTATCCTCTGTGATAATCTTTTGATTGAAAGTATTTAAAAATTAATCACTAATTAATGTATGTTTCAAATTCTTAACTCTTTAAGAATATACAAAAATCATCTTTGTTAATTTTTAGAATAAATCATGAACATATAAACATGATTGGAATGAAAAAATTCTTTATTGATAATTAAAAAATTATAAATACAAGTTTAGACCCTAAAAATACATAATGTGTCAGCCAATAATTGGCTTCTATAGCACAAATCTAATAGGTCCCACGACTGACAAAAGGGAATATAACACGCTAAAATCTCAAGCTTGAGCACTAAGACATCTAAGGTGGAAATCTGACTTTGTACCGACCTCAAGCTACTAGCTAATTTAGCCATATAGGTGACTCACTGAAATCTCCCAACAACTTTTATATGTTGACAAATACATCCTAAAGCCAATCATCTAAGTTGTAAATGATTGTGCTCCATACATATATATGAATTATAAATTGATAAATGATATCTGACAGATTCATCATAAGAAATACATCTTTCTAAATAAAACTCATGTGTTATGATAAAGTCCTTAGAGCTACTTCCAAAATGATAAAGGAGGATTTATCATGTAGTTCTTAAATCTTGCTCGTGACCAAATGATACAATTATTATAAAGATAATAATTATATCAAGTGTAGGTCATTGTATGCCATATTAGTTGGTTGTCCTCTTAATCAAGGTGTACAGAGATATGGATGTGGCATACGGGTGAAATATAGGAGTATGTTTCACTGAGTGTGACCAACTTCGGAGTACTCTACTGTCAAGGATTGCTCTGATAGGATATGGATATAAGTATTCCTCTGATTTGAGGCTGCCTCAGTGATTTACAAATAACTCACTGTGCTTTGATGCCAGACTATCCAAATTTTTAATTTGATGATGGAAGATTTTTAGGTATAATCAAATACTTGTGAAGTCTGAGTGCGAGTCAAGATAGGATTGACCGCTTCAAGTAAAATTGGAGATGATGCATCACTGTATTTCAATTTAGCAAAACTCTGATTAGAATAGTCCTAGTGAAGAGATACAAGATTTTTGAGGTTAAGAAATAATGTGGACCACTCATCTAGGATTGATAGTTTAACCCTAAGTCATCCTTGAGCATCGAGAGTCAAAGGGATGAATTATATAATAACAATATCTATGTAGATTCTAGAGTGTTGTTGAGCATACATTCGGTCTATCCAGACATCGGGTTTTATTGCTAGATGGTTACATCGACTGATATAAAAATTATTCTTGTGCTATCGGGTTAGGATCGAACCTATGAGGTCACACACATAGAAGTACCTATCTGATCAAATGGCTGATCGATGATTATTAATTATTGAAGGGTCTAATTATCAATGTGATTGATAATTAATTCTGTGCAAAGGTTAAAAAAATTATTTACTAATGATTAATAAATTAAAAAAAATTAATTATTAATTTGATTATTAATTAACTAAATTTGATTGAGCAATGGAGATTGGATCAAATCTAATTAAATTTGATTCAATTAGGTTTGCTTTGCATTGATTGGATCCAGTCCTAATAGATAACAGGACTTATTTCAATTGATCTTAGAGATGCAAATCAAATTTTAAATTTAATAAAATTTAATTTAATTTGATATAGATTTGATTAGATCAATTCTTATTAGATAATAGGCTTGATTGGATCAAGCGCTATTGATCAAAAGCTTTCCTGATATCTAATAAGATGAGAAGAATAAATTCTTGGATTGATGGGGTTTAATCTAACTAATTTTTCAATTGGATTAGGGCCTAACTAATTTTCTAATTGGGCTAGCACCTAATTAGTTAGTTTGTTATAACTAATTCCTATGTTGGTTAGGATTGGATCTAAAAATTAGTTAGAGTTTGGTCAAGAATCAAGAGTTCTATTTGGACTAACACTTGAGCTTGGCTAACTAACTCCTTAAAACACAATGTGCTATATTATTCCATGCCTCCTAATTCTTTTAATGTGAGATCTCATAGCCCAAATAAAAGAAGGTGCCCTCCCTCTCTTCCATAGAAAAAAAAATAGCACCCCCTCCCTCTTTCTTGTCGCTAAGTTTTTAGGAGAGGGGGCATCCAAGGGTTAGACACCCCATATCCTCCTACATGAAGTCCCTAGTTCAAGCCTCTTTAGAAGGGGTTTTCAAGAGATTTTTATTGCTAGTTTCAAGGCATCAAAGAGAGCCTCTCTTGCTGATTTTACAGTAGAAAAATAGAGAAGAAAGGTTCTTCCTAATGAGAAAAAAAGGAAGAAAAAAGGTCTTCTTTCTTGTGTGCAACTCTTAGAGAAGAAATTTTTTTCTCATATTATTTTTATTTTTTTATAATAAAAAAATTAGATTGGATCTAATTTTTTAATATAAAAATTTAGAAAAAAATATCAAAAAAATTTGGTTGGATGTTTGGGGCTTCTTAGGGCTCTAGATTAAGGAGAAAAAGAGAGAAGAAAAGAGAAGAATAGTTTTTCTCTCGGATATCTCTTTTGGATTCTTCTAAAGCTTAGAATTTTATATTATTTTCTATATAAAAAATTAGATTAGATCTGATTTTTATCATAAAATATCAAAAAAAATAAAAAAAAATATGCGATAGTGCAATACATGCGATTTTAAAAATTTTATGCAGTGAAAATGAAAGATTAAATAATTTAATCCTAATCACATACATAAGATCTAGTCTTACACTACCACATCATGATCTATGATATAAAAAATATATACTTTAGATCTAAAAATAAAAATACACATTGATCTCATCGATGCTGAAATTCTGGATCTAACTATTAGATCTATCGGTATGATCATCATAAGTTAAAGATTAATACCAAACCAATTTGATGTTAACCTCTTCTGGTCCAATGGTTGGAGAAGGTATTCCTCAAATCAATCATAGCCACATAAAGTCATCTGGCCTTTACAGAAAAATCCACATGAAGACTGGCATAGATCAAGAGCTTGGAGGTGCTAGCTTGCAAGCAACTTCGATAGTTGATCTCTTCCTTCTTCTTCAAGTATCTTGGACACAACAAAGCAATAAAGGATCTAGAGGAGAAAGAGAAGAAGAGGAGAAGAGCTCTAAAAAATCACAAAACAAGAAGGGAACCAATAATGGGACGTCCAAGATAGGAGCCCCCCTTTTATAGACTAGGAATTAGGGTTTCACCATCGGAAAGGCACCAAGAGTCCACACCAAAATCACCTTTTGGCATCCTAAAAAATTTTAAAAAAATCACTAAGCTATGGAGAAGGATTTTATAGTCTCACACACTACAAGACTCTCCAAAAAAAAAGAAAATAAATTATTATGGCACCAACAACCTTCCATGTATGAAAAATCTTTTTCCTAGTTTATAACTTATCTCTAATTCGGATTGCATTCGAATTAGGCAAGAGATAAGATTATGACTCATCAATCATTGCTGCCTACCCTTACTGGATCTACTACTCTAACATCAAAAAGGTCAAGCCAAATTCTATTTGGCATGGAGATATAGGCAAGAGTCCAAGTGTGGCGCAAAGAGATAAGGATAGAGTCCAAGTTGACAAGGACTCTTCATTCCTAATCTGATTCAAATCCAAATCAAATTTGGATTGAATCCACTGATAGAAATGAATCTAATTTAATTAAAAATTTAAATATCTCATCAAATTTCCAACTCAATTAAAAATTAGCCTAATCCAAATCCTAATTGAATCAGGATCAAATTTTTCTTGTAATTGAGATTGATCATATCAAACCCAATCTGAGTCGAACTGAATCTAATTCAATTAGACTTGTTCCAAAGCTATTTACTCAATCAAATTGAGTTAATTAGTAATCTAATTATTAATTAATTTTCTATAAATAGTAGAGTCCTAGTCTCAGTGAAACTCTCCCCAAGAGTCCCACTCCTAGTAGGTCTCATCATCAGAGTCACAATCCAATTGGACTCTTCAACCATCAGATCTGATCAAATCTTCTAATGTGTATAACCCCATAGATTCAATCCTAAATCGATAGCATAAGAATAACTTTCTATACCAATCGATGTAACCATCTAGCAATGATGACCCAACGATCGGATAGGTTGAAGTGTTGCAAAGCAACCTTCTAGAACCTATTGGCGTCTGGTTACTGTATAATTCATCCCTTTGTCTCAAATATTCAAGATGACTTAGGGTTTAACTATCAACCCTAATTTAGTCAATCATATTATATTTCAATCTTTCAAATCTATCTTATGGATTACCTTGACCAAAGTTTCACTGAATTGAAATACATTGATGCATATCTCCTACTAATTCAGAGGGGTCAAATCCATCTTGACTCACTCACCAACTTGATAAGTACTTGACTACACCCAGTGTCCTTTCATCACTGAGTTAGAAACTCAAAAGTTCGATAGTAAAGTACAATGAGTTGCTTACAAGTCATCATGGTGGTCTCAGGATGGAGGGACACTTATATCCATACCCTTCATGAGCTAGTTTTGACAGTAGAGTGCTCGATCCATGATGACGTTCGATGCGAATGTACTCCTACATTCCATCTGCATGCTATAATAGTATCTCTACACTCTTTGGTTAAGAGGACAACCAACTCATACGGCACACAACGACCTATACTTGATATCTGAAAGAATAATACCCTACAAGCCAATTGCATATGGGATGCAATAGGGTATTTATTATAATTTATCTTTCAGACTCATGTAATTGATATTTATATTATTAATAAAATAAGATATTTTTGATTCATTATATACTACAAATTATTGTTCTTAAGATTATAATGAACCCCATAGTTTTGGATAATGATTTTAGGATAGTGATGAGATCACGTCAGTGAGACCTAAATCCTTGATAGTCCTAATCTAAAATATTTTTAGTCGTTGGTATATTGAGTCAAAGATCAATGATATCGATAAGACTGGTATGTCCTATATATGCTCAAAAATGAAGATGGTTGATCTCACAACTACTTATGTGGTGATACTTGTTGGGAATAGTGTCCCAAAGCCAATCGTCAACCTGTTGACGATTGTGCTCTTTTTTGTATTAGTATATGAATTATAAATAAATAAAAATTATTTTGATATTTTTTATCACAAATTATTTCATCTTCTAATGAACTACTGTATTGTGGTGAAGTTCTTAGGACTATTTAGACTCGACAAAGGAAGATTTATCGTTTAGTCCTTAAACCTGTTCACGACCAAATGATACGTTGTTACCAAGGATAACAACGTTTATCAAGCATAGGTCATTGTGTACCATATGGGTTCGTTGTCCTCTTAACCAAGGAGTGTGGAGACACTGGTATGGCATACAGGTGAGATGTAAGGGTACATCTGCACTGAATGTGACCGACTCTGGAGCTTTATCTGCTGTCAAGATTTGCTCCGATGGGATATCGGTATAAATGTCCCTCCGACCTGAGACCGCCACGGTGACTTGCAAGCAACTCACTGCACTTAGGCACTAGACTACCTGAATTTCTAATTCAGTGACGGAAGGCTACTGGGTGTAGTCAGTACTTGACTTGTCGGTGCATGTGTCAAGATGGGATTGACCACTCTAGTTCAGGAGCTATGTATAGTTATATTTTAATTTAGCAAAACTTTGGCCAGGGTAGTCCTAGTGAGGAGTCACAGGACTGATTGAGTTGAGCACGATTCGAATGTCTGATCAGGGTTGACAGTTTAACCCTGAGTCATCCTATACACAAGGATCAAAAGGGATGAATTATACAGTAACCATATTCGTGTAGGTTTTGAGTGTTGTGATTGTGACTATTCGATCTATTCGGATGTCAGGTACCATTACTAGATGGTCACTTCGATTAGTATAGGAATTGGTTCCTGTGCTACTGGTTTAGGTTTGAACCTACGGGGTCACACACATTAGAGGTTCCTATCTAATCTGATGGCTGGTAAAGAGTCCCACTGGATTGGAACTCTTCGACCAAGAGTCCAAATGCTTGAAGACTCTATGATTGAGAATCAAGATTCTCTGATCACGAGTTCCATACATTTTGGTACCGGGGTCAAGAGTCCCACTAGTTTGGGACTCTTCGATCAAGGTTTCATATTGATGGACTTTGATGCCCGATTGCCCATCAAATTTGGATTTAGTATTTATGAGAAGTTTAATTAGTGATTTGATCACTAATTAACTCAATTTAATTGAGTAATTATTTTTGGATCAAGTCCAATTGAATTGGATTCAGTTGGGTTTGACCCGATTAGGTTAAGAGTTGACCTAATCACCGAGGTGGTTTGGTCCCTGATTTGATCAGGGGATGGGCTTAGTCATTTCCTGATTTGATTAAGATTTTATTGAGCCTGATTAAGTCTAATTGTGTTGGGTTTAATTTAGTCTAATTGTGCTTAACCTATTTTAATAAGGTTGGTTCAATTAGGTTTGAAACCACCTTAATTTATCTCCCTACGCCACCTCACCTCACCTGTGCGTATTTGAATTCATGAGAAACAAGTTCTCATGAATTTTCTCCCCTACAGAAGCCTTCCCATGCCCCTCATGTGTGCACCATCTGAGTGGATAAAGATGGTTGGTTGGCCATTCAAATTCAAATGAAGTTTGAATTTGAATGGACAACTAATCCCATGTGCCACCTTATCCACTTGTGTGCCACTTCCTCCACATGAGAAAAAGTTTCTCATGTAAACTCTCCACACATAAAGAAGCCCATGCCACTCTCTTCTCATGCCAAGAGTGGATAAAGATTGGTTGGTTGGCATTTGAATTCAAATTCAATTTGAATTCAAGTGAGCAACCACCTAGCTTTATCCTCTCACGCAATAAAGACACGGTTGCACTGATTTAAAAGAAAAAATGAAGAGGGGGCGTGCACACTATTTTATTTGAGAGAGAAGGCTGCATGAGAAGGCCTTGTGCATGAGATTGGAAGTTCAAAATATTTCGAGAGAAAAGAAAAGAAAAGAAAGAAAGTGGGCGCAGGGTTTTCTGTGAGTACCCTAGGGTTTCTGCCTAGGGTTCGGGAAGTGAGAAGATGAGCTACGAGTGTCGTGAGCCCACCAAACTTTAGGGAGAGCTTCATCAACCTCTCAAGTATATTTTTTGATGATCCAGAGTATCTGAGGAGTCGGCAGATCAAAATCGAAGGAGTTCGATCAACATCAACCGTCGAAAGGGTTCTACAATGAACTAGCATTCGTGAGTAGCCGATCAGATTGAAAGCTTCATGTGGATGATCCGTAGAGGTCATACATACTGTGTGACTATATTGTGATGATCAGACCTTCTCGACGATGATCAGACTGCGACGATCGACTACCTGCACGAAGGTAATGTGTTCTGAACACATAACAGTAAAATATTTACTGTAGAAGTTTAAATTTTAAATTTAAATGTATGCTATATATATCATATTTAGATCCTTATGTAGGGTTAATATATGTTAATTAATTAGATTAATTAATAATTTTTATTATAAAATTATAATTTTAAAAAAATTTTAAAATTATTATTTTATCCCTGCACTGAAATTCACTTCAAATGGTATCAGAGCAGGTTCTAAAATGTGATATACATTTGCATGCATAGATTAAGTAGTAATCTAAAAGTTTAAATTTAAAATTTAAATTTGAAATTTAAAATTCAAAATTTAAAATTTGAATTTTAAAATTTGAAATTTAATATTCAAAATTCAAAAATTTAAAATTCAAAATTCAAAATTTAAAATTTATTTGAAATTTTAAATTTGAAATTCAAAATTTAAAATTCAAAATTTGAAATTTAAAATTTTGAAATTTATTTGAAATTTAAAATTTAAAATTTAAAATTTAAAATTTAAAATTTAAAATTTGAAATTAATATATTTAGATATACTTGATCCAAGTAGCAAGTAGTCTAATTGGGTTGGCTGCCATGGTCGTCCGGTCATAGAAGAAAAGTAGGGTTTAAAGGCCCTCTCCTCCCATTCGATGGGGTTCTTCTATGGTGGTAGGGGTGCCGATGCAATTATATCCCATGTAGATGAAGCAGTGAAAGGACTTAATTGTAAAGATTCAATTATAAAATTTATCATGAACATGTTAGATTAGATCTAAAGGAATATTTATGATTTATTTTGATTGAGTTATTTTTTATTATGTAATTAGCAATAGGATTGCTATTTATGAAATGTGCTGATCCGTTTGTGAAATAAGTCAACACATTTGGTGAACAAAAAATAAAATCTTTCAAATTTGAAAATTATTTTCGAAATGTCAAACCCTGACCCATCAGCCCAAATACTTAATTAAAAGAATTAAGTGTTGTCTAGTTGGTCTAGAATTATGAATTAAGACCTAAGACAATTGCATAAACTTGTGGGTCAATGGGTTAGATGGATTAGGTCCATAATTAGGTTAGACCTAAGGTTAGCTTAAAGAAATAGACTAAATTAGAGTAATTGGTCAAATCTAATCAAAAGTTGAATTAGATTAGGTCAAGGACACTCTAGACTCAACTCCAATAGTTGTAGTTGAATGGGTCCATGTCTTTAACTAGACCAAGATGGACTTAATTCATGGCTACGTGGTGGAACCCTATTTACTAAGTTGATCAAATTAAAACTAATGAACCAGTTGGTGTCTAAGGTAAGTTCGGCAGTCTGACCAGTGGTTTTTAAGTGGAAGCTACTCGCATTGATTCAATCTCTGACAAGTTAATGGCATATTCTCATCACTGATCTCACTTACCTGGCCAACCTTGTGAGTTAGATTTTGATTAGATCACTTGGTGATTAGGGATCACCCATGTCATTAGGTAAATCAGTATGATTGATTTAGGTGCTCCTAATGCCGGCTTTAATTAAATCTTTTTAATCTGACTTGGTGAAGTCAGTGGGAGGATTAAAATTGGCTGGTTAATTTCTTCTCTTCTATCCTTTAATAAAATCCTCAAAATTATTAGGTCTCTAAAATGATTAAGTTATGGTGATAACTAAGTCATAGCCTCCCATTAAGTGAGTGATAATGAGTCCATTAGTTTAATAATCACTGGAGGCCTAAAGGCTTGATGCTTATTGACTAATGGAATTATCATTCATAATATGATAATTTGGTTGAGTCTTTTTGATGGTGGTCAGGTTGGCCGGCTAAAGTCAAGCCTGATCATTTATTGGTCCGATTCACCAAATCAAGTCATGTTAATGGTTGGACCTAACCAGATCTTTTCAAAGGAGGCCAAAGCCTACTGATTAGGTTTTGGGGCAAAAATTAATTACTAAAAGTTGTTTAGAGAAACAACTGGTTATGAACCTACACATAGATGCACATGGGTTGACCAACCAAAGTTGGACTCGTGTGTGGTCTGTGTGGATTCTAGTACCCACTAAGGAATTAAAATAATTTCTCGAATTGGAGGTTGAGGCTATCAGTTCGTAAAAATACTGATAGAAACTTTAGACTAAAGTCCAAATCTTTAGTATTAATAATTTATATACTAATAAAGGTTTGGTTTTCCTTTATGTAGCTATGGTCACTACCTTGTCGCTCCGATCATTATTAGATAATGACAAGCTTATGGGACCTAATTTCAATAGCTGGTATCGAAAATTAAAAATTATCCTTGAGTATGAGCGGATCCTTTATGTAGTAACAGATCCGGCACCTAAGGAGCCAGTCCCGAATGCTAGAAGGACGGTCTGAGATACTTATCAGAAGTGGATCAACGACTGCACCATCATTCGGTGCATAATGCTGGTGGCAATGAATGATGAGTTCAGCCGCAGGTTCGAGAACACCCAACCGCAGGAGATGTTTCAAATGTTGAATGACTCCTTTGGCACGTCTGACGATGTTGAAAGACACAAAACTAGTTGTGCTATTTTCAATGCTCAGATGAGGGATGGGGCCTCAGTCATTGATCATGTACTGTACATGATCGAAATGATAGAGCTCCTAAGTAAACTAGGCTTTCCCTTGCACGAGCAGCTCGGTAAGGATGCGATCCTTAATTCTTTGCCCAAATCTTTTTTCCACTTTCTTACTCATTTTCGGATGACAAAGCCTGCAGTGAACTACCACGGCTTGTTGGGGTTGTTGCAAAACTTTGAGAAGGACCACCAGCTCCATAAGGAGTCGGTGAATGTTGTGGGAGGGTCTTCTTCTGATCGTCGACCCTTTAAGAAAGGAAAGAAGAACAAGAAGAAGAATAAAAAGGTGTAGCCGCATGCTGGGACGTCTGCACAAGATCAGACCAAGAAGCGCAAGCCCGACTTGAGCCAGGCAGAGTGCTTCTTTTGCAAGAAGCAGGGGCACTGGAAGAGGAACTGTCCTCTATACATTGCCACCCTAGACCCGAACAGGCCGAAGAAGAAGCAAGGTAATTATATGATAACACCTTGCAACTTTTTTATTTGTGATACTACTATCTGGGTATTGGATACCGAAAGCCCTTATCGTATCTGTAATTCGATGCAAGGTCTGCAGGTCAGTAGGAGATTTGATGAAGGCGAGGGGTTCCTGAATGTTGGAGATAGAAGCAAAGTTTCAGTTCTAGCTTTAGAAATCATGAACCTTGTAATCAACTCTCGTAATGTAATTCTGAGTGAATGTCACTATTGTCCAAGTTTTTTATTAAATATTATTTCTGTAGGCCTTTTGGCCATGTACAGTTATAAATTTTTAATAAAAAAAAATTTACAATATCATTTTGAATGGTGTTACAATGTTTGTTGGACAACTAAATAATAGAATTTACTTACTATCACAACCTGTTAATATGGTTCAAACCTCCGGTAAATACCCTAGAATGGATAATATGTCAGAAGTCTACCTTTGGCACTGTAGGCTAGGTCATATCAATAAGAACAGGATAAACAGGTTAGCTCAAGAAGAAATTCTTGAAGTTAGTGATTGTGAATCACTTCCAACCTGTGAGTCCTGTCTTTTTGGGAAGATGACCAAGTCACCTTTTACTGGAAAAGGTGAGCGAGCCAGTGAACTCTTGGGTCTGGTACATTCTGATGTATGTGGACGCATGAGCTCAAGTGCAAGAGGTGGTATTTCTACTTCGAAACCTTCACAGATGATCTATCGAGGTATGGGTATGTCTACTTAATGAAGCATAAATTGGAGTCATTTGAAATATTCAAACTATTCTGAAATGAGATAGAAAAATAATCTGGGAAGTGTATTAAAACTCTTCGATCTGATTGAGGAGGTGAATACCTTTCCAATGAGTTTCTGACATATCTTGGGGAGAATGGGATTCTCTCTCAGTGGACACCTCCTGGAACACCACAGTATAATGGTGTGTCTGAAAGGAGGAATCGGACCTTGTTGGACATGGTTTGATCCATGATGGGGTTTGCTGGTCTGTCGATCTCTCTCTGAGGATATGCACTCGAATCAGCTTGTTACCTTCTAAATAGGGTTTCGAGTAAGTCTGTAACCAAAATGTCTTATGAGATATGGATAGGACGTAAGCCAGTACTCTCGCACCTTAGGGTTTGGGGGTGTCTGGCTTATGTTAAACGTTTAATTACGGATAAGCTTGGACCTAGGTCTGACAAGTGTTATTTCATAGGTGTTTGTCAGTCTTAAGGCAATCTTTTTGAAAAAAGAATTCCTTGGTGAAGGGACTGTTGCCTCTAAGGTCGAACTTGAGGAAGTTCGACAGGTGGAAAAATCAACACAAGTTGTTGAACCTGAATCGAATTTGGTTAGATCAGATCTGGAGCCCATTGTTCCTGCACCCTTAAGGCGGTCTGGTAGAGTACCACGTCAACCGGACAGATACTATAGTTTCTTGGTCTGAGATGGCGATCCTGTCGAACTTGATGAAAATGATGAGGATCCAATCACCTACATGGATGCAATGCAGAGACCTGACTCTGAGAAATGGCTAGAGGCTATGAAATCCGAAATGGAGTCTATGAAGGTCAACGATGTGTGGACATTGGTTGACCCACCCGAAGGAGTAAAACCTATAGGGTGTAAGTGGATCTTCAAGAGGAAGAGGGGCACAGACGGAAAGGTGGAGACCTATAAAGCCTGTCTGGTTGCCAAGGGATATCGTCAACATTATGGTATAGACTATGATGAGACATTTTCTCTTGTGGCAATGCTCAAATCCATTCGAATTATGCTTGCGATAGCTGCCCATCTGGACTATGAAATGTGGCAGATGGATGTGAAGACAGCTTTCCTAAATGGAGAGCAGAACGAAGAGGTGTATATGATACAATCTGAAGGGTTCACATCCACAGATGAGTCTAAGGTGTGCAGGCTACAGAGGTCCATTTATGGACTTAAGCAGGCATCCCGAAGTTGGAACATACATTTTGATAGAATGATCAAAACGTATGGCTTCATTAAGTACAGAGAAGAGCTCTGTATTTATAAGTAGGCTAATGGTCCAGTGGTGGTATTTCTTGTATTGTATGTGGATGACATTCTCTTAATCGAAAATGATGTCCCTACATTATAGGGAATAAAGATTTGGCTGTCATCATAGTTCTCCATGAAGGATATGGGAGAAGCTTCCTACATCCTAGGGATGAGGATCTACAGGGATAGATCTAAAAGATTGCTTGGCTTATCCCAGTCCACGTATATTGATACTATGCTGAAGAGGTTCAGCATGGAGAATTTCAAGAAAGGCTATCTACCGATAGGCCATAAAATTTCTCTCTCGAAGAGGGATTGTCCAACAATACCTCAAGAGAGAGAGCGTATGGATAGAATTCCATATGCTTCGACAATGGGATCTATCATGTACGTCATGACATGTATACAACCAGATGTGGCATACTCATTAGGGGTAGTGAGTAGATACCAATCTGATCCAGGGGAGAATCACTGGAAGGTTGTTAAAACCATCCTGAAGTATTTAAGAAATACTAAGGACCAGTGGCTTGTTTACGGTGAATCAGACTTGAGACTTATGGGGTTTACAAACTCCAGTTTCCAGTCTAATCTCGATGACAGCAAGAGTGTGTCAGGATTTATTTTTACCCTTAATGGTGGGGCTGTCTGCTGGAAGAGTTCCAAGCAGCACACTATGGCTGATTCAGTTTGCAAGGCAGAGTATGTTGCTGCATCAGATGCTGCCAAAGAAGCGGTGTGGCTGAAGAAATTCATCACCAAGCTCAAAGTAGCACCCTCCCTTATTGGTCCAGTTCTGCTCTACTGTGACAGCTCTGGAACCATTGCTCAGGCGAAGAAACTGAAGGCACACCAGCGGACGAAGCATATTCTGCGCCGCTATCATCTCATCTAAAAAATTATGGATCGATGTGACGTCGACCTTCAGAAGATCGACGAAAAAGGAGAACCTGACCGATCCATTCACTAAAACCATTGTGGTGAAGGAGTTCGACAACTTCAAGTCAAAGATGGGTATTAGATACTGTACCGATTGGCTTTAGGCCAAGTGAAAGATTGTTGGAAATAGTGTCCCAAAGCCAATTGTCAGTCTGTTGACGGTTGTGCTCTTTCTTGTATTAGTATATGAATTATAAATAAATAAAAATTATTTTAATATTTTTCATCACAAATTGTTTCATCTTCTAATGAACTCCTGTGTTGTGGTGAAGTCCTTAGGACTATTTAGACTTGACAAAGGAGGATTTGTCGTTTAGTCCTTAAACCTGTTCACGATAAAATGATACATTGTTACCAAGGACAACAACGTTTATCAAGCATAGGTCATTGTGTGCCATATAGGTTGGTTGTCCTCTTAACCAAGGAGTGTGGAGACACTGGTATGGCATACAGGTGAGATGTAAGGGTACATCTGCACTGAACATGACCGACTCTGGAGCTTTATCTGCTGTCAAGATTTGCTCCGATAGGATATGAGTATAAATGTCCCTCCGACCTGAGACCGTCAAGGTGACTTGCAAGCAACTCACTGCACTTAGGCATTAGACTACCTGAATTTCTAATTCAGTGATGGAAGGCTGCTGGGTGTAGTCAAGTACTTGACTTGTCGGTGCGTGTGTCAAAATGAGATTGACCACTCCAATTCAGGAGCTATGTACAGTCGTGTTTCAATTTAGCAAAACCTTGGTCAGGGTAGTCCTAGTGAGGAGTCACAGGATTGATTGAGTTGAGCACGATTCGGATGATCTGATCAGGGTTGATAGTTTAACCCTGAGTCATCCTATACACTGGGGTCAAAAGGGATGAATTATACAGTAACCATATTCGCGTAGGTTCTGAATATTATGATTGCGACTATTTGACCTATCCGAACGTCGGGTACCATTGCTAGATGGTCACTTCGATTAGTATAGGAATTGGTTCCTATGCTATCGGCTTAGGTTCGAACCTGCGGGTCACACACATTAGAGGTTCCTATCTAGTCTGATGGCTGGTGAAGAGTCCCACTGGACAGGGACTCTTCGACCAAGAGTCCAAATACTCAGGGACTCTGTGATTGAGAATCAAAATTCTCTGATCATGAGTTCCACACATTTTGGGTACCCGGGTCAAGAGTCCCATTGGTTTGGGACTCTTCGATCAAGGTTTCATATCGATGGACTTTGATGCCCGATTGCCCATCAGATTTAGACTCAGTATTTATGAGAGGTTTAATTAGTGATTTGATCACTAATTCACTCAATTTGATTGAGTAATTATTTTTGGATCAAGTCCAATTGAATTGGATTCAGTTGGGTTTGACTCGATTAGGTTAAGAGTTGACCTAATCGCAGAGGTGGTTTGGTCCCTGATTTGATCAGGGGTTGGGCTTAGTCAATTTTTGATTTGATTAAGATTTTATTGAGCCTAATTAAGCCTAATTATATTAGATTTAATTTAGTCTAAGTGTGCCTAACCTATTTTAATAAGGTTGGTTCAATTAGGTTTGAAACCACCTTAACTTATCTCCCTGCGCCACCTCACCTCACCTGCACCTATTTGAATTCATGAGAAACAAGTTCTCATGAATTTTCTCCCATGCAGAAGCCTTCCCATGCCCCTTATGTGTGTGCCATCTGAGTGGATAAAGATGGTTGGTTGGCCATTCAAATTCAAATAAAGTTTGAATTTGAATGGACAACTAATCCCATGCGCCACCTTATCCACTTGTGCGCCACTTCCTCCACAAGAGAAAAAGTTTCTTGTGTAAACTCTCCATGCACAAAGAAGCCCACACCCCTCTTTTCTCATGCCAAGAGTGGATAAAGATTGGTTGGTTGGCATTTGAATTCAAATTCAATTTGAATTCAAGTGAGCAACCACCTAGCTTTATCCTCTCACGCGATAAAGACACAATTGCACTGTTTTAAAAGAAAAAATGAAGAGGGGGCGTGTGCACAATTTTATCTGAGAGAGAAGGCTGTGTGAGAAGGCCTTGTGCATGAGATTGGAAGTTCAAAAAATTTTGAGAGAAAAGAAAAGAAAAGAAAGAAAGTGGGCACAGGATTTTCTGTGAGTACCCTAGGGTTTCTGCCTAGGGTTCGAGAAGTGAGAAGGTGAGCTACGAATGTCGTGAGCCCACCAAACTTTAGGGAGAGCTTCATCAACCTCTCAAGTATATCTGCTGATGATCCAGAGTATCCAAGGAGTTGACAGATCAAGATCGAAGGAGTTCGATCAACATCAGCCATCGAAAGGGTTTTGCAACGAACTAGCATTCGTAAGGAGCTGATCAGACCAGGAGCTTCGTATGGATGATCCACAGAGGTTAGACATACTGTGTGGCTATGTTATGATGATCAAACTTTCTCGACGGTGATCAGACTATGGCGATCGACTACCTGCATGAAGGTAATATGTTTTGAACACATAACAGTAAAATATTTACTGTAAAAGTTTAAATTTTAAATTTAAATGCATGCTATATATATCATATTTAGATCTTTGTGTAGGGTTAATACATATTAATTAATTAGATTAATTAATAATTTTCATTGTAAAATTATAATTTTGAAAAAGTTTTAAAATTACTGTTTTACCCCTGCACTGAAATTCACTTCAAACTAATATAAGGATATAGATGCTCATTAGAGATTGAGTTCACTGAATTAACCTATGAGAGAATATTAGATGGAGTTTTATTTACATGTTAACTGATATTTCTCTAGTGAAAGTTGTGTATGTGATCCCTAGACCTGAGGTCATCATGGTACCTTGTGTACTTAGATCCATATTTTGGTTCACTACCTAACTTGATTCTCTGATCTTTGTGTGGGGTGTTCTGGATATGGTAAAGAGTGTATAGAGGTTGTGTGTGATCAATAAGGGATCAGTCACTCCTAATAACGGGAGCGAACATCCTATGTGATCTCATAGGTCATTAATTCGAAAGTCTTTGGCCAAAGTAGGATGATAATTAGAAAAAAAAATTTTAATGTATCATCCACTAAATCATCACCTCCTAATCGAGATACATAATGATAACTAATTGGGTTTGATATATTTTTATGCCCATAGCTCATCTAAGATGTTGTTTGACTGAAGGATTAAATTACACGAGAACTTATCACTGAGGGATATTTTGATAATTTTTTATCAAAATTTTAAATCTTTTAGATAGTCATGACATGTTGCTAGATATCAATCTTGGATAATAGATTTATCAAAATTAAAAGAGTTTAATTCTAGAGTCAATTTGAAAGAGTCTAAGTTTATTGAGACTCTTCGAATGACCTAATCTCATCAGATTAGGGTTACGTTGAAAGTCTTGGTCCACTGCTAGATAGATTTGGAACCCAATGGATCACACACTTTGAGATTTGATCTTAGTTTATTTAATTAAAGTTTAGTATAGATTTTGTGGGTTAATTTGATATGCGAGCATATTATATTAACCCAAGTTCCTAAATTGGTTTAGATCAAATTGTTTGAGCTAACCTAAACTAGTTATCTTTGACCTAATAGGATTGGGTCAATTTAAATTGGATCCTTATCCAACTTGAATCAGATTCAAGTGGAGGACTCCTCCATGCCCACTAGAACCCACACAAAAATTAATGCTGCCCCCTTTATTTTTGGCATGTGAAAGAAAGATTCGTTCTTAAAGAAGGCTTTTAATTTTTATGCATTGCCATAATTTTCCAACCAGATCTCTTATGTTTTGATACCAAAATTAATTGGATTTTCTATGACACATAGAGAAGGAAGATTCCTTCTATTGTAAGTATCTAAAACACCAAAAATTCACTCAATGAATTTATTTGGTGCATGGGAAGTTGGAGCACCAAAGGTTGGCACCCCTTCATCCTATGTGACATCCCTTGGTCCCTTATTTATAGGGGATGTCCCAAATAGTTTCTTGCTCAAATTTTTGGCTAAAATTAGAGAGAATGACGTGGTAAATATAGAAAAAAATTCTAAAAAAAAATTAATAAAAAAGAAAGGGGAATTTGAGTGGCAAAAGTTGCAAGAAAGGTGGTGAGATTTTCAGTAAGTGTTGCTTGAGTGCCCTAGGGTTTGATCTTTTCATATGTTAGAGCTAAAAATAAAATTCTAGATTGTATGACATCTGAAGAGTATTTTCTTGGTGTCATTATGATAGTAAGAATGAAAGCAACTAGACTTTGGCACGATCATGATGCAAGTTCGAAGTCGACAGTGTTCTTGAGAAGATAAGGCTGTGGCAGCACACCAGTTGGGAAGAACCTTGGCCAACATCTATGTGGATCACCATTGAAGGACTTCTACCTTGAAGTCTCATGGAGAACACCAATATACCACTTTTTTATTTTGATGAAAATATAAAATTCTATCCCTATGCATGCTTGTTTTTGCTTTGATTGATATCGGCATGGTGATTCTAGGGTTTAGATTCCGACTCGATAGTTTTATGTGATAGAACTACTGATTTGTATGATTTTAAAATTTTTAAAATTTACTTTTCACTGTGTAGTCGAAACCCAACAGTGGTATCAGAGCTACTCTTGTCTGATTCAATCAAACAAGTGTAATTTCGTAGCATAGAATCATTCTTGTTCATATCCTGCCAAAAATGTAGCATTACTTTTAGCATCGATTCTTCAAACTTAAAAATTATTTTAGATTTTTAGTAAATCATGACTTTAAATTTTAATTATTAAATTATAAATTTATGATAATTTAAAATTTTTATTATCATGGTATCATGATGCTTAAATCGATGTATAGAAAATACGGTGTTATGCATGCCTAATTAGATTAGGGTTTGTTATATTATATGAATTTGTAAGTCATATGTTATAACTTTGATTACACCCTTATATGATTTTTGGCATGATAATGTGATTGTTATTATAAATAGTTGAAGCATACAAATTTGCATAATTTGTAGTATACATTTTATGCACTTATAATTAGGATGTGCCGAGATCAGTTTAAAGTCTCTCATTTAATTATATTAAGTTGTAATGTTAGAATTTACTTTTTAATTAAAAGTCAAATTCCTAAGATCAATTGGTGTCAAAAAAAGTGTAAATGGTGGTTTTATAATTAAATCTATATGCTGGCCTGACCAACTCTATTGGTGTCTAAAAAGCCTACGAAGAGCCTCCCACCTACCTACTTGGTCAATTTGGTCTTATTGAATTTTGAACTTAGATTGATTAAGTGATGTAGATATTACAAAGGCCTTCCTTCAAACTTGGTTGATAGAGTATGTCAAGATCTTAGTGAGCTTGTTGTACTATCCACAAGGCTTACTATATAAATTGACATGATGTTGATCAAGTGGATATTGATGCTTATGGCATATTTGAATAATGTTACTTTGTTATGCTATCCACAAGGGTAGCATTGTTTAAATATGACCATATGGATTGAAGGGTCAACTTAACTAGAACACTACAGTTTGTTGTGCTATCCACAAGATTATATGTGATCTAGAGGCCAGAGTAAATGATGTTAAGAATTGTAAAAGTATATTTGGTAAAGAGTTATCTACTCTTGAACTCATGAATACTTGTTGTACTATCCACAAGGTGTTTGTGAGGAATAGAGATCTCAATCCCACTAAGTGACATTAGTGGGAGACACAATTAGATAAAAGTCCTAGTCTAGTTGTGCATGTCATCATGAGTTGTCTACTTATATTATATTCTGGTTGCTGTATATTAACTACGCACATGGCATCCTCACTTTTACTTAGAGGTATCCTAGATGCAAACAAGTTGACTGGACCCAACTATGTCGATGGGTTAAGGAACTTGAGAATTATTTTCACTTAGAAGAAAGTCTCCAATATTCTGGATACACATGCTCCAGATTCTCTTAGGGAAGATGCTTTTGAGAAGGAAAGGGCAACATATAAGATATGGAAAGATAACAGTGTGACTGTCAAATGCATCATACTTGCTTCTATGAGCAATGAGCTTCAGAGGCAGCATGAGGACATAGACATTTCCTCTATTCTCCTTAATCTTAAGGAGTTATATAGGGAACAAAGTCGAACTGCTCGATATGAGATATCAAAGTAGTTATTTCATGCCTACATGATTGAAGGCACCTCCATGCAAACACATGTCCTAAAGATAATTGATTTGATCACTCATCTGGGACAATTGAGTTTTTTCATGAATGGTGAACTGAGCCTGAATTTGATCCTGCAGTATCTCCCTGACTCTTTTTCTCAGTTTGTTATAAATTATCATATGAACAAACTGAACATTAGCTTGTCTAAGCTGCTGAATATGTTAAAAATAGCAGAGAGCCATTTCAAGGGTAAAAAGACTTAAGTCCTTCATGTTGATAAGAACTATAAGAAGAAGGCAAAGAAGGGTACTAAAAAAAGGATGAACCCTAAGGCTAGCATCTCCAAGAAGAAAGCGAAGAAGATCTCTGCCAAAGGTACTTGCTATCAATGTGGCAAGGAGGGCCACTGAAAGAGGAATCACAAGGAGTATCTTGCAACCATAAAATCAGTAAATATTGCTAAAGGTTTGTGTATGATACAAACTAATTTATCATTAAGTACTTCAATATCAGATTCTTGAGTATTGAATACCGTCTATGGTTCACACCTTTGCAAATCATTGCAAGATCTATAGGAAGTAATGAATCTAAATAAAGGGGACTTCGAACTGTTTGGTGCTAGTAGAGAGTCCATTTAGATCGAAGTCATACGAACCAGGGTTTTGAAGTTACCTTCGAGCAAAATTTTGAAACCGAAGACCTGTTATTATATTCTTGATATTATTAGAAATATTATTTCTGTACTATTATTATTGGAACAAGGTTTTGAAATAATTATAAAGAATAATGGTTGTTCTATTTATTATGTGTCACATAATAAAAAATAATTTTTAAAAAATTTAAAATAAGTAAATCAATAGCTTTATCAAATAAAACTATCGAGCTGAATCCAAAACCCTAGAATCACTTTGTCGATCACGATCAAAGTAAATTCAAGCATGCAAAAAATAAAAAATTATACTTTAATCAATATGAAAAAGGTGGCACATTGGTGTTTTTCATAAGATCCCAGATAGAAGTCCTCCAATGGTGATTCACACGGAAGTTGGCCAAAGTCCTTCCCAACCGGTGCACTGCCGCAGCCTTATCTTCTCAAGAACACTACCGGCTTTAAACTTTCATCACGATCGCACCAAAGTCCAATTACTTTCGATCTCACCACTAGAACAACACCAAAAGATACTCTTCAGATGTCATACAATCTAAATTTAATTTTTGACTCTAACATATGAAAAAATCAAATCCTAGGGCACTCAAGCAACACTTGTTGAAAATCTCACCACCCTGGTAGCAACTTTTGCCACTCAAAATTCTCTCTTTTTTCTTTAAATATTTTCCAAACTTTTACTATGTTTACCACATCCTTCTTCTTTGTTTTAGCCAAAAATCATCACAAGAACCCATGTGGGGCATCCCCTATAAATAGGGGACCAGGGGATGTCACATGGGATGAAGGGGCACCAACCATTGGCACTCCAACTTCCCATGCACCAAATAAATTCACTGAGTAAATTTTTGGCAATCCAATTACTTGAAGCAAAGGACTCTTAGTTTTCTATGTGTCATAAAAAATTTAATAAATTTTGATATCAAAACATTAGATTTCTGATCAAGAATTTAAGGTAACATGTTGAAAATTAAGAGTCCTCATTAAGAAGGACTCTTCCTTTCACATGCCTAAAATAAAGGGGGTGGCATTTATTTTTGCTATGGTTTTTGTGGACATAGAAGAATCCTTCTCCACTTAAAACTATTTCAAGTTGGATAAGGATCCAATCCAAATTGACCCAATCCCATTAGGTCAAAGCCAACTGGTCTAGGTTAGCTCAAACACTTTGATCTAAACAAATTTGGAAACTTGGGTTAATATAATGTGCTAGCACATCAAATTAACCCATAAAATTTATATTTAACTTTAATTAGATCAGACAAGGCCAAATCTCAAAGTGTGTGACCCATTAGGTTTCAAATCTAGCCAGTAGTGGATCAAGACTTTTGACGTAACTCTAATCTGATGAGATTAGGTCACCCGAAGAGTCCTTATCAACTTGGACTCTTCCAAATTGACTTCAAAATTAAACTCTTTTAATTATGAAGAATCCACAAGTCAAGATTGACATCTAGCAATGTGTCATGACTATTCGAAAGATTTAAAATTTTAATAAAAAATTATCAAAATATTTTTTAGTGGCATGTTTTCGTGTAATTCAATCGTTCAGTCAAATAATATCACAGATGAGCTGTGGGCATGAAAATATTTCAAACCCAATCACTTATCTTTATGTATCTCGATTTGAAAGTGATGATTCAGTTGATGATACATTAGAAATCTTTTTTTAATTATCATCCTGCTTTGGCCAAAGACTTCTAGAATCACCGTCCTATGAGATCATATAGGATGCTCACTCTCCTTATTAGGAGTGACGATCGCTTATTGATCACTCAGAACCTCCATGCACACTTCACCATATCCAGAACATCCCACACAAGGATCAAAGAACTAAGTTAGGTAGTGAACCAAAATACTGATTATGTGCATAAAGTACCATAGTGATCTTAGGTCAAAGGATCACTTACACAATTTTCACTAAAAAATATTAGTTGATATATAAATAAGACTCATTTGATTATTCTCTCATAGGTCAATTCAGTGAACTTATTCTCTAATGAGCACCCATATCCTTGTATTAGTATCATCATACAAGTGATTGTGAGATCAACCATCCTCATTTTGAGCATACATAGGACATGCCAGTCTTACCGATATCATTAATCTCCGACTTAATGTACCAATGATTAAAAATATTTTAGGTTAGGCTATCAAAGAATTAGATCTCACTGGCATGATCTTATCACGGCCCTAAAATATTGTCCAACCTATGAGATTTATTATAATCCTAAAATAATAAATGCAGCATATAATGAAATAAAAATACTTATTTTAATTAATAAATATCATTTATATGAGTTTGCAAGATAAATTACAATAAATATTCTATCACATCACATATGCGATAGGCTTGTAGGGCATTATTCTTTCAATCTCCACTTGCACTTAAAGCCAATTGCTCCTTTACTTGATACCCATGCTATCAAGATGGCGGTCAAACTGTTGCATTAACAAGGCCTTAGTGAATGAGTCCGCTATATTGTTCTTGGTGTCAACTCGCTCCATGATCATCTCTTCGATAATATTCCGAATGAAGTGGAACCATCTTAGGATGTACTTGGATTTATAATGAAATCTTGGTTCTTTGGCTTGAGCAACTATCCCAGTATTATCACAATAAAGAGGTACTGGTTGTTCAATCCTTAAACCACACCCAACTCTGTGATGAATTTCTTCATCCAGACAGTCATCTTAGCAGTCCTCACTTGCAGCAATATACTAAGCCTTAGTGATCGAGTAGCAACAGTTTACTGTTTGAAATTTTTCAACTTACTGTACCACCATACAAAGTGAACACATACCCAAATATCGATTTGCTATCATCCAGATTAATTGAAAACTAGAATCGGTATAACCTTTCATTTAAATCAGATCCACCATATATCAAAAAATATCTCTAGTCTTCTCAAGTATTGAGTATGTTTTTCACAGCTTTTCAATAATCCTCCTCGAGATCAACCTAAAATCTGCTTACAATGATCAAGGATAAGCAACATCAAGTCTGATACATAACATAGCATACATTATTGATCCTACAGTCGAAGAATAAGAAATAGAACTTATTCTATTTCTCTCTTAGGTGTCTTAGGAGACATCTTCTTAGAGAGTTGTATGCTATGACCTATGGGCAAGTAACTCTTTTACTTTCCTCTATATTGAACCTCTTCAACATAAGGTCAATGTACCTAGACTGAGACAAGCCTACCATCCTATTCAATCTATCTCTATAGATCTTAATACCAAGTATATAGGATGCCTCACCCAAGTCTTTCATGAAAATTTTTGTGATAGTCAAGTTTTGACTGATTGCAATATCGAGATATCATTCTCAATGAGCAGTATTCATCCACATACAAGACCAAGAAGACAATAGCACTCTCACGAGTCTTTTGTATACACAAGTTATCCATATTTTTGATAAAGCAAACAATTTACTATCTCATCAAAATGGATGTTCAGCTCCTCGATGCTTGTTTCAATCTATGTATGGATCTATTCAGCTTGCATACCTGATTTGCTCTCCCACTTGAGATAAATTCCTCTGGTTGAGTCATATAGACTTCTTCCTCAAGGATTTCATTTAGGAAGACATTCTTGACATCCATTGTCAATCTCATAGTCATGATATGCTACAATAGCAAGCATTATCCGAATAGACTTGAGCATGGCTATCGATAAAAAATTTTTCATAATCAAACTTATTTTTGTTTAAATCTTTTACCACAAGCCTGACCTTATAGGTCTCTACCTAGCATCTGCTCCAATCTTCTTTTTGAAGACTATTTGCAGCCTATTGGGATCACACCCTCAGGTGCATCAACCAAAGTCCATACTTGGTTGTCATACATGGAGTCCATTTCAAATTTCATGGCATTTAGCTACTTGTCAGAGTCACTACTCATGATAACTTTCGAATAGGTCGTAGGATCATCATTCTCAATGATGTGGTTGTATTATTATTCTCAATGATAAATCCATACCTGAGTGGTACACTATGCACTCTACTTGACCTTCGAAGAGGAGGTGTATGTAGTGGTTGTGCCTCAACAATGGCACATTTGGTTGAGAACTATTTGGTGAATCTGGATGGGTTGTAGGTTTTGAACTTCCTTAAGTTTAACAGACCTCCACTGCCTCCTTCTTGGATAAACTCTTTCTCAAGAAAATGGCATGCCTACCAACAAACACCTTTTGTTGAGTAGGGTTATAGAAGTAGTATCCTATACTCTCCTTGGGATAACCTATAAATCTATATTTTTTGATCTAGCATCCAGCTTATGTCCATCAACATTTTTCACATAAGCCGGACAACCCCAAATCTTAAGATGCTTAAGATTGGTCTTTTACCTTTTATATTTCATATGGAGTGCTAGAAATAGATTTCAAAGATACTTTATTTAAAATATATGCTGTAGCCTTGAGGGTATCCCCAAAAGGATAACGAAAGATCCGTGAAACACATCATGGACCGCACCATTCTAATAAGGTGCGATTCTTCTTTTCATAATTTTATTTAATTGTAGAGTATAAGGAGGTATCCATTGAGAGAGTATTTTATTTTATTTCAAATAATCAAGGAACTCACTAGATAAGTATTCTCCTCCTCGATCGATCGAAGAGTTTTAATACTTTTACAATTTTTTTCTCGACCATTCTTTGATGCTCTTTAAATTTATCAAAGCTTAAATTTATATTTCATTAAATACACATATCCAAACTTAGACCTATCATCAGTAAATGTGATGAAGTAAGAGTATCCACCTCTGCTTGAGTTGACATTGGACCACATACATCAGTATGTACAAGGTCCAAAATATCACTCCCCTATCTCTATGTCCAGTAAATGAGTCTTGATCATTTTTTTATGAGGTAAGATTCACAAGTTTCATATGATTCATAATCATAAGGATCAAAAAATTATCTTTGTATAACTTGTTAATCCTTGACTCATTTATATGGCCAAGTCGGTAGTGCCAGAGGTATGTAACATTCACATCCTCTCTCTTTTTTTCTTCATATTATCAACATGAAGTACATTATCATTAAGTGAAAGAAACATAAGACCATTATCAATAAAAGACTTCCATAATATTCATTAGAAAAATATATAGAACAACTATTATTCTTTAATTATTTTAAAATCTTGTTCCAATAACAATGTACAAAAATAATATTTCTAACAATATTTGAAATATAATAACAGGTCTTCAGTTTCAAAATTCTATCCGAAGGCAACTTCAAAATCTGGTTCCTATAGCTTCGCCTAATGGACTCTCCACTAGCACGAAAGCTCGAAGTCACTTTATTCAGATTTCTTATTTTTTGTAGATCCTACAACGATTTCAAAGGTGTGAGCCACAGGCGGTATCCAATACCCAAAAATCTAAAAATGAAGTACTTAATGATAAATTAGTTTGTATCATATACAAACCTTTAGCAACACTTGCCGATTTCATGGTTGCAAGGTACTCCTTGAATTTCTCTTCCAGTGGCCCTCCTTGCCACAGTGATAACAAGTACCTTTGGCGGAGACCTTCTTCACCTTCTTCTTGAGATGCTAGCCTTAGGGTTCATCTTTTTCTTAGAACCCTTCTTTGCCTTCTTCTTGCTGATCTTATCAACATGAAGGACCTGAGCCTTTTCACCTTGAAATGGCTCTCTGCTGTTTTCAACATATTCAGCAGTTCGGAAGCTGATGTTCATTTGTTCATATGATAATTAATGACAAACTGAGAAAAAGAGTCAGGAGAGACTGCAGGATCAAATCCTGCTTAGTTCACCATCCATGGCAAAATCAGTTATCCCAGATGAGTGATCAAATCAATCATCTTTAGGACATGCATTTGCATGAAGAACCTTCAGTCATACGGCACGGAACAACTGCTTCGATATCTCATATCGAGCAGTTTGACTTTGTTCCCATATAGCTCCTTAAGATTAAGGAGAATAGAGGGAACGTCCATGTCCTCATGCTGCCTCTGGAGCTCATTGCTTATGGAGGCAAGCATGATACATTTGATAGTCACACTATCATCTTTTCACATCTTATATGCAGCCCTATCCTCCTCGAAAGCATCTTCCTAAGAGAATCTGGAGCAGGTGTATCTAGAATGTAGGAGATTTTCTTCTGAGTAAGAATAATTCTCAAGTTTCTTAACCAGTCGACATAGTTAGGTCCAGTCAACTTGTTTGCATCTAGGATACCTCTAAGTGAAAGTGAAGATGCCATGAGTGAGTTAATCTACAACAATAAGAACATAATATAAGCAGACAACTCATGATGACATGCACAACTAGACTAGAACTTTTATCTAATTGTGTCTCTCACTATTTTATCGAACTTCATAGCCCTCAAATATAAAAATGAGAAATATTCTAATATTTCTTAGTGGATTGAGATCTTATTCCTCACAAAACCTTGTGGATAGCACAACAAGTATTCATGAGTTCAAAAGTAGGTAACTCTTTACCAATTATACCTTTATAATTCTCAACATCTTTCATTCTGCCTCTAGATCACATATAGTCTTATGATAGCACAACAAACTATAGTGTTCTAGTTAAGTTGACCTTCAATCTATATGGTCATACTTAAACAATGCTGCCTTGTGATAGCACAACAAAGCAACACATTCAAATATGCCATAAGCATCAATATGCACTTGATCAACATCATGTCAATTTCTATAGTAAGCTTTGTGGATAGCACAACAAGCTCACTAAGATCTTGACATACTCTATCGACAAGTTTGAAGGAAGGTCCTTGTAATGTTTACACACTAATCAATCTAAGTCAAAATCAACAAGACCAAATTGGCAGGTAAGTAGGTGGGAGGCTCCCCGTAGCTTTTCTAGACACCAAAAAGTTGGCAGGCCAGCATATGGACCTAATTAGAAAACTATCTATCACATTTTTTCGACACAATTGATCTTAAGAATTCAACTTTTGATTAAAAAGTAAATTCTGACATTACAACTTAATATAATTTGATAGAGGACTTTAAACTGTCTCAGCACATCCTAACTACAACCATATAAAATATACACTACAAATTATGCAACTTGACATGCTTCTACTATTCTAAATAGCAATCATATGACATGCTAAAATCATATAAGGGTGCAATGGATATCAAAACATATGTCAAGCATATCGAAGAAAAAATAGCAAACTCTAATCACATTAGGCATGCTTACACCCTTAACAATGCATCAATTTGAGCATCATACAACCATGATAATATAAAATTTAAAATTATCATAAATTAATAATTTAATAACTAAAATTAAATATCATGGTATATATAAAGTCAAAATAATTTTTGAGTTTAAAGATTGATGCTATAAATCAATCAAAATTTTTTAGCAAGATATGCACAAGAATGATTCTATGCACAACTATTGCACTTGTTTGATCGAATCAGACAAAGGTGGCTCTGATACCACTATTGGATTCTGGCCATACAGTAAAAAATAATTTTTAAAAAATTTAAAATAAGCAAATCAATAGTTTATCAAATAAAACTATCGAGCCGAACCCAAAACCCTAGAATCACTTTGCCGATCATGATTCAAGCAAATTCAAGCATGCAAAGAGATAGAAAATTATACTTTAATCAATATGAAAAAGTAGCATATTGGTGTTTTCCACAAAATATCAAGGTAGAAGTCTTCCAACAGTAATCCACATGGAAGTTGGCCAAAGTCCTTCCCAACCAGTGCGCTGCCACAGCCTTGTCTTCTCAAAAAGACTATTAGTTTCGAACTTGCATCATGATCGCACCAAAGCCCAGTTACTTTCGACCTCACCACCAAAATAACACCAAGAAGATACTCTTCAGATGTCATACAATCTAGATTTTATTTTTATCTCCAACACATGGAATAAACCAAATTCTAGGACACTCAAGCAACACTTGCTGAAAATCTCACCACCCTTGTAGCGAATTTTGCCACTCAAAATTCCCTCTTTTTTTTGCTCAAAAATTTTTCAAAATTTTTCCTCCATTTATCACATCATTCCTCTTAGTTTTAGCCAAAATCACATTTAGAAGCCATGTGGGGCATCCCCTATAAATAGGGGACCAGGGGATGAAGGGTTGCCAACCTTTGGTGCTCCAACTTCCCATGCACCAAATAAATTTACTGAGTAAATTTTTGGTGATCTAGTTATTTAGAGTAAAAGAACTCTTAGTCTTTTACATGCCATAAAAAATTTAATAAATTTTGAAATCAAAATATAGGATTTCTGATCGAGAATTTAAGGTAACGCATAAAAAATTAAGAGTCCTCATTAAGGACTCTTCCTTTCACATGCCTAAAATAAAGGGGGCGGCATTTATTTTTGTCATGGGTTCTTATGGGTAGAAGACTCCTTCTCCACTTGAAACTCTTTCAAGTTGGATAAGGATCCAATCCAAATTGACCCAATCCCATTAGGTCAAAGCCAACTGGTCTAGGTTAGCTCAAACACTTTGATCTAAACCAATTTGGAAACTTGGGTTAATACAATGTGCTAGCATATCAAATTAACCCATAGAATTTATATTTAAACTCTAATTAGAT
>NC_025994.2:32096388-32208539 GCF_000442705.2 Elaeis guineensis
ATGCTACAGCTAATATATACCTCAGGGTTTCGAATGGCTAGGAGATCGAGTTATGGTGTAGTCAAACTATAACACACTCAAGGTGAACTATCGATGCACCTCAGGTTAAAGAACTAGACACACAACTGCAGCATCGAGCTAGTCATTGACGAGAAGGTAGACTTCTTTATGACTGCTCGAGGTGGTCATGCTCAATACTCTCATTCTCAACGAATATCTATACTCTCATTTCGGTATCTCCACACTGTAGACTCAAGACACATCTACCCTAAGAAAGTGATCGTACACTAACCTTCCAGATCGATCACCATCCTTGTGATGATCCTATGGTCAGGAGCTGTTTATGAGTTAGTTATGTAAATTCATGTCTTAAATTTTTAACTCTTGAAAATATGAATTGACATTCCTACTAACTCGAAGGATGTATCACAGACACAATGTACACAATGTGATAGAAGAATAACCCATTTATTAATTTATAGTCAAAATTATAAATTTGCCCTTAGATTTGTACAAGAATGTGTCAACCAATCTGGCATCCAGGGCACACAACTAACAAACTCCCACTTGACCTAATACCAATTGGATACATATCTAAGTCCCATCTTCTCAAGGTGGGCTTCGATCTTCTGCTAGCTTAATGGCTTTGTCAGTGGATCTGCCACATTATCTGTGGAGTCGACTCTCTTAACCTCGACATAATCTTTTTCGAGATAATCACGGATCAGATGGAATCACCGCTCGATATGCATGGACTTCTGGTGAGACCTTGGCTCTTTAGCTAGGGTTATGGTGCCATTATTATCACAGTAAAGAGGGATGGCATCCGATGACATCACTCCAAGCTTCGTGGCAAACTTTTTGTACCAAAATGTCTCCTTCGCAGCTTCCGATGCAGCAATATACTCTGCCTCCATAGTGGAATCTACAATCACCGTCTGCTTGAAACTCTTCTAGCTAACTGCACCACCATTGCAAATAAACAGACTCTCAGATGTCGACTTTCGATCATCTATATCAGACATAAAGTCTGAGTCTGTATATCCTTGAATCTGGAGTTCTCCATTCCCAAATACTAGAAACATATTCTTAGTCCTTCTCAAGTACTTAAGGATACATTTCATAGAAGTCTAGTACTCTTCGCCTGGATTCGATTGATATCTGCTTGTGACACTCACAGCATGGGCTATATCAGATCGTGTACATAGCATGGCATACATGAGGCTCCCTATTATCGAAGCATAAGAGATTTTGCTCATACGTTCAATCTCCTTAGGTGTGCTAGGGCACATCTTCTTGGAGAGATGAATGCCATGTCTAAAAAGTACTAAACCTCTTTTGGAGTTTTCCATGCTAAACCTTTTTAGCACCTCCTCTATGTACATCTTCTGTGAAAGTCCCAGCATCCTATTTGGTCTATCTCATAGACCTTAATACCCAGTATAAAGAATGCCTCTCCTAGATCTTTCATAGAGAACTCCTTAGACAACCATACTTTGACTGAGGTCAACATGGGAATGTCATTCCCAATTAGGAGGATGTCATCTACGTACAATACGAGGAGGACAACTATGCTCCCACTGACCTTTTTGAATACACATGGTTCCTCCTCGTTCTTGATGAAACCAAATATTTTGATCACATCATTGAAATGAGTATTCCAGCTCCGAGATGCCTGCTTAAGTCCATAAATGGATCTTTGCAGCTTGTAGATCTTGTGATCATCATCACTGGATATGAAACCAAGCGACTATTCCATATAGATATCTTCCTCAAGATGTTCATTTAAGAATGCCATTTTCACATCCATCTGCCATATTTCATAATCAAAATAGGCTGCAACAGCAAGTAATGTGCGGATGGATTTTAGCATGGCTACAGGCGAGAAGGTATCCTGATAGTCAATGCCTTCTCGCTGACTATAATCTTTCGCTATGAGCCTAGCCTTAAATGTCTCTATATTTCCATCTGCACCTATCTTTCCCTTGAAGATCCATTTACACCCAATAGGTACAATACCTTCAGGTGGATCTTCTAAGGTCTAGACTTGGTTTGAGTGCATCAAGTCAATTTCTGATCTCATTATCTCTAACCATTTCTCGAAGTCGATATATGATATCGTCTTATCATAGGTCTTGGGATCATCACCATGAGCCCCATTTTCTGTGAGAAATATTTTCTCTACATCCTCTTGTATGGCACCTAAGTACCTTTCAGGAGGATGAAAAATCCTAGTCGATTTATGAGGTGGAAGAGGTTATATTAGGACTAGTTCTGATTGATTTGATTCCTCAGGTTCTTTAGCTCGTTGCTCTTGGGAGACATTCTCCTTGAGCTTAATTATTCTTCTAATGCCACCAACTTGAATAAACTATTTTTTAAGAAAAATAGCATTTCGACTCACAATCACATTATGGTCTTCCAGAATATAGAAATAGTATCCTAATAACTCTTTAGGATATCCTATGAATCGAGCTCTAAAAGATCTGAACTCTAACTTGTCCACCTACTATCTTTGACATGAGCCAGACAACCCCAAATTTTGAGATGATTCAGACTTGACTTCTTACCATGCCATATCTCATATGGTGTGGTAAGAATGATTTTTGATGGAACCCTATTCAATACATATATTGCTGTCATGAGACAATGTCCCCAAAGAAAATCAGGGAGGTTCGTGAAGCTCATCATGGAACAGACCATATCTAATAAGGTCTGTGTTTCTCCATTCTGAAACCCCATTAAGTTATGGCATTCTAGGTGGAGTCCATTGAGTGACTATGCCATTGTCCTTAAGATAGTCTAGGAACTCCCGACTAAGGTATTCACCTCCTCGATCTGATCGAAGAACCTTAATGGGCTTTCCTATTTATTTTTCTACTTTATGCCTGAATTCTTTGAACCTTTCAAAGACTTCAGACTTGTGTTTCATTAGAAATATATACCTGTACCTAGACATATCATCGGTAAAAGTAATGAAGTAGACATAGTTGCCTCTAACCGGTATATCAAATGGGCCGCACACATCCGTATGTACTAGGGCAAGTAGGTCTGTGGCCCTTTCCCCATGTCCTACAAAAGAAAGTTTGGTCATTTTACCTTGAATGTATGATTCACAAACTGAATATGACTCGAAAGTCAATGGACTCAACAGCTCGAATTTCTTCAATTTGTTAACCCTGTCTTCCACTATATGACCTAGCCTTAGGTGCCACAGATACCTATCATTTAGACTATCTCTAGGCCTTTTAATTCCAATGGCATTCACATTTTGCTCGATATTAAATATAAATACATCAATATGTAGTTGATGGAGACTGTTAATAAGAAAACCATCTGTAACTTTATTATTTTAATAAAATATGTTACAATGGTCCTTATGAAAGCTAATCACATAGCCTTCTTATGCAAAACATGAAACAGAAATCAAATTTCTGCTTGCTGCAGACATATAATAACAATTTCTAAGAAATAAATCTAATCCTAATGGTAATCGCAAAGGGTAGGTTTCCACAGCCACAGCAGCAACTCTTGCTCCATTTCCGACACGTAAGATCATCTTCCCATCCCTCAGCCTCTTGCTCTTTTCAAGACCCTACATAGAAGTGCACAAATGAGCACTAGAACCAGAGTCAAGCATCCAACTGGATGAAAAAAAATTGTAAGATTAGATTCTAAAATGAGCATACCTCCAGAAGGACCATCCTTCTTGTTCTTTAGGGTAGCCAGGTACTGAAGAAAGTTTCCCTTCCAATGGCCGTCTGATTGGCAGTGGAAATATTTTTCATTTTCAACAGCCTTCTTCTTCGGTTCTATCTTCTTCTTCTTCCCATCCACCTTCTGCTTCTTCACAAACTTCTTTTTCTTTCCAAAAGATTTTCTCTTGGAAGAAGTCCACTCCACAGTAAGAACTGAGCCTTTTGAACCCTTCATAGAAAGCTCAGCCATAACCAGCATGTTCATTAACTCGGCCAAGGTACACTGCATCTTATGCATATGGAAGTTCATGATGAATTGACCATATGCATCAGACAAGGACAGAAGGATCACATCAATCTGAAAACCTTGTCTAAGATGATACCGAGCTTTTCAAGCTCCTCAAGGTCCTTGATCATTGTCAAATAATGATCTTGGACTGATTGCCCATCACGCATTTTAGCCTTAAAAAGTCTTTGACATACTTGATACTTGGCTGCGCGACTTTGTTCACCAAACAACTCTTATAGGTGAGCCAACATTTGGCAGGTATTCAAAATGTTCTCATGTTGGTGCTGCAAGTCATCAGACATTGCACCCAATATGTAGTACCTTGCTTTGTTATCATCATCCATCCACTTTTTCAGAGACGCTCTCTGTTCAGCAGTCGGATGTGCTGGCATGGCAGGTGGATCCTGGTCCAAGACATGAGTCAATTTTTTGGAATTCAGAATAATTCTGTAGTTCCTTAACCGATCCTTGAAATTGGGTCCAGTCAATCTATGGATGTCTAGTATTTTAGTTAGGGGATTTGAGGCAGACATGTTTTCTGTAGAGAGTCAACAGTTTCTAGTTAGATTTTGTAATCAGACTTAACCAATTTATTTAGAAGTTTTGATTTAGGTCTCATTAAACTAGACTTGACATAGTCATAATAATTATGACTAATCTAGTGGCATGGGTTAGCTCGAATTTTTAGCCACCTCAAATCAGAATTGGGTCGACACATATGGCCAGATAAGTGAGACCGATGGAAGGGATATGCCATTAACTCGATAAGAACATATTCGAGTCAAGTAGCTCCCAATTAAAAATCAGTCGGTCGCATCTACACAACTTACCTTAGACACCAAATTGTCGAATCAAAACTAATTGGGTTAGCCTACAATCTAGGCTCTAACCACTGAGCCAAATTAGGTCTTAACTTGATCGAGTCACATCTTAATGTGATTCGACCTTGATCCAGACATAATCCTATTAAGCTGGTCAATTATTAGCTTTCATGATCCCACCTAACCAACTGTTGATTCGGTTTGATCAACTACTAGACCTAATTGAGCTACCCAAGTCTGAACCCAATTTTATGAAAATGACTTAGATCTGAAATTCTCAATTTTAGATCTAATTTAATTTCATAAGCTTAATTCATTAATTAAGTCTTGGGTTCATAAACAAAATATGTAAAATAAATCCTAGGGTTTCAAGATCTAGGATTTTGCAGAAAAGTAAGTTTTGATTTCTGATTAAGAATGAATGCGCAGCACCCCTACACGTCATAAGAACACCCCATTAAATGAGAGGAGAGGACTTTTAAACCCTACTTTATTCTTATGATCGGACGACCATGAGGAACACGTTAATCAGAAATATAAATTTAACTATAAAACTAGTTAGATCTAAATTTACATATCACATATACAATTTAAGATCTAACTAATACATACTTTGCATACATCTTATGTATCAAAAATTGATCTAATTAATATGCTTTTAGATTTAATACATCATATGTAACATTTAAAAAATAAATTTAAATTAAACTATTCAACATAAAATTTATTCTAGACAGTTACTAGAATAATTCTATAACTAGTCTAAGCATGCAACAGATCAATCTTATGCATTATCTAAATTTTTATTTTCTATTTTTGATCTGAATATATAATATTTATATCATCAAAATTAGATAATAAATTAGATCTAAATTATATTTTAATCTCATTAAAATATAAACTTACAAGACTATTCATAGATCAAACTATTCCGAGTCTAGTCATGTATCTCATGCATGTTAGATCTTCTCAGATTTAATTTTAAATATTTTGATTTTAGATCCTATTATATCTGATGTGATATCTAAAATCTTTTAATATCAAATAAATTAAAATTAAAATTAGATCTAAATTAGATCTGAAACTGAGCCATCAACCTGGCTCTGATACCAGTTGAAGGAAAAATCATCTTTTTCCTTGTAGGATCTTCCAAATTTCATCAAATCTGAGGTGGAATAATTTTAAAAAATTTTATTCTATATTTATTTTAGATCTAAATCTTTAGATATAATTTTATTATCTAATATTAATTCTAAAATAAATCTAAAAATATGAGGAAACATGAAATACCTCAAGGGTAATATGATTACCCTGTAGATGATCGCAGCAAGCTTGAGTTTTGATTTAGCCACGCAATCACCTGGCCTCTACCAGTATCCACTTGGGTAAGATCTGGATTATCTTCTCCTTACAAATCTTTATTCCAAAAATTAAACTAAATCTGATTAGGAAGATCTTCAAAAGTCTTCCTAAAGTTGGAGTAGTAGCCTATCGAAGAAGTCCTGTAGCCTTCCTGTTCAAGGCATCACCACGCCTTAGACCTTTGCCAGATGGACGTCCAACTCTTGGATGTAAAGAGGAGAGGGAGAGCTACAGATGGGATGTGGAGAAGAGGAAAGGGGGTGGCAGCTTTGATGGGTTTGGTGTAATCACATGAAACCCTAGGTGCAGATAGGGTTTATATAGACCCTGCTGTGCTATGCAGTGCCACATCATTCGATCAATCAAAAAATTTTAATAAATCCAAAAAAATTTTGATTGATTGAGTGATATCATCTGATCACATCAGATAAGAACCTCACTCTCTCTCCTATGTTGGCACCATCTTTGGATAAGCACAAAGGAAGGTTGGTGCCAACTAGTCCATGCAGATCAAGACTCTCCATCCTTATCCACTTGGGGTGCCCACTTAATCCAATTGGGCTCACGCCATAATCTGATTATGGCACTCAATTTAATATAGATTTGGCATATGGACACTCCACAAAAATCCTCCAATGAGCTCTTGCCAAGTGGCCTTTAGTTTAAGACTCATATGTCAATATTTGACAGATGTCCTAAAATAAAAATGGCAGGTGTCAAGAATTAGCAGGTGTTGTCTTAAATTTATCTAATGAATTAAGATAAGATTTTTTTGAGCTGGACAAGCTTTATTTAGACTGAGAGAAATCTTCTCAAGATTCTCTAGGTGAGTCAAATCACATTTGGCTCAGTTGAGATAGAAAAGATTACACGAGGAGAAAGTTAGATTCAATCGAGTGCTAGCATGATTTTCTTGAACCTAATTGGATCTAATCCAAATCAATTGAGCTAGTACAATTGATGACATTCAGATCCCAACCTTGTTAGTGACCCAGTTAGGTTCAATTCTGTATGGTAATGAGACATGTCATGACCTCATCATCGACATCATCGAAACTTCTTTCGATGGATCAGAACTCTTCTGATTCATACAATTAGAATGATCGATCATCAAGATCATTCTAATTGCTCTCAAAATCCATCAGTGACACCTAGAAGTATATGGTGGCAACCCATTAGAACTGAAGATGAACCTCTTGGTGCAGCTACCTGTGTGATTGAGTTCTTCTATCATGAGTCCCGACTGAATTAGGATTAAGGTGAACTCGTCAAACCCAACATCAGTGATATGAGTTAATCGATCGATCCGAGTCTGATGTGAAATCTCAATGGAAAACTCTTTTTCATTATTTACTCTATATGGTCATGGGCTTAAGGACTCGATCTTTCGATCACCATAGGACTACTCCTCTCATCTACCGAGGTTGATAGATCCCATCTTGGTGCGACCTAGTTCCTACAATAAATATGCTACAGCCAACATACACTTCAGGATTCTGAATGGCTAGGAGATCGAGTTATGGTATAATCAAACTATAACACACTCAAAGTGAACTGTCGATGCATCTCAGGTCAAAGAACTAGACACACAACTACAGCATCGAGCTAGTCATTAACGAGAAGGTAGACTTCCTTATGACTGCTCAAGATGGTCACGCTCAGTACTCTCATTCTCAACGAATACCTGTACTCTCACTTTGGTGTCTCCACACCATAGACTCAAGATATATCTACCTTAAGAAAGCGATCATACACTAACCTTTCAGATCGATCACCATCCTTGTGATGATCCTATGGTCAGGAGCTATTTATGAGTTGGTTATGTAAATTCATGTCTTAAATTTTCAGCTCTTGAAAATATGAATTGATATTTCTACTAACTCAAAGGATGTATCATAGACACAATGTACATAATGTGATAGAAGAATAACCCATTTATTAATTTATAGTCAAAATTATAAATTTGCCCTTAGATTTGTACAGGAATGTGTTAGCCAATCTGGCATCCAGGGCACACATCTAACAAAAATTTATACTTTCATCAAAATAAAAAAGTAGCATGTTGGTGTTCTCCATGAGACTCCAAGGTAGAAGTCTTCCAATGATAATCTACATGAAAGTTGGCTAAGGTCCTTCCCAACTGATGCGCTGCCGCAGCCTTATCTTCTCAAGAATACTATCGGATTCAAACTTGCATCACGATCGCACCAAAGTTCAGTTACTTTCAATCTTGCTATTAGAATGATACCAAGAAGAAACTCTTCAGATGTAATACAACTTAGATTTGATTTTTAGCTCCAACATATGAAAAATCAAACCCTAGGGCACTCAAGCAACACTTACTGAAAATCTCACCACCCTTTTTGCAACTTTTGCCACTCAAATTCTTATTTTTTTTTCTTAATTATTTTTTAGATTTTTTTTTATATTTACCACATCCTTGCCTCTAAATTTAGCCAAAAATCTTAGTAGAAAACCATTTGGGGTGTCTCCTATAAATAGAGGACCAAGGGATGTCACATGGGATGAAGGGGTGCCAACCTTTGGCACTCCAACTTCCTATGTGCGAAATAAATTAATCAAGTAAATTTTTGATGTTATAGATACTTTTAGTAGAAGAACTCTTCCTTCTCTATGTGTCATAAAAAAATTAATTAATTTTGGTATCAAAACATAGGACATCTGATTGGGAAATTATGGCAACGCGTAAAAATTAAGAGCCTTCTTAAAGGACTCTTCATTTCACATGCCAAAAATAAATGGGGTGGCATTAATTTTTTTATGGGTTCTAGTGGGCAAAGAGGAGTCCTTCTCCACTTGAAAATAGTTTAAGTTGGATAAGGATCCAATTTAAATTGACCCAATTCCATTAGGTCAAAGACAACTAGTTTAGGTTAGCTCAAATAATTTGATCTAAACCAATTTAGGAACTTGGGTTAATACAATATGCTAGCATATCAAATTAACCCATAGAATTTATATTAAACTCTAATTAAATCAGATCAAGACTAAATTTTAAACTGTGTGACCCATTAGGTTCCAAATCTAGCCAGCAGTGGATCAAAACTTTCGATGTAACCCTAATTCGATGAGATTAGGTCATCCGAAGAGTCCGAATCAACTTGGACTCTTTCAAATTGACTCCAAAATTAAACTCTTTTAATTTTGATAAATCATAAGTTCAGATTGACATCTAGCAATGTATCATGACTATCCGAAAGATTTAAAATTTTGATGAAAAATTATCAAAATATCCTTCAGTAGTAAGTTCTTGTGTAATTCCATCCTTTAGTCAAATAATATTCAGATGAGCTGTGGATATAAAAATATATCAAACTCAATCATTTATCATTATGTATCTCGATCAGAAGAAGATGATTCAGTTGATGATACATTAAATTTTTTTTTTTAATTATCATCCTGCTTTGGTCAAAAACTTCCGAATCAATGACTTATGAGATTACATAAAATGTTCGCTCCCTTATTAGGAGTGACTGATCCCTTATTGATCACACATAACCTCTATGCACTCTTCACTATATCCAGAACAACCCACACAAGGATCAGAGAACTAAGTTAGATAGTGAACGAAAGTATAGATCTAAGTATAGAAGGTACCATGGTGACCTCAGGTTTAAGGATCACATACACAACTCTCACTAGAGAAATATCAGTTGACATATAAATAAAACTCCATCTGATATTCTCTCGCAGGTCAATTCAGTGAGCTCATTCTCTAATGAGCACCCATATCCTTGTATTAGTATCACCACACAAGTGGTTGTGAGATCAATCACCCTCATTTCTAAGCATATATAGAACATGCCAGTCTTACCGATATCATTGATCTCTGACTCAATACACCAACGACTAAGAATAATTTAGATTAGGGCTATGAAAAATTTAGGTCTCACTGACGTGATCTCATCATAGCTCTAAAATCATTATCCAGACCTATAGGGTTCATTATAATCTTAAGAACAATAAGATGCAGAATGTAATGAATCAAAAATATCTTATTTTATTAATAATATAAATATTAATTACATGAGTTTGAAAGATAAATTATAATAAATATCCTATCGCATCCTATATGCGATTTGCTTGTAGGATATTATTCTTTCAATCTCCCACTTGCATTTAAAGCCAATCACCCCTATACTTGATATCCATGCTATCAAGATGGCGGTCAAACTACTGTATTGACAAGGCCTTAGTGAATGGATTTGTTATATTGTTCTTGATGTCAATTCGCTCTACGATCGAGGTGGAACCGTCTTAGGATGTGCTTGGATTTATGATGAGACCTTGATTCTTTGGCTTGAGCAACTGCCTCAGTATTATCATAATAAAGGGGCACTGGTTGTTCAATCTCTAGAACCACACCTAATCCTATGATAAATTTCTTCATCCAGACGGACTTCTTAGCAGCCTTACTTGCAGCAATATACTCAGCTTCAGTGATCGAGTCAGCAATAGTTTGCTGTTTGAAATCTTTTCAACTTACTGTACCATCATACAGAGTGAACACATATCCAGATATAGATTTGCTATCATCTAGATTAGATTGAAAACTAGAATCGGTATAACCTTCTAGTTTTAAATCAGATCCACCATATATCAGAAAAATATCTCTAATCCTTCTCAAGTACTTGAGTATATTTTTCATAGCTTTTCAATGATCCTCTCTGGGATCAGCGTGAAATCTGCTTACAATGCCTAAGGCATAAGCAACATCAGGCCCGGTATATAATATATCATACATTATGGATCCTATAGCTAAAGCAAAAGGAATAGAACTTATTCTATTTTTATTTTCAGGTGTCTTAGGAGACTCTTCTTAGAGAGTTGTATGCCATGACCTATGGGCAAGTAACCTCTTTTACTTCCCTCCATGTTGAACCTCTTCAACATAAGGTCAATATACCTAAACTGAGACAAGCTTACCATCCTTTTCGATCTATTCCTATAGATTTTAATGGCAGGTATATAGGATGCCTCATCCAAGTCTTTCACAGAAAACTTTTGTGATAGCCAAATCTTGACCGATTGCAATATCAGGATATCATTCCCAATGAGCAGTATATCATCCACATATAAAATCAAGGAGAGAATAGCACTCCTACTATTCTTCTTGTACAGACAAGGTTCATCCATATTTTTGATGAAGCCAAATAATTTGACTGTCTCATCAAAATAGATGTTCCAGTTCCTCGATGCTTGCTTCAATACCTGATTTGCTCTCCCACTTGAGATAAATCTCTCTGGCTGAGTCATATAGACTTCTTCCTTAAGGTTTTCATTAAGGAAGGCAGTCTTAATATCCATCTGCCAAATTTCATAGTCATGGTATGCTGCTATAGCAAGCATAATCTGAATAGATTTGAGCATGGCTACCGGCAAAATTTTTTTTTCATAATCAACACCTTATTTTTACCTGAAACCTTTTGCCATCAGCCTGGCCTTATAGGTCTCTACCTGGCCATCTGCTCCAATCTTCTTTTAGAAGATCCATTTGCAGCCTATTGGGGTAATAACTTCAGACGTATCAACCAAAGTCCATACTTGATTGACATACATGGTGTCCATTTTGGATTTCATGGCATTGAGCCACTTATCAAAATTGCTACTCATGACAGCTTCCGAATAGGTCGTGGGATCATCATTCTCAATGATGTGGGTTGTATAGTTATTCTCAATAACAAATTCATATCTGAGTGGTACATTATGTACTCTACTCAACCTTCAAAGAGGTGGTGTGTATAGTGGTTGTGCCTCAACAATGGGCATATCTGGTTGAGAACTATTTGGTGAATCCTAGATGGGTTGTAGGTTTTGAACTTTCTCAAGTTCAACAGACCTCTCACTGCCTCCTTTTTGGATAAACTCTTTCTTCAAGAAAATGGCATGCCTACCAACAAATACTTTTTATTGAGTAGGATTATAGAAGTAATATCTATACTCTCTTTGGGATAACCTATAAATCTGCATTTTTCTGATCTAGCATCCAGCTTATGTCTATCAATATTTTTCACATAAGCTAGGCAACCCCAAATCTTAAGATGCTTAAGATTGAGTCTTTTTCTTTTTCATATTTCATATGGAGTGCTAGAAATAGATTTGAAAGATACTTTATTTAAGATATATGCTGTGGCCTCGAGGGCATATCTCCAAAAGGATATCGAAAGATCTGTGAAATACATCATAGACCACACTATATCTAATAAAGTGTGATTTCTTCTTTCTATAATTTTATTTGATTGTGGAGTATAAGGAGGTATCCATTGAGAGAGTATTCTATTTTATTTTGAATAATCGAGAAACTCACTGAATAAGTATTCTTTCTCTTCGATCCGATCAAAGAGTTTTAATACTTTTACCAGTTTATTTTTTGACCATTCTTTGATACTCTTTAAATTTATCAAAGACTTCAGATTTATATTTCATCAAATATATATATCCAAATCTAGACCTATCATCAGTAAATATGATGAAGTATGAGTATCCACCTCTAGCTTGAGTCGACATTAAACCACATGCATCAGTATGAACAAGATCCAAAATGTCACTCGCCTTTTCTCCATGTCCAGTAAATGGAGTCTTGATCATTTTTTTTATGAGACAAGATTCAAAAGTTCCATATGATTTATGATCATAAGGATCAAAAAAATTATCTTTGAATAACTTGTTAATCCTTGAATCATTGATATGGCCAAGTCGGCAATGCTAGAGGTATGTGACATTCAAATCCTCTCTCTCTCTTTTTTTTTTTATATTATCAACATGAAGCACATTATCATTAAGTAAAAAAAATAAAAGACCATTATCAATAAAAATATTTTCATAATATTCATTAGAAAAGTAAATATTGAAAGAATAATATCCTACAAGCTAATCATATATATGATACGATAGGGCGTTTATTGTAATTTATCTTTCAAACTCATATAAATTGATATTTATATTAATTAAATAGATATTTTTATTTCATTATATGCTGCATCTTATTTATTTTAAGATTATAATAAATTCTATAAATTTAGATAATAATTTTAGGGCCATGATGAGATCACATTAGTGAGACCTAATTTCATAATAGCCCTAACCTAAAATATTTCTAATTATTGGTACATTGAGTCGGGGATCAATGATACTGGTAAAATTGGTATGTCCTATGTATACTCAAAAATGAGGATGGTTGATCTCACAATCACTTGCGTGGTGACACTAATACAAAGATATGAGTGCTCATTAGAGAATGAGTTCACTAAATTGACCTACGAGAGAATAATCAGATGGAGTCTTATTTACATGATAATTGATGTTTCTCTAGTGAGAGTTGTGTAAGTGATCCTTTGACCTGAGATCACCATGGTATCTTGTGTACATGTATCTATATTTTGATTCACTACCTAATTTTATTCTTTGATCCTTATGTATGAATATGGTGTTCTGGATATGGTGAAGTATGTATGGAGGTTGTGAGTGATCAATAAGGGATCAGTCACTCTTAATAAAAAGAGCGAACATCCTATGTCACATCATAGGATGGTGATTTTGAAAGTCTTTCGCCAAAGTAGGATGATAATTAGAAAAAGATTTCTAATGTATCATCAATTGAATCATCAGCTTCAGATCAAAATACATAAAGATAAGTGATTGGTTTTGATATATTTTCATACCCACAGCTCATCTGGGATGTTGTTTGACTGAAGGATTGAATTACACGAGAACTTACCACTGAAAGATATTTTGATAATTTTTTAACTAAATTTTAATTTTTTTAGATAGTCATGACACATTGTTAGACATCAATCTTGACTTGTAGATTCATCAAAATTAAAAAAGTTTAATTCTGGAGTCAATTTGAAAGAGTCCAAGTTGATTGGGACTCTTCGGGTGACCTAATCTCATCGGATTAGGGTTATGTCAAAAGTCTTGGTCCACTGCTGGTTTGATTTGAAACCCAATGGGTCACACACTTTGAGATTTGATCTTGATCTGTTGCCCAGCTATGCAACCCAAGAGGGGGGGGTGAATTGGGTTTCTAAAAATTTATAACATATGATGAACAAGATAAAGATTTTAATTCAATATTAATTACCTGAAGCAGAATTGCAAGGATATAATAAAGAAATAAGGTAAAGCGATAAAGCACACCACAAACACAAGGATTTATAGTGGTTCAGTGCCAACCTTGCACCTACATCCACTCCCCAAGCTCCTACTTGGGAATTTCAATCCACTATGCTTGTATTCAACCTGAATACAAAACGTCGGAAACTCCGACACTAGCTATCCCAAGCTAGATCACTTGTTTTTCGGGTACAAGTAAATCCAAAACACTCCGATTTCAGGTTCGGATCAACCTTTTCTTGTTTTGGAAATCCTCCAAAAACAAGAACAAAAACTCACAAAGAGTTAGAAAATTTTGAGCACAGATTATTACAATAACAGCTCCTTTAAATGAGCGAATATAACAATAAAAACATTACTCAAATGAAGAACCCCTTTTCGGATTTTCTCAAGGTGGATGAACGCTTGAACGAATGCTTGAGAAGAGGTTGATTGTTGATTGAAGATCTCTTGAAAGCTTTGAAAGATCTCTAGATCAAGTTTGAACAATAGGCTTGAAAGATCCTCTTGAATGCTCTTGCTTTTCTCTTTCACAATCTCTCTTGTATATTGTGGATCCTCTCTCTTTTTCTTTTTGGATATTTCGTTGATATCAGGCTTTTTCGTGCAGATTTCGGATCCTCTCTTTCATTTTTCTCTTTTTTTGATTTCACGTTTGATCTGCTATTTAATCTGCAATTTCTTTCACCATTTAAAGCATTTTATGACATTAGAAGCAAGAGAAAATGATTTAGGCAGATAAAGAGCCGTTAGAGGATTTTTAGGAAGCATAAAAGGCAATTAAAATGGGCAAAAAAATAGTCGTTGCTGACATTTTCCGTCACAGGGGTCGACTCATGAGTCGACTCATGCTTCAGGGGTCGACTCATGAGTCGACCTCTGTTGTAAAAATCAGAGAATGCGTTTCTAGAAATTCTTGGCTCAAATTAGCAGGGGTCGACTCATGAGTCGACTCATGCCTTGTGGGTCGACTCATGAGTCGACTCACAGGTCATGCCAAGCCAGAAAACTAGCGTGCCAAGGAGAATTTTTGCGTGCCAATCAGCTCACAGTGCCATGAGTTGACTCATGAGTCGACTCACGCACTTCAAACCTTCATAACTTCAAAAATATAAGTCCAAACACAATGAAATCTTCACCAATAGATTTCAAATCATTTGTTCTACCAAATGGTACTATCAAATCAGGATTTTAGTGAAATTACAATTTTACCCTTGAAGAGCATAAGGATTTTTTTATTTTAAAATTATTTGTATCCCTTCAATCTGCTTTGTAATCATCAAAATCAATCTAGGAGCAACAATCTCCCCCTTTTTGATGATGACAAAACACTTGAACAAAAGTATTTATGTGAATGCATTAATTTCAAAAGAATGCACTATAGGTGTATATGCTTGAAAAATATGATTCTTTTGGCATGTGATATAAATGGTCATATGCAAAAATAGTTTGTCCATTTTCATAAACATTTGAAAAGAGTATTAGATCATTTTGAGTCTAAGATATATCAGAGCAAGAGAGAAAAATAAATTTTTCAATATATCAGAGCAAGAAAAAATAATTTTTACAATGTTATCCGAAAAGATTTTACAATGTATCAGAGTAAATGTTATAATATAACAGAGAAAATTTTACACTGTATCAGAGCAAATTTTATAATGTATCAGAGAAAATTTCACACTGTATCAGAGCAAATTTTGTAATGTATCAGAGAAAATTTCACACTGTATCAGAGCAAATTTTGTAATATATCAGAGAAAATTTCACACTGTATCAGAGCAAATTTTATAATGTATCAGAGCAAGTTAAAAGAAATTTTAGGGAGTATCAGAGTAAGTTAAATTTCTTAAGATGTATCAAGGTAAATTTCAAAAGATGTATCAGAGCAAGTCTGAATTTTGAAATATATCAGAGCATATTTAAATTTTTAAAGTAAATCAGAGCATATGTAAAGAAGTAATTTAAAAGTTACATAATTGCATTGTACTTAGCATTGTACTTTTGGTATTGTTCTTTAAATTCTTCAATTAATTTCTCATAATTTGTAATTTTGCTTTTGATGGGTTGCTTTTTGTTTAATTTCTCCATAATTGAATTGCTTTTTGTTTAATTTCTGTTTGATGCCAAATTTCTCATAATTTGTAATTTTGCTTTTGGGGTTTTGCCTTTGATGAGTTGCTTTTTGTTTAATTTCTCCCCCTTTTTCTTTCATAATTTAGGGTTTTGCTTTTAATGAGTTGCTTGCTTTTTGTTTAATTATTTACTTTCTCCCCCTTTTTGACATCATCAGACATGGTTAACTTTTCCTTTTTCAGAAATATTCTTTAATTTCTCCCCTTTTAGAGTATATCACAGATGTTTGCTCCCCCTTAATATAGCAATTATCAACAGCAAACAACAACAAAGAGAAGACAATATTTCAACAAGGAGAATATATATAACCAAAATATGATCAATATCATTACAAAAGATAGAAATATAGGTAAAAGATGATTCCATTAATATCATAATTGTTTCAATACATAGTTCTTAAAAATAAAATTCAACCAGCTAATTATCAATACATGGCCCCAAGGTATAGATCCTAGAACAGGATACTAACACCTAGGATCTAGTAAAGATCAAGATAAGTCAATGATCGGAGTCATCAGAGATAGGGTGAGGAGATGATGGATCAGAAGTGCGTCCTCTACCCCGTCTGCCTCTGCCACGAGCAGGAGAGCGAGATGAACTGGGTGGCTGAGAATGCTGAGATGCTAAGGACTGAACAGAAAGGGTGAGTCTGATAGAATCAAGTACGTTCAGTGCTCTTGAAACAGATTGAAGTAGAGCAGTGAACTGAGTGGTAGCATGCTCACTCGATTCTCGGATCTCTTTCCTCAGTAGTTCATATCCACCTTCTAATGCTCCTCTGAGTCTGCCAGCCTCTGCAGTGAGGTCTGTGACCTCAATAGTAGACTCCTGTGGCTGGGGATGGGCCAAAACAAGGACTTGCCCCTGCAAGTCAAGAACTCTGCCAGTCAGTCTCCAGACTGTTTCCTCAAGCTGCTGTATCCTGATGGACTGATCTGAAATCATCTGAAATACAGTGGAGATGTGGGGAGTAATGGTCTGATCAGAAGAGGTAGCTCCAGGTGCAAAAGAAGTACTACTCCACTGGCTAGACAGTAAAGAAGCCACACGCTGTGAAATATGCTCGATCTGATCGTCAGCCAGTCTGAACTCTGAATGAGGTGCTCTGCTCTCTGGCTGATACACTGGTGTGGGCAACCTAGTAAACTTTGAAGGGCCAGCCTCAGTATCAGGAATGAACTGGGTATCTGGTGAAGCTGCCCTGAAGTCATGTACAGGAGAAGATGGACCTTCTTCTTCTACTCTGCCTTCAGTTCTGTCTTCAGCTCTTATTTCAGCTCTATCCTCAGCTCTTTCTTCAGAGCCCTTGATCCAACCACCATCAGTCTTTGTAATTCCCATTCGGTGCAGGCTGTGTTGGTTGAAAGTGTCCACATGTGAGAGCTTGGTAGGTGCCTCCCCCTCACAGCTAACTCCAAACCTCCTAAATACTCTAGTAAGGGCCATACCATAAGGCAAGTGTGCCTTGGATCTGTTCAAAGTTTCTCTCATGGCCTCTATCATAAGTGCAGGGAGGTTCAGGGGGTCTGAGTGATGACATGAAACATGACACATACATCTCTGCTGGAAAGTAAGCCATGTCTACCACTCCTAGGAAAGAAGAGCTTTGAAACTATCTGATGCAGCACCATCATCTCAATGGACAAAATCTTTGCTTCTAACTTGTTTAAACTTCCTGAATAAGTTTCTCCTAAGATAATTCTGATCCCCTCTTCTTTAATTGGGAGTTCCATATATGAGTATCCTTCACTAGGCAACTGAAGTATTTCTCCCAATATCCTAGAATCCAAGCAGATATCAATTCCCTTTACAGTTGAAGTCACTGACCCGTTTCCATAATGTAGATTCTGGTAGAATTCTCTAACTAGGTCAACATAGGTGACTTCCTTAAGAGAGCAATAGAGTTTCCATCCTTGGTTTTTAATTTTACTTGCAAAAGTAAAACCTTCTTTCTCAAAGAACCGAAAATCTATATTTTTCCCGGTTTCTACTTTTCAATCAGAAAGAGGATTCACACTGGGGCTTATGGAGGATTGAGAGGGACCTTGAGTAGGTACTGAAACTAGAGTGGGAGCAGTTGAAGACTGAGCATGCCTTTTCTTTCAGACAATTTCTTCAGGCTCACGGATTGATTTCCTTCTTTGGAGAAGCTTCATCTTTGGAGCCATATCCACTAAAGTAGCAGACAAGAAGACTTGAATTGAGTGGAGGAGGGATCACAAGAGAGTGAAGAAGGATTTTGGTGGAGAAAAGAAGTGGATTTTGGAAGTTCGGTAAAGTGCTAGGGCACGTTCCAACCGCGCCAAGCAAAGCGAGAAAGCACAGAAAATCCTTTTGAAGGAGGCGATTTTTGGTGGAGAGGAGGAGGGAGAATTGCCTCGAAATTAATCCTTGGATTTGGAGCAAGAAGAGTTGGAGAAGATGGCTTTTGGAAGAAAAATGATGGGAAGATGAGTCGTCTCACAAACAGTAACCCTTATAAAAACAATGAACCCGTTGAAAGTTGGTGGGATTTACAAGTTGGCCATTGAGTCGACTCATTGGGGTCGACTCATGAAGTTCAGAAAATCAGAAAAAATGTGAATAAATTCCAGAAAAATTTGAAATTTTGAGTGAAGGAATTTTGCTCAATGATAAGTTTTTAGAATGATAAATTTGAGCTTTTGAGACCAAGATAGATGTTTAAACTTGAGCTCTAATCAATTCTTTGGAAATTGAGAAATTTTAGGCAAATGGATCTAGAATTTCTAGATTTCTCCTGATTTCACAGAATCTATCCTCACTAAGGGCCTTTGTAAAGATATCAGCTAATTGATTTTCAGTGCAAACATATTCAAGAATTACATTTTTGTTTTAAACATGTTCTCTTATGAAATGATATCTTATTTCAATATGTTTGGATCTTGAGTGTTGAATTAGATTTTTAGATAGATTTATGGCACTTGTGTTGTCACATCTTATTGGTGTTTCATTAAGTTTGATTCCAAAGTCTTCGAGTTGTTGCTTAATCCACAAGATTTGAGCACAACAACTTCCGGCTGCAATGTGTTCGGCCTCAGCCGTAGACAGTGCCACCGAATTTTGTTTCTTGCTAAACCATGAGATTAGGTTAACTCCAAGAAATTGGCAAGTTCCACTTGTGCTTTTTCTATCTAATTTACATCCAGCAAAATCAGCATCTGAATATCCTAATAAATTAATTTGTGAGTCCTTAGAGTACCATAACCCTAGAGTTTGAGTACCATTTAGGTATCTAAGGATTCTTTTAACAGCATTCAAATGAGATTCTTTAGGATTAGTTTGATATCTAGCACATAAGCAAACACTAAACATTATATCAGGCCTACTTGCAGTTAAATATAATAATGAGCTAATCATACCTCTATAGTATTTTAAGTCTACGCTTTTACCTTCATCATCCTTGTCAAGCTTACATGAGGGACTCATTGGTGTGCCAATTGGTTTGCAGTTCTTCATTCCAAATCTTTTGAGTAGTTCCTTGGTGTACTTGCTTTGGGTGATGGAGATTCCCTCTTTTGATTGTTTGATTTGGAGTCCGAGGAAGAAGGTGAGTTCTCCCATCATGCTCATCTCGAACTCCCCCTGCATAAGCTTAGCAAAGTCTTGACAAAGGGATTCATTAGTAGACCCAAAAATTATGTCATCAACATAAATTTGTACAATTAGCATATCATTTTGATTTCTTTTAATAAATAGGGTTGTATCTACATTGCCTCTTGAAAAACCATTATTTAGTAGAAATCTGCTTAGCCTTTCATACCATGCTCTAGGTGCTTGTTTTAATCCATATAGAGCTTTATTTAATCTAAAGACATGATTAGAAAAAATATGATTTTCAAATCCAGGGGGTTGTTCTACATATACTTCTTCAGAGATATATCCATTTAAAAATGCACTTTTAACATCCATTTGAAATAACTTAAAATTCATAAAGCAAGCATATGCAAGTAGAAGTCTAATAGCTTCAACAGGTGCAAAGGTTTCATCAAAATCAATTCCTTCTTCTTGATTATATCCCTTAGCAACCAGTCTTGCTTTATTTCTAATTACATTTCCATGCTCATCTAATTTGTTTCTAAAGACCCATTTTGTGCCAATTATTGAATAATCTTTAGGTCTTGATACTAAGGTCCAAACATTATTTCTTTCAAATTGATTAAGTTCCTCTTGCATAGCATTAATCCAGTTATGATCATTTTCAGCTTCTTCAAAAGTTTTAGGTTCAAGTTGAGATACAAAAGCACAATGATTAAGTACATCTCTAAGTGAAGAACGTGTTTTTACCCCATGCATAGGATCACCGATAATTAACTCCTTAGGGTGGTTGTGAACATACCTCCATTCCTTGGGTAGGTCATTTGTACCTTGAGGTTGTTCTTGAATTTCTTCACTTCTCTCATTTTGTTTATCTTCTTGATCCTTGTCTTCTGGAGTTGCTGAGTCTTTCAGAGTGATCTCTTTCATACCTTCTATTAGTGGCTCTGCATCATCAACACCCTCATTCTTCCTTGAAGGAAGATCGTTAGATTCATCAAAAACAACATGTATGGACTCCTCAACTACTAAAGTTCTTTTGTTGAAAACTCTAAATGCTTTACTAGTGGAGGAGTAACCTAAAAAGATTGCTTCATCTGATTTTGCATCAAATTTACCAAGTTTTTCTTTTCCATTATTTAATACAAAATATCGGCAACCAAAGATATGAAAATATGCAATATTTGGTTTTCTTCCTTTCCAAAGTTCATAGGGGGTTTTCTTTAAAAATTATCTAATTAAAGCATGATTTAAAATGTAACATGCTGTGTTAATAGCTTCCGCCCAAAAATATCTTGGAAGGTTGCTTTCACAAAGCATGATACGGGCCATTTCTTCTAAGGTTCTGTTTTTCCTTTCAACTACCCCATTTTGTTGGGGTGTCCTAGGAGCAGAGAAGTTATGGCCAATTCCATTTTTATCACAAAAATTTTCAAAATCTTGATTTTCAAATTCAGTTCCATGATCACTTCTAATATTTTGAATTGAAAACCCTTTTTCATTAGAAAATTTTCGATGAAATTTAGTGAAAATATGAAAAGTTTCATTTTTGTGAGCCAAAAAGAAAACCCAAGTAAAACGAGAATAATCATCTATAATTACAAAGCCATATCATTTTCCTCCTAGACTGGTGGTTCTTGTTGGTCCAAATAAGTCCATATGTAAGAGCTCTAATGGTCTAGAAGTTGAAACAGTATTTTTGGATTTAAATGATACTCTAGTTTGTTTACCTAATTGGCATGCATCACAGATTCTATCCTTTTCAAAATTCAATTTTGACAAATCGAGAACTAAATCTTTCTTAATTAATTTTGAAAGAGAATGCATGCTGATATGTGCAAGTCTACGATGCCACAGCCAACTAGTCTCATTGATTTTAGCATTCAAGGATACTAGGCATTGCATGTCTAATTTGGCTAAGTCATTCAAATCTATCATATAAACATTGCCATGCCTATGTCCTATAAATTTAATGCCATCGTTAATAGGACTAGTCACAATGCAAACAGATGATTCAAAAATTACTTTATACCCTTTATCACAGAATTGACTAATGCTAAGTAAGTTATGCTTTAAACCTTTAACTAGTAAAACATTCTCAATGTATTTGGAGGGAGTGATACCAATGTTACCTATCCCGATGATCTTTCCTTTGCCATTATCTCCAAAGGTGACCATCCCTCCATCCTTAGCATCAAGCGTGATGAATTGTGATTCATCACCAGTCATGTGTCTCGAGCATCCACTGTCAAGATATCATTTCCTGTTTCCTTCTTGGGATGCTAGACACACCTGCAAGCAAAGGTCAAGTCTCTGTCTTAGGTACCCAAGCTTTCTTGGATCCTTTTGGGTTAGTCAGAATGGTTCCTTTTGGAACCCATATTTTCTTTATAGTTGTATTGGTAGATTTAAGGCATGTGTATGATTTATGTCCTATTCTACCATATTTGAAACAAGTAATATTTGTAGGCTTGTTACCTGAATAATTTACATAAATATCCTTCAGAAACTTTTGTTTCTTCAGAGGTTTATAGCCAAGTCCAGCCTTATCATATATAGCTTTCTGATTTTCAAGGATCATATTTAGTTTGTTTGAACTTAAGGTGAACTTATCTACTATAGATTTCAGCTTGTTAATTTCATCCTTTAAGTTTTGATTTTCTTGACTCAAGGTGAGTTTTTCAATTGAAAGAATTTCAGCTTGTTTCACTAAGGACTGATTTTCCAATTTCAGTTCTTTGTTTTTCTTCCCTAGTTTCTTTAATTCATCAATTGAGTCATAGAATGCTTCATGCAATTCTTCAAATGTGAATTCACTAGTGGATTCAGAAGTTACCTCATTTTCATGTGCCATCAGGCACAGATTGGCTTGTTCTGTTGAGGTTTCCTCGTCGGAGCTTGAGTCATCACTCGCACTCCAAGTCGCCATCATTGCCTTCTTTTTGAACTTTTTGGGACCTTTCTTCAGTTGTGGATATTCGGATCTGAAATGTCCCGGCTTCTTGCACTCGTAGCATGTAAGGGGTTGATCTTTCTCTTTTTCTTTGCTTTGTTCCCTTTTTGTGAATTTCTTTCTCATCCCCTGTTTCCTTTTTCTTAGAAACTTCTTAAATTTTCGGGTGATGAGTGCCATCTCTTCATCCTGTTCTTCATCTTCAGATTCATCCGTTTCATAATCAGGCGAAGTTGTGGATTTGAGGGCAATGGTTCTTTTCTTTTTGACTTCATCCTCTTGATGTTGCTTCATGCTAAGTTCATGAGTCATCAAGGATCCAAGAAGCTCTTCTAGAGGTAGAGTGTTCAAGTCCTTTGCTTCTTGGATGGCAGTCACCTTGGCTTCCCAAGTTCTTGACAGTGACCTGAGAATCTTCCTTACAAGTTCACTGTTAGTATAAGATTTGCCAAGACTCTTCAAACCATTAATTATATCAGTAAAATGAGTAAACATGGCAGTTATGGACTCATCATGCTCTATTTTGAACAATTCATATTTATGTACAAGCATGTTTATTTTAGACTCTTTTACTTGATTTGTTCCCTCATGAGTTACTTCTAACCTATCCCATATTTCTTTAGCAGATGCACAAGTAGAAATGCGATTGAATTCACTAGCATCTAGTGCACAATAAAGAACATTCATGGCTTTGGTATTTAATTGTGCCAATTTCTTGTCAACCTCATCCCATTCTTTTTCGGGTTTGGTTGACTCCTCACCATCTATAATCTTGGTGGGTGTGTGAGGACCGTTCACTATGATACTCCACATATCATAGTCGAGTGCTTGTATGAATATCTTCATCCGAGCTTTCCAATAGGTGTAATTAGACCCATTGAAAAGTGGAGGTCGGTTTGTAGATTGCCCCTCGGCTAGAGAAGTACCGACATGGGTTGCCATAGATCTTTGGCTCTTTGATTGTTAGATCAAAGAAGGGCTAGAGCACCGGCTCTGATACCACTTGTTGCCCAGCTATGCAACCCAAGAGGGGGGGTGAATTGAGTTTCTAAAAATTTATAACATATGATGAACAAGACAAAGATTTTAATTCAATATTAATTACCTGAAGCAGAATTGCAAGGATATAATAAAGAAATAAGGTAAAGCGATAAAGCACACCACAAACACAAGGATTTATAGTGGTTCAGTGCCAATCTTGCACCTACATCCACTCCCCAAGCTCCTACTTGAGAATTTCAATCCACTATGCTTGTATTCAACCTGAATACAAAACGTCGGAAACTCCGACACTAGCTATCCCAAGCTAGATCACTTATTTCTCGGGTACAAGTAAATCCAAAACACTCCGATTTCAGGTTCGGATCAACCTTTCCTTGTTTTGGAAATCCTCCAAAAACAAGAACAAAAACTCACAAAGAGTTAGAAAATTTTGAGCACAGATTAATACAATAACAGCTCCTTTAAATGAGCGAATATAACAATAAAAACTTTACTCAAATGAAGAACCCCTTTTCGGATTTTCTCAAGGTGGATGAACGCTTGAACGAATGCTTGAGAAGAGGTTGATTGTTGATTGAAGATCTCTTGAAAGCTTTGAAAGATCTCTAGATCAAGTTTGAACAATAGGCTTGAAAGATCCTCTTGAATGCTCTTGCTTTTCTCTTTCACAATCTCTCTTGTATATTGTGGATCCTCTCTCTTTTTCTTTTTGGATATTTCGTTGATCTCAGGCTTTTTCGTGCAGATTTCGGATCCTCTCTTTCATTTTTCTCTTTTTTTGATTTCACGTTTGATCTGCTATTTAATCTGTAATTTCTTTCACCATTTAAAGCATTTTATGACATTAGAAGCAAGAGAAAATGATTTAGGCAGATAAAGAGCCGTTAGAGGATTTTTAGGAAGCATAAAAGGTAATTAAAATGGGCAAAAAAATAGCCGTTGCTGACATTTTCCGTCGCAGGGGTCGACTCATGAGTCGACTCATGCTTCAGGGGTCGACTCATGAGTCGACCTCTGTTGTAAAAACCAGAGAATGCGTTTCTGGAAATTCTTGGCTCAAATTAGCAGGGGTCGACTCATGAGTTGACTCATGCCTTGTGGGTCGACTCATGAGTCGACTCACAGGTCGTGCCAAGTCAGAAAACTAGCGTGCCAAGGAGAATTTTTGCGTGCCAATCAGCTCACAGTGCCATGAGTGGACTCATGAGTCGACTCATGCACTTCAAACCTTCATAACTTCAAAAATATAAGTCCAAACACAATGAAATCTTCACCAATAGATTTCAAATCATTTGTTCTACCAAATGGTACTATCAAATCAGGATTTTAATGAAATTATGATTTTACCCTTGAAGAGCATAAGGACTTTTTCATTTTAAAATTATTTGTATCCCTTCAATCTGCTTTGTAATCATCAAAATCAATCTAGGAGCAACATGATCTAATCTAATTAGAGTTTAATATAAATTCTATAGATTAATTTGATATGCTAGCACATTGTATTGACCCAAGTTCTCAAATTGGTTTAGATCAAAGTGTTTGAGCTAACCTAGATCAGTTGGCTTTGACCTAATGGGATTGGGTCAAGTTGGATTAGATCCTTATCCAACTTGAAAGAGTTTCAAATGGAGAAGGAGTCTTCTATTCCCATAAGAACCCATGACAAAAATAAATGCCGCCCCCTTTATTTTAGGCGTGTGAAAAGAAGAGTCCATCTTAATGAGGACTCTTAATTTTTTATGCATTACCTTAAATTATCGATTAGAAATCTTATGTTTTGATGTCAAAATTTATTGAATTTTTATGAAATGTAGAAGACTAAGAGTCCTTCAACTCCAAGTAATTGGATTGCCAAAAATTCACTCGGTGAATTTATTTGGTGCATGGGAAGTTGGAGTGCCAAAGGTTGGCACCCCTTCATCCCATGTGACGTCCCTTGGTCCCCTATTTATAGGGGATGCCCCACATGGCTTCTTATAGTTATTTTTAGCTAAAACTAAGAAGAGGGATGTGATAAATATAAAAAAAAAAATTAAAAAAATTTAAGAAAAAAAAAGATAGAATTTTAAGTGGCAAAAGTTGCTATAAGGGTGGTGAAATTTTTAGCAAGTGTTGCTTGAGTGCCCTAGGATTTAATTTTTTTATATGTTAGAGATAAAAATTAAATCCTAAGTTATATGACATCTGAAAAGTATCTTCTTGGTATCATTCTAGTGGTGAGATCGAAAGCAACTGAATTTTGATGTGATCGTGATGCAAGTTTGAAGCCGGCAGTGTTCTTGAGAAGACAAGGCTGCGACAGCGCACCGATTGGGAAGGACTTTGACCAACTTCTGTGTGGATCATCATTGGAGAACTTTTACCTTGGGATCTTGTGAAAAATATCAATGTGTCATTTTTTTCATATTGGTTAAAGTATAATTTTCTATCTCTTTACATGCTTGAATTTGCTTTGATCATGATCAACAAAGTGATTCTAGGATTTTGGGTTTGGCTCGATAGTTTTATTTGATAAAGCTATTGATTTACTTATTTTAAGTTTTTTAAAAATTAATTTTTACTACATGTCTAGAATTCAATAGTGATATTAGAGCCACCTTTATCTAATTCGATCAAACAAGTGAAATAGTTGTGCATAGAATCATTCTTGTGCGTATCTTGCTAAAAAAATTTATACTGATTTATAGCATCAATCTTTTAAACTCAAAAATTATTTTTAACTTTTTATATACCATGATATTTAATTTTAATTGTTAAATTATTAATTTATGATAATTTTGAAATTTATATTATCGTGGTTGTATGATGCTCAAATTGATGCATTGTTACGGGTGCAAAGCATGCCCAATGTGATTAGAGTTTGCTATTTTTTTTTGATATGCTTGACATATATTTTGATATCCATTACATGCTTATATGATTTTAGCATGTCATATGATTGCTATTTAGAATAGTGGAAGCATATCAAGTTGCATAATTTGTAGTGTACATTTTATATGGTTATAGTTAGGATGTGCCGAGACCAGTTTAAAGTCTCTCATCAAATTATATTAAGTTGTAATGTCAGAATTTATTTTTTAATCAAAAATTAAATTCTTAAGATCAATTGGTGTCGAGAAAAATGTGATAGATGGTTTTCTAATTAGGTCTATATACTGGCCTGGCCAACTTTGTTGGTGTCTAGAAAAGCTACAGAGAGCCTCCCACCTACTTACCTGATCAATTTGGTCTTATTAATTTTTGAACTAAGATTGATTAGTGATGTAAATATTATAAGGGCCTTCCTTTAAACTTGATCGATAGAGTATGTCAAGATCTTAGTGAGCTTGTTGTGCTATCCACAAGGCTTACTATAAAAATTGACGTGATGTTGATCAAGTGTATATTGATACTTATAGCATATTTGAATAGTGTTGCTTTGTTGTGCTATCCACAAGGGCAGCATTGTTTAAGTATGACTATATAGGATTGAAGGGTTAACTTAACTAGAACACTATAGTTTGTTGTGCTATTCATAAGACTATATGTGATCTAAAGGCCAGAATGAAAGATGTTAAGAATTGTAAAGGTATAATAGGTAAAGAGTTACCTACTCTTGAATCATGAATGCTTGTTGTGCTATCCACAAGGTGTTTATGAGGAATAAAGATCTCAATCGTACTAAGAAATATTAGAATATTTTTGATTTTTATATTTGAGGGCTATGAAGTTTGATAAAATAGTGGTAGACATAATTAGATAAAAGTTCCAGTCTAGTTATGCATGTCATCATGTGTTGTTTGCTTATATTATGTTCTTATTGTTGTAGATTAACTTCACTCATGGCATTCTCACTTTCACTTAGAGATATCCTAAATGCAAACAAGTTGACTAGACCTAACTATGTCGACTGATTAAGGAACTTGAGAATTATTCTTACTCAGGAAAAAATCTTCTACATTCTGGATACATCTACTCCAGATTCTCTTGAGGAAGATGCTTACGAGGAGGATAGGGCTGCATATAAGATGTGAAAAGATGACAATGTGACTGTCAAATGTATCATGCTTGCCTCCATTAGCAATGAGCTCCAGAGGTAGCATGAGGACATGGACGTTCCCTCTATTCTCCTTAATCTTAAAAGCTATATGGGGAACAAAGTCAAATTGCTCGATATGAGATATCGAAGCAGTAGTTTTGTGCCCGTATGATTGAAGGTTCTTCCATGCAAATGCATGTCCTAAAGATGATTGATTTGATCACTCATCTAGGATAACTTGATTTTGCCATGGATGGTGAACTAAGCCAGGATTTGATCCTGCAGTCTCTCACTTACTTTTTTTCTCAGTTTATCATTAATTATCACATGAACAAATTGAATATCAGCTTACCAGAACTGCTGAATATGTTGAAATAGCAGAGAGCCATTTCAAGGGTGAAAAAGCTCAGGTCCTTCATGTTGATAAGATCAGCAAGAAGAAGGTAAATAAGGGTTCTAAGAAAAAGATGAACCCTAAAGCAAGCATCTCTAAGAAGAAGACGAAGAAGGTCTCCGCCAAAGGTACTTATTATCACTGTGGCAAGGAGGGCCACTAGAAGAAAAATTACAAGGAGTACCTTACAATCATAAAATCGGCAAGTGTTGCTAAAGTTTGTATATAATACAAATTAATTTATCATTAAGTACTTCATTTTTAAATTTTTGGGTATTGGATACCGCCTGTAGCTCATATCTTTACAATTCGTTGTAGGGTCTATAAAAAATAAGAAATTTGAATAAATATGACTTCGAGCTATTCGGTGCTAGTGGAGAGTCCATACAGACCGAAGCTGTAGGAACCAGAGTTTTGAAGTTGCCTTTGGATAGAATTTTGAAACTGAAGACCTGTTATTATATTTCAAATATTGTTAGAAATATTATTTTTGTATCATTGTTATTGGAACAAGATTTTAAAATAATTATAAGAACAATAGTTGTTCTATATATTTTTCTAATAAATATTATGAAAGTTCTTTTATTGATAATGGTCTTATGTTTCTTTTACTTAATGATAATATACTTCATGTTGATAATATGAAGAAAAAAATAAAGAGGATGTGAATGTTACATATCTCTGGCACTACCGACTTGGCCATATAAATGAGTCAAGGATTAACAAGTTACACAAAGATAACTTCTTTGATTCTTATGATTATGAATCATATGAACTTGTGAACCTTACCTCATAGAAAAAAGATCAAGACTCCATTTACTGGATATAGAGATAGGGCGAGTGATATTTTAGACCTTGTACATACTGATGTATGTGGTCCAATGTCAACTCAAGCTAGAGGTGGATACTCTTACTTCATCATGTTTATCGATGATAGGTCTAAGTTTGGATATGTATATTTAATGAAATATAAATTTAAAGCCTTTGATAAATTTAAAGAGCATCAAAAAATGGTCGAGAAACAAATTGGTAAAAGTATTAAAACTCTTTGATCGAATCGAGGAGGAGAATACTTATCTAATGAGTTCCTTGATTATTTGAAATAAAATAAAATACTCTCTCAATGGATACCTCCTTATACTCTACAATTAAATAAAATTATGAAAATGAAGAACCGCACCTTATTAGAAATGGTGCGGTCATGATGTGTTTCATGGATCTTTCGTTATCCTTTTGGGGATACACCCTCAAGGCTACAGCATATATTTTAAATAAAATATCTTTGAAATCTGTTTCTAGCATTCCATATGAAATATAGAAAGGTAAAAGACCCAATCTTAAGCATCTTAAGATTTGGGTTGTCCGGCTTATGTGAAAAATGTTGATGGACATAAGCTGGATGCTAGATCAAAAAAATATAGATTTATAGGTTATCCCAAGGAGAGTATAGGATACTATTTCTATAACCCTACTCAACAAAAGGTGTTTGTTGGTAGGCATGCTATTCTCTTGGAGAAAGGGTTTATCCAAGAAGGAGGCAGTGGAAGGTCTGTTAAACTTAAGGAAGTTCAAAATCTATAACCCATCCAAGATTCACCAAATAGTTCTCAACCAAATGTGCTCATTGTTGAGGCACAACCACTACATACACCTCCTCTCGAAGGTCAAGTAGAGTGCATAGTGTACCACTCAGGTATGGTTTGTCATTGAGAATGATAATACAACCACATCATTGAGAATGATGATCCTAGACCTATTCGGAAGTTATCATGAGTAGTGACTCTGACAAGTGCTAAATGCCATGAAATTTGAAATGGACTCCATGTATGTCAACAAGTATGGACTTTGGTTGATGCACTTGAGGGTGTGACCCAATAGGCTGCAAATGAGTCTTCAAAAAGAAGATTGGAGCAGATGACCAGGTAGAGACCTATAAGGTCAGACTGTGGTAAAAGATTTTAGACCAAAATAAAGTGTTGATTATGAAAAATTTTTTTATCGATAGCCATGCTCAAGTCTATTCGGATAATGCTTACTATTGTAGCATACCATGACTATGAGATTTGACAAATAGATGTCAAGAATTCTTCCTAAATGAAATCCTTGAGGAAGAAGTCTATATGACTCACCAGAGGAATTTATCTTAAGTGGGAGAGCAAATCAGGTATGCAAGCTGAATAGATCTATATATGGATTGAAACAAGCATCGAGGAGCTAGAACATCCATTTTGATGAGATAATTAAATTGTTTGGCTTTATCAAAAATATGGATAAACTTGTGTATACAAAAAGACTCATGAGAGTGCTATTGTCTTCTTGGTCTTGTATGTGGACGACATACTGCTCATTGAGAATGATATCCATATTGCAATCGGTCAAAACTTGACTATCACAAAAGTTTTTCATGAAAGACTTGGGTGAGGCATCCTATATACTTGGTATTAAGATCTATAGGGATAGATTGAATAGGATGGTAGGCTTGTCTCAGTCTAGGTACATTGACCTTATGTTGAAGAGGTTCAATATAGAGGAAAGTAAAAGAGGTTACTTGCCCATAGGTCGTAGCATACAACTCTCTAAGAAGATGTCTCCTAAGACACCTAAAGAGAGAAATAAATAAGTTATATTTTTATTCTTTGACTGTAGGATCAATAATGTATGTTATGTTATGTATCAGACCTGATGTTGCTTATACCTTGAGCATTGTAAGCAGATTTTATGCTGATCCTGAGGAGGATTATTGAAAGCTATGAAAAACATACTCAAATACTTGAGAAGAACTAGAGATATTTTTCTGATATATGATGGATCTGATTTAAATTGAAAGGTTATACCGATTCTAGTTTTCAATCTAATCTGGATGATAACAAATCGATATTTGGGTATGTGTTCACTCTGGATGGTGGTACAGTAAGTTGAAAAAGTTTCAAACAGTAAACTGTTGCTAACTCGATCACTAAGGCTTAGTATATTGCTGCAAGTGAGACTGCTAAGATGACTGTCTGGATGAAGAAATTTATCACAGAGTTGGGTGTGGTTCTAAGGATTGAACAACCAGTACCTCTTTATTGTGACAATACTGGGATAGTTGCTCAAGCCAAAGAACCAAGGTTTCATCATAAATCCAAGTACATCCTAAGATGGTTCCACTTCATTCGAAATATTATCGGAAGACATGATCGTGGAGCGAGTTGACACCAAGAACAATATAGCGGACTCATTCACTAAGGCCTTGTCAATGCAACAGTTTGACCGCCATCTTGATAGCATGGGTATCAAGTAAAGCAGTAATTGGCTTTAAGTGTAAGTGGGAGATTGAAAGAATAATGCCTTACAAGCCTATTGCATATGTGATGTGATAGAACATTTATTGTAATTTATCTTTCAAACTCATATAAATTGATATTTATATTAATTAAATAAGTATTTTTATTTTATTATATGCTGCATCTTATTTATTTTAGGATTACAATAAATCTCATAGGTTTGGGCAATAATTTTAGGGCCGTGATGAGATCACGCCAGTGAGACCTAATTTTTTGATTGCCCTAACCTAAAATATTTTTAGTCATTGGTACATTGAGTTGGAGATTAATGATACTGGTAAGACTGGCATGTCTTATGTATGCTCAGAAATGAGGATGGTTGATCTCACAATCACTTGTGTGATGATACTAATACAAGGATATAGGTGCTCATTAGAGAATAAGTTCATTGAATTGACCTATGAGAGAATAATTAAATGGAATCTTATTTATATATCAACTGATGTTTTTCTAGTGAAAATTGTGTAAGTGATCCTTTGACCTAAAGTCACCATGGTACTTTATGCACATAAATCCATATTTTGGTTCATTACCTAGCTTGGTTCTTTGATCCTTGTGTGGGGTGTTCTGGATATGGTGAAGTGTGCATGGAGGTTGTGAGTGATCAATAAGAGATCAGTTACTCCTAATAAGGAGAGTGAGCATCCTATGTGATATCATAGGATGATGATTCTAGAAGTCTTTGGCCAAAGCAGGATGATAATTAGAAAAAGATTTCTAATGTATCATCAACTGAATCATCACTTTCAGATCGAGATACATAAAGATAAGTGATTGGGTTTGAAATATTTTCATGCCCACAGCTCATCTGGGATATTATTTGACTGAACGATTGAATTACATGAAAACTTGCCACTAAAGAATATTTTGATAATTTTTTATTAAAATTTTAAATCTTTTGGATAGTCATGACACATTGCTAGATGTCAATCTTGACTTGTAGATTCTTCATAATTAAAAGAGTTTAATTTTGAAGTCAATTTGGAAGAGTCCAAGTTGATAAGGACTCTTCGGGTGACCTAATCTCATCAGATTAGAGTTACATCGAAAATCTTGATCCACTACTGGCTAGATTTGAAACCTAATAGGTCACACACATTGAGATTTGGCCTTGTCTGATCTAATTAAAGTTAAATATAAATTTTATGGGTTAATTTGATATGCTAGCACATTATATTAACCTAAGTTTCCAAATTGGTTTAGATCAAAGTGTTTGAGCAAACCTAGACCAGTTGGCTTTGACCTAATGGGATTGGGTCAATTTGGATTGGATCCTTATCCAACTTGAAATAGTTTTAAGTGGAGAAGGATTCTTCTATGTCCACAAGAACCCACAGCAAAAATAAATGCCACCCCCTTTATTTTAGGCATGTGAAAGGAAGAGTCCTTCTTAATGAGGACTCTTAATTTTCAACATGTTACCTTAAATTCCTGATCAGAAATCTTATGTTTTGATATCAAAATTTATTAAATTTTTTATGACACATAAAGAACTAAGAGTCCTTTTGCTTCAAGTAATTAGATTACCAAAAATTTACTCAGTGAATTTATTTTGTGCATGGGAAGTTGGAGTGCCAATGGTTGGCGCCCCTTCATCCCATGTGACATCCCCTGGTCCCCAATTTATAGGGGATGCCCCACATGGGTTCTTGTGATGATTTTTGGGTAAAACAAAGAAGAAGGATGTGGTAAACATAGTAAAATTTGGAAAATATTTTGAAGAAAAAAGAGAGAATTTTGAGTGGCAAAAGTTGCTACAAGAGTGGTGAGATTTTTAACAAGTGTTGCTTGAGTGCCCTAGGATTTGATTTTTTCATATGTTAGAGTCAAAAATTAAATTCTAGATTGTATGATATCTGAAGAGTATCTTTTTGGTGTTGTTCTAGTGGTGAGATCAAAAGTAATTAAATTTTGGTGCGATTGTGATGAAAGTTTAAAGCCGGTAGTGTTCTTGAGAAGATAAGGCTGCGGCAGTGCACCGGTTGGGAAGGACTTTGGCCAACTTCCGTGTGGATCACCATTGGAGGACTTCTATCTTGGGATCTTATGAAAAACACCAATGTGCCATCTTTTTTATATTGGTTAAAGTATAATTTTTTATTTGTTTGCATGCTTGAATTTACTTTGATCGTGATCGACAAAGAGATTCTAGGGTTTTGGATTCAGCTCGATAGTTTTATTTGATAAAGCTATTGATTTACTTATTTTAAATTTTTTAAAAATTATTTTTTACTATGTGACTAGAACATAACAAATAGAACAACCATTATTCTTTATAATTATTTCAAAACCTTGTTCCAATAATAATAGTACAGAAATAATATTTTTAACAATATCAGGAATATAATAACAGGTCTTCAGTTTCAAAATTTTGCTCGAAGGTAACTTCAAAACCCTGGTTCGTACGACTTCGATCTAAATGGACTCTCTACTAGCACCAAACAGCTCAAAATCCCCTTTATTTAGATTCATTACTTCCTATAGATCTTGCAATGATTTGCAAAGGTGTGAACCACAGACGGTATTCAATACTCAAGAATCTGATATTGAAGTACTTAATGATAAATTAGTTTGTATCATATACAAACCTTTAGCAATATTTATTGATTTTATGGTTGCAAGATACTCCTTGTGATTCCTCTTTCAGTGGCCCTCCTTGCCACATTGATAGCAAGTACCTTTGGCAGAGACCTTCTTCACTTTCTTCTTGGAGATGCTAGCCTTAGGGTTCATCCTATTTTTAGTACTCTTCTTTGCCTTCTTCTTATAGATCTTATCAACATGAAGGACCTAAGTCTTTTCACCCTTGAAATGGCTCTCTGCTATTTTTAACATATTCAGCAGCTTAGACAACCTAATGTTCAGTTTGTTCATATGATAATTTATAACAAACTGAGAAAAAGAGTCAGGGAGATACTGCAGGATCAAATTTAGGCTCAGTTCACCATCCATGAAAAAACTCAATTGTCCCAAATGAGTGATCAAATCAATCATCTTTAGGACATGTGTTTGCACGGAGGTGCCTTCAATCATGCGGGCATGAAATAACTACTTTGATATCTCATATCGAGCAGTTCGACTTTGTTCCCCATATAACTCCTTAAGATTAAGGAGAATAGAGGAAATGTCTATGTCCTCATGCTGCCTCTGAAGCTCATTGCTCATAGAAGCAAGTATGATGTATTTGATAGTCACACTGTTATCTTTCCATATCTTATATGTTGCCCTTTCCTCCTCAAAAGCATCTTCCCTAAGAGAATCTGGAGCAGGTGTATCCAGAATATTGGAGACTTTCTTCTAAGTGAAAATAATTCTCAAGTTCCTTAACCCATCGACATAGTTGGGTCCAGTCAACTTGTTTGCATCTAGGATACCTCTAAGTAAAAGTGAGGATGCCATGTGTATAGTTAATATACAACAACCAGAATATAATATAAGCAAACAACTCATGATGACATGCACAACTAGACTAGGACTTTTATCTAATTGTGTCTCCCACTAATGTCACTTAGTGGGATTGAGATCTCTATTCTTCACAAACACCTTGTAGATAGTACAACAAGTATTCATGAGTTCAAGAGTAGGTAACTCATTACCAATTATACTTTTACAATTCTCAACATCATTTACTCTGACCTCTAAATCACATATAATCTTGTGGATAGCACAATAAACTATAGTGTTCTAGTTAAGTTGACCTTTCAATCTATATGGTCATATTTAAACAATGCTGCCCTTGTGGATAGCATAACAAAGCAACATTATTCAAATATGCCATAAGCATCAATATCCACTTGATCAACATCATGTTAATTTATTTAGTAAGCCTTGTGGATAGTACAACAAGCTCACTAAGATCTTGACATACTCTATCAACCAAGTTTGAAAGAAGGCCTTTGTAATGTCTACATCACTTAATCAATCTAAGTTCAAAATTTAATAAGACCAAATTGACCAGGTAGGTAGGTGGGAGGCTCTTCGTAGCTTTCTTAGACACCAATAGAGTTGGTTAGGCCAGCATATGGATTTAATTATAAAACCACCATTTACACTTTTTTTGACACCAATTGATCTTAGAAATTTGACTTTTAATTAAAAAGTAAATTCTAACATTACAACTTAATATAATTAAACGAGAGACTTTAAACTGGTCTCGGCACATCCTAACTATAAGTGCATAAAATGTACACTACAAATTATGCAAATTTGTATGCTTCAACTATTTATAATAACAATCACATTATCATGCCAAAAATCATATAAGGGTGTAATCAAAGTTATAACATATGACTTACAAATTCATATAATATAACAAACCCTAATCTAATTAGGCATGCATAACACCGTATTTTCTATACATCGATTTAAGCATCATGATACCATGATAATAAAAATTTTAAATTATCATAAATTTATAATTTAATAATTAAAATTTAAAATCATGATTTACTAAAAGTCTAAAATATTTTTTGAGTTTGAAGAATCGATGCTAAAAGTAATGCTACATTTTTGGCAGGATATGAACAAGAATGATTCTATGCTATGAAATTACACTTGTTTGATTGAATCAGACAAGAGTGGCTCTGATACCACTATTGAGTTCTGACCACACAGTGAAAAGTAAATTTTAAAAATTTTAAAATCATACAAATCAGTAGTTCTATCACATAAAACTATTGAGCCAGAATCTAAACCCTAGAATCACCATGCCGATATCAATCAAAGCAAAAACAAGCATGCATAGGGATAGAATTTTATATTTTTATCAAAATAAAAAAATGGTATGTTGGTATTCTCCATGAGACTCCAAGGTAGAAGTCCTCCAATGGTGATCCACCTAGAAGTTGGCCAAGGTTCTTCCCAACTGGTGTGCTGCCACAGCCTTATCTTCTCAAGAACACTGTCAGCTTCGAACTTGCGTCATGATCGTGTCAAAGTCTAGTTGCTTTCAATCTTACTATCATAATGACACCAAGAAAATACTCTTAAAATGTCATACAACCTAAAATTTGATTTTTAGCTCTAACATATGAAAATATCAAACCCTAGGGCACTCAAGCAACACTTACTGAAAATCTCACCATCTTTCTTGCAACTTTTGCCACTCAAATTCCCCTTTCTTTTTTCTTAAATTTTTTTTATAAATTTTTTCTATATTTATCACATCCCTTATCTCTAATTTTAGCCAAAAATTTAAGCAAGAAACTATTTGGGGCATCCCCTATAAATAGAGGACCAAGGGATGTCACATGGGATGAAGGGGTGCCAACCTTTGGCGCTCGAACTTCCCATGCACCAAATAAATTCATTGAGTAAATTTTTGGTATTTTAGATACTTACAATAGAAGGAATCTTCCTTCTCTATGTGTCATAGAAAATCCAATTAATTTTGGTATCAAAACATAAGAGATCTGGTTGGAAAATTATGGCAATGCATAAAAATTAAGAGCCTTCTTTAAGAAGGAATCTTCCTTTTACACGCCAAAAATAAAGGGGGCGGCATTAATTTTTGTGTGGGTTTTAGTGGGCACAGAGGAGTCCTTCTCCACTTGAATCTGATTCAAGTTGGATAAGGATCCAATTTAAATTGACCCAATCCCATTAGGTCAAAGATAACTAGTCTAGGTTATCTCAAACAATTTGATCTAAACCAATTTAGGAACTTGGGTTAATACAATATGCTAGCATATCAAATTAACCCACAAAATTTATACTAAACTCTAATTAAATAAACTAAGATCAAATCTTAAAGTGTGTGATCCATTTGGTTCCAAATCTATCCAGCAGTGGACCAAGACTTTCAACGTAACCCTAATCTGATGAGATTAGGTCATTCGAAGAGTCTCAATAAACTTAGACTCTTTCAAATTGACTCCAGAATTAAACTCTTTTAACTCTAATAAATTCATTAGTCAAGATTGATATCTAGCAACATGTCATGACTATCTAAAAGAATTAAAATTTTGATAAAAAATTATCAAAATATCCCTCAGTGATAAGTTCCTGTGTAATTTAATCCTTCAGTCAAACAACATCTCAGATGAGCTGTGGGCATGAAAATATGTCAAACCTAATCAGTTATCATTATATATCTCGATTAGGAGATGATGATTCAGTTGATGATATATTAAAAAATTTTTTCTAATTATCATCCTACTTTGGCCAAAAACTTTTGAATTAATGACCTATGAGATCACATAGGATGTTCGCTCCCCTTATTAGGAGTGACTAATCCCTTATTGATCACACACAACCTCCATACACTCTTCACCATATCCAGAACATCCCACACAAATATCAGAGAATCAAGTTAGGTAGTGAACCAAAATATGGATCTAAGTACACAAGGTACCATGGTGACCTCAGGTCTAAGGATCACATACACAACTTTCACTAGAGAAATATCAGTTGATATGTAAATAAGACTCCATCTGATATTCTCTCGTAGGTTAATTCAGTGAACTCATTCTCTAATGAGCATCTATATCCTTATATTAGTTTGAAGTGAATTTCAATACAGGGGTAAAATGATAATTTTAAAACTTTTTCAAAATTATAATTTTATAGTGAAAATTATTAATTAATCTAATTAATTAATATATATTAACCCTATACAAGGATTTAAATATGATATATATAGCATGCATTTAAATTTAAAATTTAAACTTCTACAGTAAATATTTTACTATTATGTGTTCAGAACACATTACCTTCGTGCAGGTAGTCGATCACCATAGTCTGATCACCGTCGAGAAGATCTGATCATTACAATATAGCCACACAGTATGTCTGATCTCTGCAGATCATCCACACGAAGCTCCCAGTCTGATCAGCTCCTCATGAATGCTAATTCATTGCAAAATTCTTTCGACGGCTGATGTTGATCGAACTCCTTTGATCTTGATCTGCCAACTCCTCGGATGCTATGGATCATCAGCAGATATACTTGAGAGGTTGATGAAGCTCTTCCTAAAGTTTGGTGGGCTCACAACATTCGTAGCTCACCTTCTCACTTTCCAAACCCTAGGCAGAAACCCTAGGGTACTCACAGAAAATCCTGCACCCACTTTCTTTCTTTTCTTTTCTTTTCTCTCGAAATTTTTTGAACTTCCAATCTCATGCACAAGGCCTTCTCACTCAGCCTTCTCCCTCAGATAAAATTACGTGCATGCCCCCTCTTCATTTTTTCTTTTAAAATAGTGCAACCATGTCTTTATCGCGTGAGAGGATAAAGCTAGGTGGTTGCTCACTTGAATTCAAATCGAATTTGAATTCAAATGCCAACCAACCAATCTTTATCTACTCTTGGCATGAGAAGAGAGGGGTGTGGGCTTCTTTGTGCATAGAGAGTTTACACGAGAAACTTTTTCTCGTGTGGAGGAAGTGGCGCACAAGTGGATAAGGTGGCGCATGGGATTAGTTGTCCATTCAAATTCAAACTTCATTTGAATTTGAATGGCCAACCAACCATCTTTATCCACTTAGATGGCACACACATGAGGGGCGTGGGAAGGCTTCTGCATGGGAGAAAATTTATGAGAAATTATTTCTCGCGAATTCAAATAGGCGCAGGTGAGGTGAGGTGGCGCAGGGAGATAAGTCAAGGTGGTTTCAAACCTAATTGAACCAACCTTATTAAAATAGGTTAGGCATAATTAGACTAAATTAAATCTAACACAATTAAGCTTAATTAAGCTCAATAAAATCTTAATCAAATTAGGAATTGACTTAGCCCAACCCCTGATCAAATCGGGGACCAAACCACCTCGGTGATTAGGTCAACTCTTTACCTAATCGGGTCAAACCCAACTGAATCCAATTCAATTGGACTTGATCCAAAAATAATTACTCAATCAAATTGAGTTAATTAGTGATCAAATCACTAATTAAACCTCTCATAAATATTGAGTCCAAATCTGATGGACAATCGGACATCAAAGTCCATCGATATGAAACTTTGATCGAAGAGTCCCAAACCAGTGGGACTCTTGACCCTGGTATCCAAAATGTGTGGAACTCGTGATCAGAGAATTTTAATTCTCAATCACAGAGTCTTTGAGCATTTGGACTCTTGGTCGAAGTGTTCCTATCCAGTGGGACTCTTCACCAGCCATCAGATTAGATAGGAACCTCTAATGTGTGTGACCCTGCAGGTTCGAACCTAAGCCGATAGCACAGGAACCAATTCCTATACTAATTGAAGTGACCATCTAGTAATGGTACCCAACATCTAGATAGGTCGAATAGTTACAATTGCAACACTCAGAACCTACACGAATATGGTTACTGTATAATTCATCCCTTTTGACCCTGGTGTATAGGACGACTCAGGGTTAAACTGTCAACCTTGATCAGATCATCCGAATCATGCTCAACTCAATCAGTCCTGTGACTCCTCACTAGGACTACCCTGGCCAAGGTATTGCTAAATTGAAACATGACTGTACATAGCTCCTGAACTGTAGTGGTCAATCCCATCTTGACACACGCACTGACAAGTCAAGTACTTGACTACACCCAGCAGCCTTCCATCACTGAATTAGAAATTCAGATAGTCCAGTGCCAAAGTGCAGTGAGTTGCTTGCAAGTCATCTTGACGGTCTCAGATCGGAGAGACATTTATACTCATATCCCATCGGAGCAAATCTTGATAGCAGATAAAGCTCCAGAGTCAGTCACGTTTAGTGCAGATGTATCCTTACATCTCACCTGTATGCCATACCAGTGTCTCCACACTCTTTGGTTAAGAGGACTACCAACCCATATGGCACACAATGACCTATGCTTGATAAATGTTGTTGTTGTTGATAACAACGTATCATTTGATCGCGAATAGGTTTAAGGTCTAAACGACAAATCCTCCTTTGTCAAGTCTAAATAGTCCTAAGGACTTCACCACAACACAGGAGTTCATTAGAAGATGAAATAATTTGTGATGAAAAATATCAAAATAATTTTTATTTATTTATAATTCATATACTAATACAAGAAAGAGCACAACCGTCAACAGACTGATGTTTGGCTTTGAGACACTATTTCCAACAATCTTCCACTTGGCCTAAAGCCAATCAGTGCAGTATCTAATACCCATCTTCGACTTGAAGTCATCGAACTCCTTCACCACAATGGCTTTAGTGAATGGGTCGGTCAGGTTCTCTTTTCCGTCGATCTTCTGAAGGTCGACGTCATCTCGATCCATGATTTTTCGGATAAGATGATAGCGGTGCAGAATATACTTCGTCCGCTGGTGTGCCTTCGGTTCCTTTGCCTGAGCAATGGCTCCAGAGCTGTCACAGTAGAGCAGAACTGGACCAACAAGGAAGGGTGCTACTCCGAGCTTGGTGTTGAATTTCTTCAGCCACACCGCTTCTTTGGCAGCATCTGATGCAGCGACATACTCTGCCTCGCAAACTGAATCAGCCACAGTGTGCTGCTTGAAACTCTTCCAGCAGACAGCCCCATCATTAAGGATAAAAATAAATCCTGACACACTCTTGCTGTCATCGTGATCAGACTGGAAACTAGAGTCTGTAAACCCCATAAGTCTCAAGTCTGATTCACCATAAACAAGCCACTGGTCCTTAGTATTTTTTAAATACTTTAGGATGGTTTTAACAACCTTCCAGTGATTCTCCCCTGGATCAGATTGGTATCTACTCACTACCCCTAATAAGTATGCCACATCTAGTTGTGTACATGTCATGGCGTACATGATAGATCCCACTACCGAAGCATATGGAATTCTATCCATACACTCTCTCTCTTGAGGTGTTGTCGGCCAATCCCTCTTTGAGAGAGAAATTTCATGGCCTATCGGTAGATAGCCTTTCTTGAAATTCTCCATGCTGAACCTCTTCAGCATAGTATCAATGTACGTGGACTGAGATAAGCCAAGCAATCTTTTAGATCTATCTCTATAGATCTCCATCCCTAGGATGTAGGAAGCTTCTCCCATATCCTTCATGGAGAACTATGACGACAGTCAAATCTTTATTCTCTATAATGCAGGGATATCATTTTCGATTAAGAGAATGTCATTCACATATAATACAAAAAATACCACCACTGGACCATTAGCCCACATATAAATGCAGAGCTCTTCTCCATTCTTAACGAAGCCATACGTCTTGATCGTCCTATCAAAATGTATGTTCTAACTTCGGGATGCATGCTTAAGTTCATAAATGGACCTCTGCAGCCTGCACACCTTAGACTCATTTGTGGATGTGAACCCTTCAAGTTGTATCACATACACCTCTTCATTCAGCTTTCCATTTAGGAAAGCTATCTTCACATCCATCTGTCAGATTTCATAGTCCAGATGGGCAGCTATCGCAAGCATAATCCGAATGGATTTGAGCATTGCCACAGGAGAAAATGTCTCATCATAGTCTATACCATAACGTTGACGATATCTCTTGACAACCAGATGGACTTTATAGGTCTCCACCTTTCCGTCTGTGCCCCTCTTCCTCTTGAAGACCTACTTACACCCTATGGGTTTTACTCCTTCAGGTGGGTCAACCAATGTCCACACATCGTTGACCTTCATAGACTCCATTTCAGATTTCATGGCCTCTAGCCATTTCTCAGAGTTAGGTCTCTGCATTGCATCTATGTAGGTGATTGGATCCTCATCATTTTCATCAAGTTCGACAGGATCGCCGTCCCGGATCAAGAAACTATAGTATCTATCCGATTGACGTGGTACTCTACCAGACCGCCTTAAGGGTGCAAGAACAATGGGCTCCGGATCTGATCTAACCAAATTCGGTTCAGGTTTAGCAACTTGTGTCAGTTTTTCCACCTGTCGAACTTTCTCAAGTTCGACCTTAGAGGCAACAGTCCCTTCACCAAGAAATTCTTTTTCTAAAAAGATTGCCTTAAGGCTGACAAACACCTTATGCTCATCAGCTAGGTAGAAATAATACCCTTTGGTCTCTTTTGAGTACCCTATGAAATAACACTTGTCAGACCTAGGTCCAAGCTTGTCCGTAATTAAACATTTAATATAAGCCAGACACCCCCAAACCCTAAGGTGCGAGAGTACTAGCTTACGTCCTATCCATATCTCATAAGATGTTTTGGTTACGGACTTACTCGGAACCCTATTTAGAAGGTAACAAGCCGATTCGAGTGTATATCTCCAGAGAGAGATCGGCAGACTAGCAAACCCCATCATGGATCGAACCATGTCCAACAAGGTTTGATTCCTCCTTTCAGACACACCATTATGCTGTGGTGTTCCAGGAGGTGTCCACTGAGAGAGAATCCCATTCTCCCTAAGATATGTCAGAAACTCATTGGAAAGGTATTCACCTCCTCAATCAGATCGAAGAGTTTTAATACACTTTTCAGTTTATTTTTCTATCTCATTTCAGAATAGTTTGAACATTTCAAATGACTTCGATTTATGCTTCATTAAGTAGACATACCCATACCTCGATAGATCATCTGTGAAGGTTATGAAGTAGAAATACCACCTCTTGCACTTGAGCTCATGGGTCCACATACATCAGAATGTATCAGACCCAAGAGTTCACTAGCTCACTCACCTTTTTCAGTAAAAGGTGACTTGGTCATCTTCCTAAGAAGACATGACTCACAGGTTGGAAGTGATTCACAATCACCAACTTCAAGAATTCCTTCTTGAGCCAACCTGTTTATCCTATTCTTATTGATATGACCTAGCCTACAGTGCCAAAGATAGATTTCTGACATATTATCCATTCTAGGGTGTTTATCGGAGGTTTGAACCATATTAACAGACTGTGATAGTAGGTAAATTCTATTATTTAGTTGTCCAACAAACATTGTAACATCATTCAAAATGATATTACAAATATTTCTTTTTATTAAAAATTTATAACTGTACATGGCCAAAAGGCCTACAAAAATAATATTTAATAAAAAATTTGGACAATAGTGACATTCACTCAGAATTACATTATGAGAGTTGATTACAAGGTTCATGATTTCTAAAGCTAGAACTGGAACTGGAACTTTGCTTCCATCTCCAACATTCAGGAACCCCTCACCTTCATCAAATCTCCTACTGACCTGCAAACCCTACATCGAATTACAGATATGATAAGGGCTTTCGATATCCAATACCCAGGCAGTAGTATCACAAATGGAAAAGTTGCAAAGTGTTATCATATAATTACCTTGCTTCTTCTTCGGCCTGTTCGGGTCTAGGGTGGCAATGTATAGAGGACAGTTTCTCTTCCAGTGCCCCTGCTTCTTGCAAAAGAAGTACTCCACCTGGCTCAAGTCGGGCTTGCACTTCTTGGTCTGACCTTGTGCAGACATCCCAGCATGCGGCTGCACCTTCTTATTCTTCTTCTTGTTCTTCTTCCCTTTTTTAAAAGGTCGACGACCAGAAGAAGACCCTCCCACAACATTCACCGACTTCTTATAGAGCTAGTGGTCCTTCTCAAAGTTCTGCAACAACCCCAACAAGCCGTGGTAGTTCACTGCAGGCTTTGTCATCCGAAAATGAGTAAGGAAGGGGAGGAAGGATTTGGGTAAAGAATTAAGGATCGCATCCTTATCGAGCTGCTCGTGCAAGGAAAAGCCTAGTTTACTTAGGCGCTCAATCATTTTAATCATGTACAGTACATGATCAGTGACTGAGGCCCCATCCCTCATCTGAGCATTGAAAATAGCACAACTAGTTTTGTGCCTTTCAACATCGTCAGACGTGCCAAAGGAGTCGTTCAATATTTGAAGCATCTCCTGCAGTTGGGTGTTCTCGAACCTACGGCTGAAGTCATCATTCATTTCCGCCAGCATTATGCACCGAATGGTGGTGTGGTCGTTGAGCCACTTCTGGTAAGTATCTCGGACCGTCCTTCTAGCATTCGGGGCTGGCTCCTCAGATGCCGGATCCATTACTACATAAAGGATCTGCTCATGCTCAAGGATGATTTTTTATTTTCGATACCAGCTATCAAAATTAGATCCCATGAGCTTGTCATTATCTAATATGATTGGAGCGACAGGATAGTGGGCATAGCTATATAAAGGAAAACCAAATATTTATTAGTATATAAATTATTAATACTAAAGATTTGGACTTTAGTCTAAAGTTTCTCCCAATATTTTTACGAACTAATAGCCTCAATCTCTAATTCGAAGAATTACTTTAATTTCTTAGTGGGTACTAGAATCCACACAGACCACACATGAGCCCAACTTTGGTTGGTCAACCCATGTGCATCTATGGGTAGGTTCATAACCAGTTGTTTCTCTAAACAACTTCTAGTAATTAATTTTTGCCCCAGAACCAAATCAGTAGGCTTTGACCTCCACTGAAAAGATCTGGTTAGGTCCAACCATTAACATGACTTGATTTGGTGAATCGGATCAATAAATGATCAGGCCAGACTTTGGCCGGCCAACCTGACCACCATCAAAAAGACTCAACCAAATAATCATATTATGAATGATAATTCCATTAGTCAATATACACCAAGCCTTTGGGCCTCCAGTGATTATTAAACTAATGGACTCATTATCACTCACTTAATGGGAGGCTATGACTTAGTTATCACTATAACTTAATCATTTTTAGGGACCTAATAATTTTGAAAATTTTATTAAAGGATAGAAGAGAAGAAATTAACCAGCCAATTTCAATCCTCCCACTGACTTCACCAAGTCAGATTAAAAAGAATTTAATTAAAGCCGGCATTAGGAGCACCTAAATCAGTCATACTGATTTACCTAATGACATGAGTGATCCCTAATCACCAAGTGATCTAATCAAAATCTAACTCACCAGGTTGGCTAGGTAAGTGAGATCAGTGGTGTGGATATACCATTAACTCGTCAGAGATCGAATCAATGCGAGTAGCTCCCACTTAAAAACCACTGGTCAGACTGCCAAACTTACCTTAGACACCAACCGGTTCATTAGTTTTAATTTGATCAACTTAGTAAATAGGATTCCACCGTATAGCCATGAATTAAGTCCATCTTGGTCTAGTTAAAGACATGGACCCATTCAACTACAACTATTGGAGTTGAGTCTAGAGTGTCCTTGACCTAATCTAATTCAATTTTTGATTAGATTTGATCAATTACTCTAATTTAGTCTATTTCTTTAAGCTAACCTTAGGTCTAACCCAATTATGGACCTAATCCATCTAACCCATTGACCCACAAGTTTATGCAATTGTCGTAGATCTTAATTCACAATTCTAGACCAATTAGACAACACTTAATTCTTTTAATTAAGTATTTGGGCTAATGGGTCAGGATTTGATATTTCAAAAATAATTTTTAAATTTGAAAGATTTTATTTTCTATTCACCAAATATGTTGACTCATTTCACAAACGGATCAGCATATTTCATAAACAGCAATCCTATTGCTAATTACATAACAAAAAATAACTCAATCAAAATAAATCATGAATATTCCTTTAGATCTAATCTAACACATTCATGATAAATTTTACAATTGAATCTTTACAATTAAATCCTTTCGCTGCTTTGTCTGCATGGGATATAATCGCATCGGCACCCCTACTGTCATAGGAGAACCCCATCGAATGGGAGGAGAGGGCCTTTAAACCCTACTTTTCTCCTATGACCGGACGACCATGGCAACCAACCCAATTAGACTACTTGCTACTTGGATCAAGTATATCTAAATATACCAATTTCAAATTTTAAATTTCAAATTTCAAATTTCAAATAAATTTCAAATTTTAAATTTTTGAATTTTAAATTTTAAATTTCAAATTTTAAATTTCAAATAAATTTCAAATTTTAAATTTTAAATTTTAAATTTTTGAATTTTGAATTTCAAATTTCAAATTTCAAAATTTAAATTTCAAATTTTGAATTTTAAATTTTAAATTTAAACTTTTAGATTACTACTTAATCTATGCATGCAAATGTATATCACATTTTAGAACCAGCTTTGATACCATTTGAAGTGAATTTCAGTGCAGGGGTAAAATGATAATTTTAAAATTTTTTAAAATTATAATTTTACAGTAAAAATTATTAATTAATCTAATTAATTAACATATATTAATCCTACATAAGAATCTAAATATGATATATATAGCATACATTTAAATTTAAAATTTAAACTTCTACAGTAAATATTTTACTGTTATGTGTTCAAAACACATTACCTTGGTGCAGGTAGTCGATCACCGCAGTCTGATCATCGTCGAGAAGGTCTGATCATCGTAATGCAGCCACACAGTATGTCTGACCTCTATGGATCATCCACACGAAGCTTTCGGTCTGATCGGCTCCTCACGAATGCTAGTTCATTGCAGAACCCTTTTGACGATTAATGTTGATCGAACTCCTTCGATCTTGATCTGTCGACTCCTCAGATGCTTTGGATCATCAACAAATATACTTGAGAGGTTGATGAAGCTTTTTCTGAAGTTTGGTGGGCTCACGACACTCGTAGCTCATCTTCTCACTTCCCGAACCCTAGGCAGAAATCCTAGGGTACTCACAGAAAACCCTGCGCCCACATTCTCTTTTCTTTTCTTTTCTCTCAAAATATTTTGAACTTCCAATCTCATGCACAAGGCCTTCTCACGCAGCCTTCTCTGTCAGATAAAATAGTGTGCACAACCCCTCTTCATTTTTTCTTTTAAAACAGTGCAACCATGTCTTTGTCGCATGAGAGGATAAAGCTAGGTGGTTGCTCACTTGAATTCAAATTGAATTTGAATTCAAATGCCAACCAACCAATCTTTATCCACTCTTGGCTTGAGAAGAGAGGGGTGTGGGCTTCTTTATGCATGGAGAGTTTACATGAGAAACTTTTTTCTCATGTGGAGGAAGTGGCACACAAGTGGATAAGGTGGCGCATGGGATTAGTTGTCCATTCAAATTCAACCTTCATTTGAATTTGAAAGGCCAACCAACCTTCCTTATCTACTCAGATGGCACACACATGAGGGGCATGGGAAGGCTTCTATATGGGAGAAAATTCATGAGAACTTGTTTCTCATGAATTCAAATAGGCACAGGTGAGGTGAGGTGGCACAGGGAGATAAGTCAAGGTGGTTTCAAACCTAATTGAACCAACCTTATTAAAATAGGTTAGGCACAATTAGATTAAATTAAACCCAACACAATTAGGCTTAATTAGGCTTAATAAAATTTTAATCAAATCAAGAATTGACTAAGCCCAACCCCTGATCAAATCAGGGACCAAACCACTTTGGCGATTAGGTCAACTCTTAACCTAATCGGGTCAAACCCAACTGAATCCAATTCAATTGGACTTGATCCAAAAATAATTACTCAATCAAATTGAGTTAATTAGTAATCAAATCACTAATTAAACTTTTCATAAATACTGAGTCCAAATCTGATGGGCAATCGGGCATCAAAGTCCATCAATATGAAACCTTTATTGAAGAGTCCCAAACTAGTGGGACTCTTGACCCCGATACCCAAAATGTGTGGAACTCATGATCAAAGAATCCTGATTCTCAATCACAGAGTCTTCGAGCATTTGGACTCTTGGTCGAAGAGTCTCAATCCAGTGGGACTCTTTACCAGCCATCAGATCAGATAGGAACCTCTAATGTGTGTGACCCCGCAGGTTCGAACCTAAGCCGGTAGCACAGGAACCAATTCCTATTCTAATCAAAGTGACCATATAGCAATGGTACCCGATATTTGGATCAATCGAATAGTCACAATCGCAATACTCAGAACTTACACGAATATGGTTACTGTATAATTCATCCCTTTTGACCCCTGTGTATAGGATGACTCAGGGTTAAACTGTCAACCCTAATCAGATCATCCGAATCGTGCTCAACTCAATCAGTCCTGTGACTCCTCACTAGGATTACCCTGACCAAGATTTTGCTAAATTAAAATACGACTGTACACAGCTCCTGAACTGGAGTGGTCAATCCCATCTTGACACACGCACCGACAAGTCAAGTACTTGACTACACCCAATAGCCTTCCGTCACTGAATTAGAAATTCAGGTAGTCCAGTGCCTAAGTGCAGTGAGTTGCTTGCAAGTCACCATGACGGTCTCAGGTCGGAGGGATATTTATACCCATATCCCATCGGAGCAAATCTTGACAGCAGAAAAAGCTCTGGAGTCGGTCACATTCAGTGCATATGTACCCTTACATCTCACCTATATGCCATATCAATATCTCCACACTCCTTGGTTAAGAGGACAACCAACCCATATGGCACACAACAACCTATGCTTGATAAATGTTGTTGTCCTTGGTAACAACGTATCATTTGGTCGTGAACAGGTTTAAAGACTAAACGATAAATCCTCCTTTGTCGAGTCTAAATAGTCCTAAGGACTTCACCACAATACAGGAGTTCATTAGAAGATGAAATAATTTGTGATAAAAAATATCAAAATAACTTTTATTTATTTATAATTCATATACTAATACAAAAAAGAGCACAACCGTCAACAGATTGACAATTAGCTTTGGGACACTATTCCCAATAAGTATCACTACAAAAGTAGTTGTGAGATCAACCAGCTTCATTTTTGAGCATATATAGGACATACCAGTCTTACTGATATCATTGATCTTTGACTCAATATACCAATGACTAAAAATATTTTAGATTAGGGCTATCAAGGATTTAGGTCTCATTGACGTGATCTCATCACTATCCTAAAATCATTGCCCAAACCTATGGGGTTCATTATAATCTTAAGAACAATAAGTTACAATATATAATGAATCAAAAATATCTTATTTTATTGATAATATAAATATTAATTATTAATAATAAATACTCTATTGCATCCCATATGCGATTGGCTTGTAGGGCATTATTCTTTCAGATATCAAGTATAGGTCATTGTGTGCTGTATGAGTTGGTTGTCCTCATAACCAAAGAGTGTAGAGACACTGTTATGGCATACAGATGGAATATAAAAGTACATTCACATCGAACATCATCATGGATCGAGCACTCTACTGTCAAAAGTAGCTCGTGAAGGGTATGGGTATAAGTGTCCCTCCGACCTGAGACCACCATGATGACTTGTAAGTAACTCATTGTACTTTACTATCGAACTTCTGAGTTTCTAACTTAGTGATGAAAGGACACTGGGTGTAGTCAAGTACTTATCAAGTCGGTGAGTGAGTCAAGATGGATTTGACCCCTTTGAATTAGTAGGAGATATGCATCAATGTATTTCAATTCAGTGAAACCTTGGTCAAGGTAATCCATAAGATAGATTTGAAAGATTGAAATATAATATGATTGACTAAATTAGGATTGGTAGTTAAACCCTAAGTCATCTTGAATATTTGAGATAAAAGGATGAATTATACAGTAACCAGACGCCAACAGGTTCTAGAATGTTGCTTTGCAACACTTCGACCTATCCGATCGTCGGGTCATCATTGCTAGATGGTTACATCGATTGGTATAGAAAGTTATTTTTATGCTATCAATTTAGGATTGAATCTATGGGGTCATACGCATTAGAAGATTTGATCAGATCTGATGGCTGAAGAGTCTAATTGGATTGTGACTCTGATGACGAGACCTACTAGGAGTGGGACTCTTGGAGAGAGTTTCACTGAGACTAGGACTCTACTATTTATAAAAAATTAATTAATAATTAAATTACTAATTAACTTAATTTGATTGAGTAAATAGCTTTGGAACAAGTCTAATTGAATTAGATTCAGTTCGACTCAGATTGGATTTGATATGATCAATCTCAATTACAAGAAAAATTTGATCCTGATTCAATCAGGATTTGGATTAGGCTAATTTTTAATTGGGTTGGAAATTTGATGAGATATTTAAATTTTTAATTAGATTAGTTTCATTTCTATTAGTGGATTCAATCCAAATTTGATTTGGATTTGAATCAGATTAGGAATGAAGAGTCCTTGTCAACTTGGACTCTATCCATATCTCTTTGCGCCACACTTGGACTCTTGCCTATATCTCCATGCCAAATAGAATTTGGCTTGACCTTTTTGATGTTAGAGTAGTAGACCCAATAAGGGTAGGCAACAATGATTGATGAGTCATAATCTTATCTCTTGCCTAATTCGAATGCGATCCGAATTAGAGATAAGATATAAACTAGGAAAAAGATTTTTCATACATGGAAGGTTGTTGGTGCCATAATAATTTATTTTCTTTTTTTTTGGAGAGTCTTGTAGTGTGTGAGACTCTAGAATCCTTCTCCATAGATTAGTGATTTCTCTAAAATTTTTTAGGATGCCAAAAGGTGATTTTGGTGTGGACTCTTGGTGCCCTTCCGATGGTGAAACCCTAATTCCTAGTCTATAAAAGGGGGGCTCCTATCTTGGATGTCCCATTATTGGTTCCCTTGTTGTTTTGTGATTTTTTAGAGCTCTTCTCCTCTTCTTCTCTTTCTCCTCTAGATCCTTTATGGCTTTGTTGTGTTCAAGATACTTGAAGAAGAACGAAGAGATCAACTATCGAAGTTTCTTGCAAGCTAGCACCTCCAAGCTCTTGATCTATACCAGTCTTCATGTGGATTTTTCTGTAAAGGCCAGATGACTTCATGTGGCTGTGATTGATTTGAGGAATACCTTCTCCAACCATTGGACCAGAAGAGATTAACATCAAATTGGTTTGGTATTAATCTTTAACTTATGTTGATCATACTGATAGATCTAATAGTTAGATCCAGAATTTCAGCATCGATGACATCAATGTGTATTTTTATTTTTAGATTTAAAGTATATATTTTTTATATTATAGATCATGATGTGGTAGCATAAGACTAGATCTTATGTATGTGATTAGGATTAAATTATTTAATCTTTCATTTTCACTGCATAAAATTTTTAAAATCGCATGTACTGCACTATCGCATATTTTTTTTATTTCTTTTGATATTTTATGATAAAAATCAGATCTAATCTAATTTTTTATATAGAAAATAATATAAAATTTTAAACTCTAGAAGAATCCAAAAGAGATATCCGAGAGAAAAACTGTTCTTCTCTTTTCTTCTCTCTTTTTCTCCTTAATCTAGAGCCCTAGGAAGCCCCAAACATCCAACCAAATTTTTTTGATATTTTTTTTCTAAATTTTTATATTAAAAAATTAGATTCAATCTAATTTTTATATTATAAAAAATAAAAAAAATATGAGAAAATAATTTCTTCTCTAAGAGTTGCGCACAAGAAAGAAGACCTTTCTTTTTCTTTCTTTTTTTCTCATTAGGAAGAACCTTTCTTCTCTATTTTTCTGCTGTAAAATTAGCAAGAGAGGCTCTCTTTGATGCCTTGAAACTAGCAATAAAAATCTCTTGAAAACCCCTTCTAAAGAGGCTTTGAACTAGGGACTTCATGTAGGAGGATATGGGGTGTCTAACCCTTGGATGCCCCCTCTCCTAAAAACTTAGCGACAAGAAAGAGGGAGGGGGTGCTATTTTTTTTTCTATGGAAGAGAGGGAGGGCACCTTCTTTTATTTGGGCTATGAGATCTCACATTAAAAGAATTAGGAGGCATGGAATAATATAGCACATTGTGTTTTAATGAGTTAGTTAGCCAAGCTCAAGTGTTAGTCCAAATAGAACTCTTGATTCTTCGCCAAACTCTAACTAATTCTTAGATCCAATCCTAACCAACTTAGGAATTAGTTATAACAAACTAACTAATTAGGTGCTAGCCCAATTAGAAAATTAGTTAGGCCCTAATCCAATTGAAAAATTAGTTAGATTAAACCCCATCAATCCAAGAATTTATTCTTCTCATCTTATTAGATATCAGGAAAGCTTTTGATCAATAGCGCTTGATCCAATCAAGCCTATTATCCAATAGGATTTGATCTAATCAAATCTATATCAAATTAAATTAAATTTTATTAAATTTAAAATTTGATTTGCATCTCTAAGATCAATTGAAACAAGTCCTGTTATCTATTAGGACTGGATCCAATCAATGCAAAGCAAACCTATTTGAATCAAATTTAATTAGATTTGATCCAATCTCCATTGCTCAATCAAATTTAGTTAATTAATAATCAAATTAATAATTAGTTTTTTTTAATTTATCAATCATTAGTAAATAATTTTTTTAACCTTTGCACAGAATTAATTATCAATCACATTAATAATTAGACCCTTCAATGATTCATAATCGTCGATCAGCCATTTGATCAGATAGGTACTTCTATGTGTGTGACCTCATAGGTTCGATCCTAATCCGATAGCACAAGAATAATTTTTATATCAATCGATGTAACCATCTAGCAATGAAACCCAATGTCCGGATAGGTCGAATGTATGCTCAACAACACTCTACAATCTACATAGATATTGTTATTATATAATTCATCCCTTTGACTCTCGATGCTCACGGACGACTTAGGGTTAAACTATCAATCCTAGATGAGTGGTCCACATTATTTCTTAACCTCAAAAATCTTGTATTTCTTCACTAGGACTACTCTAATTAGAGTTTTGCTGAATTGAAACACAGTGATGCATCATCTCTGATTTTACTTGAAGCGATCAATCCTATCTTGACTCACACTCAGACTTCACAAGTATTTGATTATACCTAAAAATCTTTCATCGTCAAATTAAAAATTTGGATAGTCTGACATCAAAGCACAGTGAGTTGCTTGTAAATCACCGAGGCAGCCTCAGATCAGAGGAATACTTATATCCATATCCTATCAGAGCAACCCTTGACAGTAGAGTACTCCGAAGTTGGTCACGCTCAGTGAAACATACTCCTATATTTCATCCGTATGCCACATCCATATCTCTGTATGCCTTGATTAAAAGGATAACCAACTAATATGGCATACAATGACCTACACTTGATATAATTATCATCTTTATAATAATTATATCATTTGGTCACGAGCAAGATTTAAGAACTACATGATAAATCCTTCTTTATCATTTTAGAAGTAGCTCTAAGGACTTTATCATAACACATGAGTTTTATTTAGAAAGATGTATTTCTTATGATGAATCTATCGGATATCATTTATCAATTTATAATTCATATATATGTATGGAGCACAATCATTTATAACTTAGATGATTGGCTTTAGGACGTATTTCTCAACATATAGAAGTTATTGGGAGATTTCAGTGAGTCACCTATGTGGCTAAATTAGCTAGTAGCTTGAGGTCGGTATAAAGTCAGATTTCCACCTTAGATGTCTTAGTGCTTAAGCTTGTGATTTTAGTGTGTTATATTCCCTTTTGTCGGTCATGGGACCTATTAGATTTGTGCCCTAGAAGCCAATTATTGGTTGACACATTATGTATTTTTAGGGTTTAAACTTATATCTGTAATTTTTTAATTATCAATAAAGAGTTTTTTAATTCCAATCATGTTTGTGTGTCCATGATTTATTCTAAAAATTAACAAAGATGATTTTTGTATATTCTTAAAGAGTTAAGAATTTGAAATATACATTAATTAGTGATTAATTTCTAAATACTTTCGATCAAAAGATTGTCATAGAGGATAGTGATCAATCCATTTGAGATCGATGTACGGTTTACCTCCTTTGTGGGCAGATGAGTCTCAGGTCTGCGGTGTAGAGACACTAGGGTGAAGGTGTTGGAATTTGAGATTTGAAGCATGCATATGTATTTTAAAAATTTAATTTTCTAAACACCACAGTAGAGAATAAGATTAAAATAATTTTAATCTAAATTTTGCATGCATAAAAATATAAAACCATATAAATCTATTTCATATGCTGAAATTTAAATTGTGATCAAATCACATACTTTTTTCATAATCTCTTTCTTCAAATCTAGATCTAAAAGAGACAAGGCTCTCTGTTAGCCGCACAAGTGTCCGACCTCTACGAGTATCCACTCAGAATCAGCTTGAAACAGCCCTCTAAGATCTAAATTTTGATTCTCCAAAATTCAGCCTGCTGAATCTGATCGAAGCCTAGATTATGATCAACATTTGATCTTTCTCCTTGATCTTCTTCTTCTCCTTTTCTTTAGGTTCTTTATCCTTGCTCTTTGCTGCTACAAAATACAAACAACCAGCCAAAAAGTGGGACACCAACACCTTGGGCGTGAGACAACTTGGGACACACGTCCCAAGTTGTATGGCATGGGGATGCCTAAGGAGAAGAGAAAGAGGGAGGAAGAGAGGGTGTGGGAGCTCCTTTGGGTGTGGAGAGGGGCTTGTTTTAATGATCTAAGGACCTTAGGGGAGGTCCCATTTTATAGGCACAAGGATTGAATTCTATTCAATCATATAATAAAAGTCCTACTTACATTAGGATTCTTATTAACTTAAGTTATCCAACTTACATTAGGATGCCCATTAGGTGCCAACTATTGAAGCCCTTGCACCTATAATTAGACACCCTATTTTGCACCCAAGAGACACCCCATATGAGAACTAAAATCCCTCTAATCAATGGACATACCCAAATTGAATAATTCAAAGTGATGCCCCATAATAACTATCAAAGAGATTCATAAGAGACTTACACCCTTAATTTATGTGATCTATAATGTCAGACACCCAATAATTGGAGTCTCATAAATCTTATTCATATAGATAATTAGCAGATAATTAAGATAAAATTAACTTATCAAATAAGTAATTCCAACGAAAAGAGAAATTGGGTCCAACCATGTGCTAGCAAAATTACCATGAACCCAATGGATTTCTCTAAACCCAATTGACACTTCATAAGCTCAATTTCTTATTTCAGATCTAATCCCTTTGTTATGTGACCCCATAGGTTCAATTCTATTTGGTAGTCAGATATACAATGATTTCTATCATTATATCATTGAAACTCTTTTTCATAGATCAGAATAATTTCACTCTAACTCAGCAAAGATTGTCGATCCGAAACAATCCTAGTGAGCTCTCACAATCCACCAGTGACACCTAGCAATATGTAGTGACAATTCAGTAGAACTGAAATAAATCTCTAGGTGTACTTAACATGTGATTCAATCCCTCTATCGTGAGTCCCGACTAGATGGCAGATCATGGATAAATCGTCAAACCTCAACATCAGTCATATAATAGATTTGATTAGCTAAAGTCGAGATGTGATGTCTATGAAAATTTTTTTTCATCAATCATTCTACTATGGCTACAGATTCATAGACTTAGCTTCTCAAATCTCATAGGACTATTCTTCTCTATCAAGATTGATAGATCCTATCTTGATACACATCCTACTCTTATAGTGGACCTACTGTCGCCAATATCTACTATAAGGGCTCATTGAGATCCATATTTTTGTGTCAATCAAACTCTAGTAGTCTCACTGTGAGCAGTAGTACCATCTCAAGTCAAAAGATCAGTCACACAACTATAACATCGAGATAATCACTGATGATTGAATAGAAATTCAAGTGATCTCTCGTATAATCACGCTCAGTGCTAGTTGTTCTCTAACAACTACCCGCACTCGTCGCTCTGTCTCTACATAGTAGATTAGAGATGCATCTATCCCAAAAAAAATGATTTGTGCATTAGTTTATTCGGATCTGTCACCGTCTTTATGATGATCCTATGATCGGGAGCCTTTAGGAATTAAATACATGTTTCTAATTCTCAACACTTTGAGAGTATATATTGAAACTAATTCCATGGATGATTCAAGGACACATTACATTTGAATGAAAAAAAAATTATCTTTTTATTGATCATATCAATATATTAAGTATAAAATTATGCCCTAGATTAATTACAATGTATCAGCCATATTGACTTTTAGGACGTACATCTAACAATCTTTCACTTGGACTAAAGCCAATTGACTATAAATCTTAGTCCTATCTTTTCAAGGTGGACTTCCATTTTTGGTTGGCTCAGTTGCTTAGTCAGTGAGTCTGTCATGTTATCCGCGGAGTCTACTCTTTATACCTCGATATGAGGTAGTCACATCTATCGATGCTCTATGTGTTTAGACTTTTGATTTGATCTTGGCTCCTTAGCAAGGGCTATGGTGCCATTATCTTTATAGTACTGTGTCATAGCATGACATCCAGTTCTACAACTAATATTAAAATCAGAATTCATCCAACACATCTATAGCACACTCAGCCTCCATTGATCGATTACTCAGAACCCTTCTAGTAAATTGAACAAGAATACACCCTCGAATCACAACTCAGAATCACCTCCAAAGACCAAGAACAGATCCTTAGTCCTTCAGTACTTAAGATGTTCTTTACAGCTATCTAGTACTCTTCATCTGATTCGACTGATATCTGCTCGTGACACTCACAGCAAGGGCAATATCAGGTCGAGTACATAGCATGGCATATATGAGGCTCTCTATTATCGAAGTATAAGGAATCCTACTCATGCGCTGAACCTCCTCAGATGTGGTCGGACACATCATCTTGGAGAGACAAATACCATGCCTGAGAGGTAAAAGACCTCTCTTGGAGTTTTTCATGCTGAACCTCTTCAGCACCTTCTCTATATACAACTTTTGTAACAGATCAAGTATCTATTTAGATCTATCCCTATAGACCTTTATTCTGAGAATATAGGATGCTTTTCCTAGATCTTTCATGAAGAATTCCTTGAACAACCATCTTTTGACCATGGTCAGCATGGGAATGTCATTTCCAATAAAAAGAATATCATCCATATATAATACGAGGAAGGTGATCGCTCTCCCACTGACTCTCTTGTATACACAAAGTTTCTCTTTATTTTTGATGAAATCAAATGATTTGATTGTCTCATCAAAATGATGGTTCCAACTCCGAGAAGCCTGCTTTAATCTGTATATGGATGTTTGCAATTTGCAAACTCTGATCACCATCACCGGACGTAAAACCTATAGGCTGCTCTATATAGATATCTGCCTCAAGATATCCATTCAAGAAGGCAATTTTCACATCCAATAGGTACAATACCTTTAGGTAAATCTACTAAGGTCCAGACTTGGTTTGAATACATCGAGTTAATTTTTGACTTCATAACATCTAGTCATTTCTCGAAATCGATGTCAGACATCGCCTCGTTAAAGATATTAGGGTCATCAGTATGACCTTTATCTCCCATAAGGAATATTTCCTTCACTTTCTCTATAAGCTTACTCATGTACCTTTTAAGAGGTCGAAAGATCTTGCTAGATCTATGAGGTGGTAGAGGAACGTCAACTACTGGCTCATGAATTACAGGTTTCTAAGGATCTATAGCTCTGGGCTCTTCAGAGACCTTCTCTTCGAGCTCTACTAACCTACTACTGCCGCCATTCTTGATAAACTATTTTTCTAAGAATACAACATTTTGACTCACAAACACATTGTAATCTTATGAAAAGTAAAAGTCCATAGATTCTTTTAGATACCCTATAAAGTGAGCTATAATAGATCTATTCTCTAACTTTTCTGCCATCTATCTTTTGACATAGGCCGGACATCCCCAAGTCTTAAGATAATCTAGACTCAGCTTCTTACCGAACCATATCTCATACGGTGTGGTAGAAATGGACTTTGAATGAATCCTATTCAATAAGTGAATGGCAGTTAACAGGGCATGTCCCCAAAGAAATAAGGATAGATCAGTGAAGCTCATCATAGACCTGACCATATCTAATAAGGTCATGTTCCTCTTTTCGGATAACCCATTGAGCTGAGGTGTTTCAGGAGGAGTCTACTGAGAGACTATGTCATTGTCCTTAAGATATCCCAAAAATTTTTAACTAAGATATTCATTTCTTCGATCAGATCGATAAAGATAATGAAGTAGATGTAATCACCCCTAGCCTGCATGTCAAATGGCCCACACACGTCAGTGTGTACCAAGGCAAGTAGCTTTATGGCCCTTTTTCCATGTCCTACAAGGGGTAACTTGGCCATCTTTCCTCGAAGGCAAGATTCACAAGCTGGATATGACTCTGGGTTAAGAGAGACAAGGATCCCATCCTTTTCCAGTTTGTTTATCTTGTCCTCTCCAAAATGACCTGATCTATGATGCCACAAGTACTTCTAGTTAATTTTATCTCTGGATCTCTTTTGACCTACAGCACTCACTATTTGCTCGTTTAGGTTCACATTCGCATCAACATGCAAGTGATAAAGACTATCAATTAAAAGACCTCATGCAACCAATTTATTTCATAAATAAATAAAATAAAAATCTTTATTGAAACTAATTTTGAAACCTTCTTGTGCTAGCACAGATATGAAAATTAAATTTTGACTAGCTATAGGAACATAATAATAGTCTTTCAAATCTAATCTAGTGCCAAATGGTAATTGAAGAGGGTAAGTCTCAATGACCTCTGCAGCAATCTTTGCTCCATTATCAATCTGAAGGATCATATCACTTTCCCTCAATCTCCTACTTTCTATCAAATCCTGCATTGAGGTACATATGTGGGCACTCAAGCCAGAGTCCAATACCCAACTAGAAATAGAAGAAACCGCAAGGTTAGATTCAATTATGAGCATACCTTCAGAAGGTTTATCATCCTTTTGCTCTTTAGGCTCTCCAGGTATTTTGAACAGTTTCTCCTCCAGTGGCCTTCAATATGATAGTGAAAATACTTTTCCTTTGCCTCGACCGCCTTTGGACCATCCTTCTTCAGCTTGCTCTCTTTCTTCTGCTTCTTTGCAGATTTAGCCTTTTTCAACAAACTTTCTCTTGGAAGAAAAAGTCTACTCCATAGCAAGAATAGAGCCCCTTGAACTCTTTAAGGTACTCTCCATTATGACCAACATGTTGACAAGTTTGGGAATAGTGCAGTCAAGTTTGTTCATATGAAAATTCATGATGAATTGACTATATAAACTGGTAAGGAATTGAAAGATCAGATCCATCTGCAATTCCTTTTGCATATCCAGCCTGAGCTTCCCAAGCTCCTCAATATCCTTGATCATTGTCATATAGTGCTCAAGGACAAACTGCCCTTCGTGTATCTTCTGATTGAAGAGTCTCTTAGACACTTCGAAGCATGCAGTACGGCTCTGCTCACCATACAACTCTTGTAGGTGAGTTATCATGGCCCGAGCAGTGGGCATATGCTTGTGCTAGCTTTCCAACTCATTTGACATAGATGCCAGCATATAACACTTAACCCGACTATCTTCATTGGTCCATTTCTCAATAGTAGCTCTCCGCTCAGCAATAGGACGGTTTGGCAATACAACGGGATCCTGATCGAGAATATGGCTTAATTTTTTTGAAGTCAGGACAATCCTAAGATTTCTGAGCCAGTCTTTGAAATTATTACCAGTTAAATGATTGGTTTCAAGGATGTAAGCTAGAGGGTTTAAGGCTGACATAATAGTTTAACTACAAGAGTAGAGATTTAAGTTAGATTTTTGTACTTAATTTTTTAATTTACTTCTAGGAACTTTAAGATGCAAATAATAATTTTCACTAATTTTTCAAATCCCTCCACTCTCCAAGAAGGAAACAAAAATTCTAATGCGACAAAGGATTCCTAGTGGGTGCTGCAGTCCCACCTATGACATGCACCTTATCTAATAGTTATTGGTAACATGCACATCGATGCGTAGGCAACTCTTTACCCAGATGCTTCATTAAACATGTTGCAGCAAATTGATCTCTAAGTCATGTGGGCTCACCTAACAGTTATTGCCCATACTTTTTAGTTAAGTCCAACCCACCATTCACAAGCAGGTGCAAGACCGTCATTGGGTCTCTCACCTAATAGTTATTGGGTCCAACCCCATCCTTACTCTAGAGTAACTCTTTGCTAATAGAGTGGTTGCGTATTTTTGATGCAACTGAACCACTATATCCAATCGAGAATAATCAATGTCGGTAACATGCACGCACATCTATAATGGTGGAAGATCTATGGACTTAATATTTATGAAGAGGTTTGGGTTTAGATTTCATATAATCAGTCATCATATGACTGATCTAACTGGCATGGGCTAAACCAAATCGCTAAGTAACCTAATTCAAGATCCAATCTTTCAAGTTGGACAGGTAAGTGGAGAATGGTGGGGGTCCCCCCATTACCTTCCTTAGACACCAATGAATTGGTCAGGTTGGCTAACAAAACTAATTAAATAATCACATCTCACTAACTTACCTTAGAGACCAATAGGTCGATTGATCAGAATTGGTTAGCTCAAGCATATCGGGCTGAAACCAATGAGCCAAATTAGGTCCTTAGGTTAATCAATTCTACATATGGGACTCAATCGATTTAGTCAATAACAATTGTATGATCATTAACTTAATTGATCTAGCTCAATTCAATACTTAACTCAGTTTGACCAATTACTTAATCGAATTAGACCCATATGACTCAAATAAAAAATCTTAGATGTAATCCTATTATATGACCTAATTTTTGATTTTTTTTTCATGACCAAAACTCTCATGCATAAATATGAATTTTAGATTCTAAAATTATATTTCAAATCTAAATTCTTTGTATTAAAGTAAATTTTAAAATATAAAAATAATTTTTAAGTTTTAACATACAAACATATATCATATATATGCATGTATAATTAGATCTAAATAAAATTTCAGATCTAAGCATGACATCATATATCTCATATACTAGTCATGAATAAGATTAAAAATAAATTTATGATCTAAATATGCAATCATATATACATATATGAATCAAAATTTAGATCATAAAAAATTTCAGATTTCATGCATGCATCTATATTTCACATGAATATTAACTAGAACTCTTTCTTGATCAAAATTTAAATCTATGCATGCAACAATATATCAACTATACATTCTAAAACTAAATCTAAAATTAGATTTTAGATTTGAAGATCTATCCATATATCTTATATATAAAAAAAAATTAATTTTGAAATTTTTTCAAATATATATATATATATCAAAATTTAGTATATGAAAATCCATGGCTCTGATACTACTGTTAAAATTTAAGGTTTGAAGCATGCATATATATTTTAAAAATTTAATTTCTAAACATTGTAATAGAGAATAAGATTAAAATAATTTTAATCTAAATTTTATATACATAAAAATATAAAATCACATGGATCTATTTTATATGCTCAAATTGATATATGCTGAAATTTAAATTGTGATCAAATCACATACCTTTTTTGTAATTTCTTTCTTCAAATCTAGATCTGAAAGAGACAAGGCTCTTTGTTAGCCACACAGGTATCCAGCTTCTATGAGTATCCAATCAGGATCAGTCTGAAATAGCTCTCTAAGATTTGAATTTTGATTCTCCAAAATTCAGCCTGCTGAATCTGAATGAAGCCTGAATCACGATCAACGTTTGATCTTTCTCCTTGATCTTCTTCTTCTCTTCTTCTCTTCTTCTCTAGGCTCTTTCTCCTTGCTCTTTGCTGCTACAAAACACCAGCAATCAGCTAAAAAGTGGGATGCCAACACCTTGGGTATGAGACAACTTGGGATGCGCGTCCCAAGTTGTATGGCGTGGGGATGCTTAAGGAGAAGAGAAAGAGGGAGGAAGAGAGGGCGTGGGAGCTCCTTTGGGCATGGAGAGAGACTGGCTTTGATGATCTAAGGACCTTAGCGGAGGTCTCCTTTTATAGGCACAAAGATTGAATCCTATTCAATCATATAATACAAGTCCTACTTGCATTTAGATTCCTATTAACTTAAGTTATCTAATTTACATTAAGAAGCCCATTAGACATCAACTATTGGAGCCCTTGCACCCATAATTAGATATCCTATTTTGCATCCAAGAGACACCCCATATGAGAACTAAAAGTCTTCTAATCAATGGACATGCCCAAATTGAACAATTCAAAGTGGCATCTCATAATAACTATCAAAGAGATTCATAAGGCACTTACACCCTTAATTTATGTGATCTATAACCTTAGACACCCAACAATTAGAGTCTCATGAATCTTATTCATGTAAATAATTAGCAGATAATTAAGTTAGAATTAACTTATCAATTAAGTAATCCCAACGAAAAAAGAAATTGGATCCAACCATATGCTAGCAAGGTTATTATGAACCCAATGGGTTTTTCTAAACCTAATTGATACTTCATAAGCTCAATTTTTTATTTCAGACCTAATCTCTTTATTGTATGATCCCATCGATTGAATTCTATCTGATAGTGAGATATACAATAATCTCTATCATTATATCATTAAAACTCTTTTCAATAGGTTAAAATAATTTCACTCTAATTCAACAAGAATTATCCATCCAGAATTATCCTAGTGAGCTCTCACAATCCACCAGTGATACCTAGCAGTATGTGTAGAAATTTCAGTACAGGGATAAAATGGTAATTTTAAAATTTTTTCAAAATTATAATTTTACAGCAAAATTATTAATTAATCTAATTAATTAACATGTATTAACCTTATACAAGGATCTAAATATGATATATATAGCATGCATTTAAATTTAAAATTTAAACTTCTACAGTAAACGTTTTACTGTTATGTGTTCAGACCACATTACCTTCGTGCAGGTAGTCGATCGCTGCAGTCTGATCACCGTCGGGATAATTTGATCATTGCAATGTAGCCACACAGTATGTCTAACCTTTGTGGATCTTCCACATGAAGCTCTCAATCTGATCGGCTCCTCATGAATGCTAGTTTGTTGCAGAACCCTTTCGACCGCTGATGTTGATCGAACTCTTTCGATCGATGTCTGTCGATTCTTTGAATGCTTTGGATTGTCAGCAGAGATAGTAGAGAAGTTGATGAAGCTTTTTCTGAAGTTTGGTGGGCTCACGACACTCATAGCTCACCTTCTCACTTCCCGAACCCTAGGCAGTAACTTTAGGGTACACACAGAAAACCCTATGCCCAAAATCTTTTCTTTTCTCTTCTTTTCTTTTCTTTTCTCACGCACAAGGCTTTTCTCACACCACCCTTCTCTCACAGATTAGATGATCACATGCCCCACCTTCTCATCCCTTTTAAAATGGTACAAGATCATGTTTTTACCGTATTTTTACCGCATGAGAGGATAAAGCTAGGTGGTTGCTCACTTGAATTCAAATGCCAACCAACCTATCCTTATCCACTTAAGGCATGAGAAGGGAGGGGCATGGGCTTCTTTGTGTATGGAGAGTTTTCACGAGAAACTTTTTCTCGTGTAAAGTAAGTGGCGCACAAGTAGATAAGGTGGCACATGAGATTAGTTGCCCATTCAAATTCAAACTTCATTTGAATTTGAATGGCCAACCAACCATCTTTATCCACTCAAAATGATGCACATAGGAGGGGCATGGGAAGGCTTCTGCATGGGAGAAAATTCATGAGAACTTGTTTCTCGTGAATTCAAATAGGCACAGGTGAGGTGAGGTGGCGCAGGGAGATAAGTCAAGGTGGTTTCAAACCTAATTGAACCAACATTATTAAAATAGGTTAGGCACAATTAGACTAAATTAAATCTAATACAATTAAGCTTAATTAGGCTCAATAAAATTTTAATCAAATTAAGAATTGAGTAAACCCAACCCCTGATCAAATCAGAGACCAAACTACCTCGGCGATTAGGTCAACTCTTAACCTAATCGGGTCAAATCCAACTGAATCCAATTCAATTGGACTTGATCCAAAAATAATTATTCAATCAAATTGAGTTAATTAGTGATCAAATCACTAATTAAATCTCTCATAAATATTGAGTCTAAATCCGATAGGCAATCGGGCATCAAAGTCCATTGATATGAAACCTTGATCGAAGAGTCCCAAACCAATGGGACTCTTGATCCTGGTACCCAAAATGTGTGGAACTCATGAACAGAGAATCTTGATTCTCGATCACAGAGTCCTAGACATGTAGAACTCAGAGTCTCCAAGCATTAGGACTCTTGGTCGAAGAGTCCCAGTCCAGTGGGACTCTTCACCAGCCATCAGATCAGATAGGAACCTCTAATATGTGTGACCCCATAGGTTCGAACCTAAGTCGGTAGCACAGAAACTAATTTCTGTACTAATCGAAGTGACCATCTAACAATGGTACCCGACGTCTGGATAGGTCGAATAGTCGCAATCGCAACACTCAGAACCTATGCGAATATGGTTACTGTATAATTCATCCCTTTTGACCCCTGTGTATAGGATGACTCAGGGTTAAACTGTCAACCCGAATCAGATCATCCGAATCATGCTCAACTCAAATAGTCCTGTGACTCCTCACTAGGACTACCCTGGCCAAGGTTTTGCTAAATTGAGACACGACTGTACACAGCTCCTGAACTGGAGTGGTCAATCCCATCTTGACACACGTACCGACAAGTCAAGTACTTGACTACACCCAGCAGCTTTCCATCTCTGAATTAGAAATTCAGATAGTCCAGTGCCTAAGTGTAGTGAGTTGCTTACAAGTCACTGTGGTAGTCTCAGGTCGGAGGGACAGTTATACCCATATCCCATCAGAGCAAATCTTGACAGTAGAAAAAGCTTCAGAGTCGATCACGTTCAGTGCAGATGTACCCTTACATCTCACTTGTATGCCATACCAGTGTCTCCACACTCCTTGGTTAAGAGGACAACCAATCCATATGGCACACAACGACCTATGCTTGATAAATATTATTGTCCTTGATAACAACGTATCATTTGGTCGCAAACTGGTTTAAGGACTAAACGATAAATCCTCCTTTGTCGAGTCTAAATAGTCCTAAGGACTTCACCACAATACAGGAGTTCATTAGAAGATGAAATAATTTGTGATAAAAAATATCAAAATAACTTTTATTTATTTATAATTCATATACTAATACAAAAAAGAGCACAACCATCAACAGGCTGACGATTGGCTTTGGGATACTATTCCCAATAGTATGTAGTGGTAACCCAGTAAAACTGAAATGAACCTCTAGGTGTAGTTAATGTGTGATTCAGTCCCTCTATCGTGAGTCCCGACTAGATGGCAGATCATGGATAAATCATCAAACCTCAACATCAGTCATATGATAGATTCGATTAGCTCAAGTCCAGATGTGATCTTTATGAAAATTTTTTTCCATCAATCACTCTACTGTGGCTACAGATTCATGGACTTAGCTTCTCAAATTTTATAGGACTACTCTCTATCAAGGTTGATAGATCCTAACTTGATATGCACCCTACTCCTACAGTGGCCCAACTGTCATCAATATTCACTACAAGGGTTCATTGAGACCTATGTTTATGTGTCAATCAAACTCCAGTAGTGTCACTGCGAGCAGTAGTACCATCTCAAGTCAAAAGGCCAGTCACATAACTATAGCATCAAGACAATCACTAATGATTAAATAGAAATCCAAGTGATCTCTCGTATGGTCACGCTCAGTGCTAGTTGTTCTCTAACAACCATCCACACTCGTTGTCTTATGTCGCTACATAGTAGATTAGTGATCCATCTATCCCGAAGAAAGTGATTTGTGTGTTAGTCTATCTGGATCTGTCACCATCCTCATAATGATCCTATGATCAAGAGTCTTTAGGAATTAAATACATATCTCTAATTCTTAATACTTTGAGAGTATATATCAAAACTAATTTCATGAATGATTCAAGGATACATTATACTTGAATGAAAAAGAATTTATCCTTTTATTGATCATATCAATATATTAAGTACAAAATTATGTCTTAAATTAATTATAATGTGTCAACCATATTGACTTCTAAGACATACATCTAATAGAAGGTGCAGGTGGTTGTTAGAGAACAACTTGCACTGAGTGGAACCAACACGAGAATCACATGGATATCTACTCACTCGTCAGTGATCTTCTCAATACTGCAGTAATGTGAGTGGTCCTTTGACCTATAGTGTCATTGACTATTTGCTGCGAGGCTACTGGGTTTGACTGTATGTTTTCTTAGTCTCTCGCCATTCGAATCTTTGCTGTGTATGTTGGCTTCAGTAGATTTAGGTTCGCTATTTAGAGTAGGATGTACCTAAATAAAATCTATCGATCTTGATAAAAAAAGAGAAGTGCTATGTGATTTACGAGATTAAGTTTAGAAAGTCTTTGGCCAAAGTAAGTGTAAATACTGAAAAAGAGTTTTCATAAGATTTATAAATAAACTTGAGTCGAGCCAATCTAGCATATGACTGACGATGGGGTTTGACAAGTTCTCCATAACCTCCATCAAATTGAGACTCACGATAGAAAGAATGAATCATACGATAACTACACCTAGAGATTCGTACTTTCATTCTACTGGATTGCCATTACATACTGCTAGGTGTCACTGGTGGATTATGAGATTCATCGGTATTGTCTTGATGATCGATGATCCTCGAAGGATAGAATTGAAAATATTTCAATCTATCGAAAGGAGTTTTAATGATATTATGATGAAGATTATAATATATCTCACTATCAGATAGAATAAAACTTATGGGGTCACACATTAAGAGATTTAGTCTCGAATTTGCCAATTAGACTTATGAAGTTCCAATTAGATTAGAATTTATTAAAATCTTATTAGGTTTATAAGAACTATGCTAACACATGGTTAAACCTAATTCTTCTCAAAATTTTAATTTTATCAAGTCTATAGCCTTGAACCTAACCTAAATCTATTTAAATTTATTTGGATTCTTAATTATGAGCCCAAAAAAAATTGATTAAGTCAATTAGTTGGCATAATTATCCTAACATTATCTCTTCTTTATCTCCTAATTATCTCTAAGTGTGAATGTGGAATTGAAGAAAAGAGGGAGGCACAATCTTCTCTTTTTGGGCAAGACCAGGGGGCGCCAACCCCCTGGATTTGGCAAGTAGGGCTCGCCTCCTTCTCATGCGTGGCATGGAGGAGAGAGGCCAAGAGGTGCTGTTGCTCCTAGATTGATTTTGATGATTACAAAGCAGATTGAAGGGATACAAATAATTTTAAATTGAAAAAATTCTTATGCTCTTCAAGGGCAAAATTGTAATTTCACTAAAATTCTGATTTGATAGTATCATTTGGTAGAACAAATGATTTGTAATCTATTGGTGAAAATTTCATTATTTTTGGACTTATATTTTTGAAGTTATGAAGGTTTGAAGTGCATGAGTCGACTCATGAGTCAACTCATGGCACTATGAGCTGATTGGCACGCAAAAATTCTCCTTGGCACGCTAGTTTTTTGGCTTGGCATGACCTGTGAGTCGACTCATGAGTCGACCCACAAGGCATGAGTCGACTCATGAGTCGACTTCTGCTATTTTGAGCCAAGAAAATCCAGAAACTGAATTTTTGGTCTTTGCAACAGAGGTCGACTCATGAGTCGACCCCTGAAGCATGAGTCGACTCATGAGTCGACCCCTGCGACAGAAAATATCAGCAATGGCTATTTTTTTGCCCGTTTTAATTGCCTTTTATGCTTCCTAAAATTGCTCTAACGGCTCTTTATCTGCCTAAAATGTTTTCTCTTGTTTCTTAAGGCTATAAAAGGTTTCAAATGGTGAAAGAAATAGCAGAGAAAAAACATATATACAAAAGGATCCAAAATCTATACGAGAAAGCCTGAGATCAACGAAATACCCAAAAGAAAAAGAGAGAGAATCCACAATATACAAGAGAGATTGTGAAAGAGAAAAGCAAGAGCATTCAAAGAGAGGATTTTTCAAGCCTATTGTTCAACCTTGATCAAGAGATCTTTCAAAGCCTTCAAGAAGTCCTCAATCAAAGATCATCTTCTTCTCAAGAGTTCATTCAAGCGTTCATCCACCTTGAGAAAATCCAAAAAGGAGATTCTTCATTTGAGTAAAGTATTTTTAGTGTTATATTCGCTCATTTAAGGAGCTGTTATTGTATTAATTTGTGCTCTAAATTTTCTTACTCTTTGTGAGTATTTGTTCTTATTTTTGGAGGGTTTCCAAAACAAAGAAAGATTGATCTGAACCTGAAATCGGAGTGTTTTGGGTTAGCTTGTACCCGAAAAACAAGTAGACTAGCTTGGGATAGCTAGTGTCGGAGTTTTCAACTTTTGTATTCGGGTTGAATACAAGTATAGTGGATTAAAATTCCCAAGTAGGAGCTTGGGGAGTGGATGTAGGTGCAAGGTTGGCACCGAACCACTATAAATCCTTGTGTTTGTGGTGTGCTTTCTTGTTTCTCTTTATTTCTTTATTATATCCTTGCATTCTTGCTTTAGGTAATTAATCTTGAATTAAAGTCTTTGTTCTCATTCATCATAAGTAATTAATTAAGCCTAAAATTTTTAGAAACCCAATTCACCCCCCCTCTTGGGTTGCATAGCTGGGCAACAAGTGGTATCAGAGCCCGGAGCTCTAGCCCTTCTTTGATCTAACAATCAAAGAGCCAAAGATCTATGGCAACCCATGTCGGTACTTCTCTAGCCGAGGGACAATCTACAAACCGACCTCCACTTTTCAATGGGTCTAATTACACCTATTGGGAAGCTCGGATGAAGATATTCATACAAGCACTCGACTATGATATGTGGAGTATCATAGTGAACGGTCCTCACACACCCACCAAGATTATAGATGGTGAGGAGTCAACCAAACCCGAGAAAGAATGGGATGAGGTTGATAAGAAATTGGCACAATTAAATGCCAAAGCTATGAATGTTCTTTATTGTGCACTAGATGCAAATGAATTTAATCGCATTTCTACTTGTGCATCTGCTAAAAAAATATGGGATAGGTTAGAAGTAACCCATGAGGGAACAAATCAAGTAAAAGAGACTAAAATAAACATGCTAGTGCATAAATATGAATTGTTCAAAATAGAGCATGATGAGTCCATAACTGCTATGTTTACTCATTTTACTGATATAATTAATGGTTTGAAGAGTTTTGGCAAATCTTATACTAACAGTGAGCTTGTAAGGAAGATTCTCAGGTCATTGCCAAGAACTTGGGAAGCCAAGGTAACTGCCATCCAAGAAGCAAAGGACTTGAACACTCTACCTCTAGAAGAGCTTCTTGGATCCTTGATGACTCATGAACTTAGCATGAAGCAACATCAAGAGGATGAAGTCAAAAAGAAAAGAACCATTGCCCTCAAATCCACAGCTTCGTCTGATTATGAAATGGATGACTCTGAAGATGAAGAACAGGATGAAGAGATGGCACTCATCACCCGAAGATTTAAGAAGTTTCTAAGAAAAAAGAAACAGGGGATGAGAAAGAAGTCATTCACAAAAGGGGAACAAAGCAAAGAGAAAGAGAAAGATCAACCCCTTATATGCTACGAGTGCAAGAAGTCGAGACATTTCAGATCCGAATGTCCGCAACTGAAGAGAGGTCCCAAAAAGTTCAAAAAGAAAGCAATGATGGCGACGTGGAGTGCGAGTGACGACTCAAGCTCCGATGAGGAAACCTCAACAGAACAAGCTAACCTGTGCTTTATGGCACACGAAAATGAGGTAACTTCTGAATCCACTAGTAAATTTACTTTTGAAGAATTGCATGAAGCATTCTATGACTTAATTGATGAATTAAAGAAACTAGGGATGAAAAACAAAGAACTAAAATTGGAAAATCAGTCCTTAGTGAAACAAGCTGAAAACCTTTCAATTGAAAAATCCACCATGATTAAAGAAAATCAAAGCTTAAAGAATGAAATTAACAAGCTGAAACCTATAGTAGATAAGTTCACCTTAAGTTCAAATAAATTAAATATGATTCTAGATAATCAAAAAGCTGTATATGATAAGGCTGGACTTGGGTATAACCCCTTGAAGAAACAAAAACTTCTGAAGAATATTTATGTAAATTATTCAAGTAACAAGTCTACAAATATCACTTGTTTCAAATGTGGTAGAATAGGACATAAATCATACACATGCCTCAAATCTGCAAACACAACTATAAAGAAAATATGGGTTCCAAAAGGAACCATTTTGACTAACCTAAAAGGACCCAAGAAAGCTTGGGTACCTAAGACAGAAACTTGACCTTTGCTTGCAGGTGTGTCTAGCATCCCAAGGAGAAAATAGGAAATGGTATCTTGACAGTGGATGCTCGAGACACATGACTGGTGATGAATCACAATTCATCACGCTTGATACTAAGGATGGAGGGATGGTCACCTTTGGAGATAATGGCAAAGGAAAGATCATCGGGATAGATTCACTAATAGAAGGTATGAAGGAGATCACTCTGAAAGATTCAGCAACTCCAGAAGATAAGGATCAAGAAGACGAACAAGATGAGAAAGGTGAAGAAATTCAAGAACAACCTTAAGGTACAAATGACCTACCCAAGGAATGGAGGTATGTTCACAACCACCCTAAGGAGTTAATTATTGGTGATCCTATGCATGGGGTAAAAACCCGTTCTTCACTTAGAGATGTAGTTAATCATTGTGCTTTTGTATCTCATCTTGAACCTAAACTTTTGAAGAAGCTAAAAATGATCATAATTGGATCAATGCAATGCAAGAGGAACTTAATCAATTTGAAAGAAATAATGTTTGGACCTTAGTATCAAGACCTAAAAATTATTCAATAATTGGCACAAAATGGGTCTTTAGAAACAAATTAGATGAGCATGGAAATGTAATTAGAAATAAAGCAAGACTGGTTGCTAAGGGATATAATCAAGAAGAAGGAATTGATTTTGATGAAACCTTTGCACCTGTTGCTAGATTAGAAGCTATTAGACTTCTACTTGCATATGCTTGCTTTATGAAATTCAAGTTATTTCAAATGGATGTTAAAAGTATATTTTTAAATAGATATATTGCTGAAGAAGTATATGTAGAACAACCTCCTGGATTTGAAAATCATGCTTTTCCTAATCATGTCTTTAGATTAAATAAAGCTTTATATGGATTAAAACAAGCACCTAGAGCATGGTATGATAGGCTAAGCAAATTTCTACTAAATAATGGTTTTTCAAGAGGTAATATAGATACAACCCTCTTTATTAAAAGAAATCAAAATGATATGCTAGTTATACAAATTTATGTTGATGACATAATTTTTGGGTCTACTAATGAATCCCTTTGTCAAGACTTTGCTAAGCTTATGCAGGGGGAGTTCGAGATGAGCATGATGGGAGAACTCACCTTCTTCCTCAGACTCCAAATCAAACAATCAAAAGAGGGAATCTCCATCACCCAAAGCAAGTACACCAAGGAACTACTCAAAAGATTTGGAATGGAGAACTGCAAACCAATTGGCACACCAATGAGTCCCTCATGTAAGCTTGACAAGGATGATGAAGGTAAATGTGTAGACTTAAAATACTATAGAGGTATGATTGGCTCATTATTATATTTAACTGCAAGTAGGCCTGATATCATGTTTAGTGTTTGTTTATGTGCAAGATATCAATCTAATTTTAAAGAATCTCATTTGAATGCTGTTAAAAGAATCCTTAGATACTTAAATGGTACTCAAACTCTAGGGTTATGGTACTCTAAGGACTCACAAATTGATTTATTAGGATATTCAGATGCTGATTTTGCTGGATGTAAATTAGATAGAAAAAGCACAAGTGGAACTTGCCAATTTCTTGGAGTTAACCTAATCTCATGGTTTAGCAAGAAACAAAATTCGGTGGCACTGTCTACGGCTGAGGCCGAATACATTGCAGCCGGAAGTTGTTGTGCTCAAATCTTGTGGATTAAGCAACAACTCGAAGACTTTGGAATCAAACTTAATGAAACACCAATAAGATATGACAACACAAGTGCCATAAATCTATCTAAAAATCCTATTCAACACTCAAGATCCAAACATATTGAAATAAGACATCATTTCATAAAAGAACATGTTCAAAATAAAAATATAATTCTTGAATATGTTTACACTGAAAATCAATTAGCTGATATCTTTACAAAGGCCCTTAGTGAGGATAGATTCTATGAAATTAGGAGAAATCTAGGAATTCTAGATCCATATGCCTAAATTTTTCTCAATTTCCAAGAATTGATTCTTAGAGCTCAATTTCCAACATCTATCCTGGTCTCAAAAGCTCAAATCTATCATTCTAAAAACTTATCTTTGAGCAAAACTCCTTCTCCCAAAATTTCAAATTTTTCTGGAATTTATTCATATTTTTTCTGAATTTTTGAACTTCATGAGTCGACCCCCATGAGTCGACTCAATGGCAAACTTGTTATTTCCTCAAACTTCCCACGGGCTCATTGTTTTTATAAGGGACCCTGTTCGTGAGACGACTCATCTTCTCATCTTCTTCCTTCCAAAAGCCGATTCCTTTTGCTCCAAATCCAAAGATTTATTTCGAGGCAATTCTCCCTCCTCCTCTCCACCAAAAATCGCCTCCTTGGAAAGGGATTTTTTGTGCTTTCTCGCATTGTTTGGCGCGGTTGGAACGTGCCCTAGCACTTCACCGATCTTCCCAAATCCACTTCTTTTCTCCACCAAAATCCCTCTTTACTCTCTGGTGATCCCTCCTCCACTCAATTCAAGTCTCCTTGCCTGCTACTATATTGAATATGGCTCCAAAGATGAAACTTCCCCAAAGAAGAAAGTCAATTCGTGAGCCTGAAGAAATTGTCCGAAAGAAAAGGCATGCTCAGTCTTCCCTTGCTCCCACTCCAGTTTCAGTATCTGCTCAAGGTCCCCCTCAATTCTTCCTAAGCCCCAGTGTGAATCCTCTTTCAGATAGAAAAGTTGAAACCGGGAAGAATATAGATTTTCGGTTCTTTGAGAAAGAGGGTTTTACATTTGCAAGTAAGATTAAAAACCAAGGATGGGATTTCTACTGCTCCCTTAAGGAAGTCACCTATGTTGACCTAGTTAGAGAATTCTACCAGAACCTACATTATGGAAATGGGTCAGTGACTTCAACAGTCAAGGGAATTGATATTTGCTTAGATTCTAGCATATTGGGAGAAATTCTTCAGTTGCCTAGTGAGGGTTACTCTTACATGGAACTCCCAGTAAATGAAGAGGGGATCAGAATTATTCTAGGAGGAACTTATTTAGGAAGTTTAAACAAATTGGAAGCAAAGATTTTGTCCATTGAGATGAGAATCCTGCATCAGATGGTAACGAAGCTCTTCTTTCCTAAGAGTGGTAGACATGATTTACTTTCCAGCAGAGATGTATGTATCATGTTTCATGTCATCACTCAGACCCCCCTGAACCTCCCTGCACTTATGATAGAGGCCATGAGAGAGACTTTGAACAGATCCAAGGCACACTTGCCTTATGGTATGGCCCTTACTAGAGTATTTAGGAGGTTTGGAGTTAGCTGTGAGGGGGAGGCTTCTACTAAACTCTCTCATGTGGACACTTTCAACCAACACACCCTGCACCGAATGGGATTTACTAAGACTGATGGTGGTTGGATCAAGGGATCTGAGGAGAGAGCTGAGGACAGAGCTGAAGAAGAAGGTCCATCATCTCCTGTCCATGACTTCAGGGCAGCATCACCAAATATCCAGTTCATTCCTGATACAGAGGCTGGCCCTTCAGAGTTTACTAGGATGCCCACACCAGTGTATCAGCCAGAGAGCAGAGCACCTCATTCAGAGTTCAGACTGGCTGACGATCAGATCGAGCATATATCACAGCATGTGGCTTTTTTGCTGTCTAGTCAGTGGAGTAGTACTTCTTTTGCACCAGGAGCCACTTCTTCTGATCAGACCATCACTCCCCACATCTCCACCTTGTTTCAGATGATATCAGATCAGTCCATCCGAATCCAGCAGCTTGAGGACACAGTCTGGAGACTGACTGGCAGAGTTCTTGACTTGCAGGGGCAAGTCCTTGCTTTGGCCCATCCCAAGCCACAGGAGTCAACTATTGAGGTCACAGACCTCACTGCAGAGGCTGGCAGGCTCAGAGGAGCACTAGAGGGTGGATATGAGTTACTGAGGAGAGAGATCCGAGGATCGAGTGAGCATGCAACCACTCAGTTCACTGCTCTACTTCAATCTGTTTCCAGAGCACTGAACGTACTTGATTCTATCAGACTCACCCTTTCTGTTCAGTCCTTAGCCTCTCAGCGTACTCAGCCACCCAGTTCATCTCGCTCTCCTGCTCGTGCCAGAGGCAGATGGGGTAGAGGACGCACTTCAGATCCATCAGCTTCTCATACCATATCTGATGACTCCGATCCATGACTTGTCTTGATCATTATTAGATCCTAGGTGTTAGTGTTTTGTTCTAGGATCTGTATTTTTGGGGGCCATGTATTGACAATTAACTGATTAATTTTTATATTAAGAACTATGTATTGAAATAATTATGATTTTATTGGAATCATCTTTTACTTATATTTCTACCTTTTGTAATGATGTTGATCATATTTTGGTTATATATATTCTCCTTGTTGAAATATTGTCTTCTCTTTGTTGTTGTTTGTTGTTAATAATTGCTGTATTAAGGGAGAGCAAACATCTGTGATTAACTCTAAAGGGGGAGAAATTAAAGAATGTTTCAGAAAAAGGAGAAGTTAACCATGTTTGATGATGTCAAAAAGGGGAAGAAATTAAACAAAAAGCAACTCATCAAAAGCAAAACCCTAAATTATTCAAAAGCAAAATCCTAAATTATGAGAAATTTGGTATCAGACAGAAATTAAACAAAAAGCAATTAAATTATGAGCAATTAAAGAAAAAGCAAGCAAAATCCTAAATTATGAGAAATTTGGTATCAGACAGAAATTAAACAAAAAGCAATTAAAGAAAAAGCAACCCATCAAAAGCAAAACTACAAATTATGAGAAATTAATGAATGAATTGAAGAATTTAAAGAACAATATCAAAAGTACAATGCTAAGTACAATGCAATTATGTAACTTTTAAATTACTTCTTTACATATGCTCTGATTTACTTTAAAAATTTTAATATGCTCTGATATACTTTAAAAAAAATTCCAACTTGCTTTGATACATCTTTTAAAATTTTATTTACCTTGATACATCTTAAGAAATTTAACTTACTCTGATACATCTTAAATTTTTTTTTTAACTTGCTCTGATACATTATAAAATTTTCTCTGATACATTACAAAATCTTCTCTGATACATTGTAAAATTATTTTCTTGCTCTGATACATTGCAAAATTTATTTTGCTCTGATATAACTTAAACTCAAAATGAGCTAATACACTTTCAAAATCAACTCTTAAACATACTTTGGTACACATAATTTTTTATCATAAAGCAATTAAAGCACATAAGTATTTTTTGCTCTGATGCTAAAACTAAAATCAAATGAGAATGAAATTTTCAAAATACAGCTTAATCTGATAACAAAAATAAGTTTTCTGCTCTAACACCAAAATCACATATTCCAATGAGCATATCTTCAAATCTTTAAGAAAATAGACAAACTATTTTTGTATATGACCATTTATATTACATGCCAAAAGAATCTTACTCTTTTCAAGCATATAAATCTATAATGCATTCTTTTGAAATTATTGATTCACATAAATGCTTTTGTTCAAATATTTTGTCATCATCAAAAATGGGGAGATTATTGCTCCTAGATTGATTTTGATGATTACAAAGCAGATTGAAGGGATACAAATAATTTTAAATTGAAAAAGTTCTTATGCTCTTCAAGGGCAAAATCATAATTTCACTAAAATCCTGATTTGATAGTATCATTTGGTAGAACAAATGATTTGTAATCTATTGGTGAAAATTTTATTATTTTTGGACTTATATTTTTGAAGTTATGAAGGTTTGAAGTGCATGAGTCGACTCATGAGTCAACTCATGGCACTATGAGCTGATTGGCACGCAAAAATTCCCCTTGGCACGCTAGTTTTCTGGCTTGGCACGACCTGTGAGTCGACTCATGAGTCGACCCACAAGGCATGAGTCGACTCATGAGTCGACTTCTGCTATTTTGAGCCAAGAAAATCCAGAAACTGAATCTCTGGTCTTTGCAACAGAGGTCGACTCATGAGTCGACCCCTGAAGCATGAGTCGACTCATGAGTCGACCCTTGCGACAGAAAATGTCAGCAACGGCTATTTTTTTGCCCATTTTAATTGCCTTTTATGCTTCCTAAAATTGCTCTAATGGCTCTTTATCTGCCTAAAATATTTTCTCTTGTTTCTTAAGGCTATAAAAGGTTTCAAATGGTGAAAGAAATAGCAGAGAAAAAATATATATACAAAAGGATCCAAAATCTATACGAGAAAGCCTGAGATCAACGAAATACCCAAAAGAAAAAGAGAGAGGATCCACAATATACAAGAGAGATTGTGAAAGAGAAAAGCAAGAGCATTCAAAGAGAGGATTTTTCAAGCCTATTGTTCAACCTTGATCAAGAGATCTTTCAAAGCCTTCAAGAAGTCCTCAATCAAAGATCATCTTCTTCTCAAGAGTTCATTCAAGCGTTCATCCACCTTGAGAAAATCCAAAAAGGGGATTCTTCATTTGAGTAAAGTATTTTTAGTGTTATATTCGCTCATTTAAGGAGCTGTTATTGTATTAATTTGTGCTCTAAATTTTCTTACTCTTTGTGAGTATTTGTTCTTGTTTTTGGAGGGTTTCCAAAACAAAGAAAGGTTGATCCGAACCTGAAATCGGAGTGTTTTGGGTTAGCTTGTACCCAAAAAATAAGTAGACTAGCTTGGGATAGCTAGTGTCGGAGGTTTCGACTTTTGTATTCGGGTTGAATACAAGTATAGTGGATTGAAATTCCCAAGTAGGAGCTTAGGGAGTGGATGTATGTGCAAGGTTGGCACCGAACCACTATAAATCCTTGTGTTTGTGGTGTGCTTTCTTGTTTCTCTTTATTTCTTTATTATATCCTTGCATTCTTGCTTTAGGTAATTAATCTTGAATTAAAGTCTTTGTTCTCATTCATCATAAGTAATTAATTAAGCCTAAAATTTTTAGAAACCCAATTCACCCCCCCCTCTTGGGTTGCATAGCTGGGCAATAGGTGCTGCTTTGTCTTCAAGAGTGAAGATCAAGGAGAAGAAGAAGAAGGCTACTGATCAAGGAGTTGATCCCACAGTCCAAATCAAGGTGTTGATCAAAGTACTCAAGGCTAAGATTCTTCTTGAGAAGAAGAATCTTCTTCGAGAAAAAATTAGTTCGAGATTGATTCAATGGATACCCGTGGAGGTCGAAAATGTGTGCGGCTCAAGTATCTACGAACCCGTGATCATCAAAAGTAGTTAATATCTACCTACACTAAGGTAATGAGATCTGATCTTATATTTATTTTTAAATTTTAGATTGTATATATGTATTTTCTCCTGGGCTTAGATAGGATTAGATTTGATCTCTTGCATGTGGGGTTAAAGGATTTCACCCATTTTGTTTTTCACTGCGTATTTCAAAAGTTTTGAAATTTACACATGCTGCCTATCCGATTTTCTAATAGTGGTATCAGAGTCACAGATTTTTGAAAACACATATGATCTGATTTTTAGATTAGATCTGAGAGTTTTAATAAGTTAAAATCAATTTTATGTTTATATAAGGTTGTCCTAATATAGGATTTACTCTCTATATTGCAAAGATTATCCTGGCATAAGATTGATCGATTTTAAAAATTATTTTTGAAATAATTAAATCAAATCTTTTAGATCTAAAAATTAGTATATGTGATATATTTAATTTGAGCTTAGATTTGAAATTAGAATGATTAAAAATTTACATCAAATTGATATAAAGTTGTCCTGATATAGGGTTTACCCCTTATTTTATAAAGATTATTTTAGTTTGATGTGAATCAATTTTTGAAAAAATATTTTTGAAATATTTTAATCATTATTTTAGATCTAATTATATATATATTTGATATATGTAAATTTGGTTTTAGATTTTGTTGGGTATAAAATTTCACCCCCAGCCGAAGTTCGTGTCAGGAGTGACCCCTCAGGGATTCTACCGACATCCGACCTTCGGCGACATCTCTCCGGCGGCCGAGCCTCCGCAGCATTCCCAAGTTCTGCCGACGGATAAAACCCCACCAGCGTCGATCAGATTCTTCATGATGGACGGACTCCTACGGGAGTCGGACTTCATCCCCGACTCCTACAACAGGAAGACTTCGTCCGGACTCCTATGGGAGCCGGACTTCGTCCCCGACTTCGACTATAGGAAGACTTCGTCCAGACTCCTACGGGAGTCGGACTTCATCCCTGACTCCGATTGCAGGAAGACTTCGTTCGGACTCCTACAGGAGCCGGACTTCGTCCCCGACTCCGACTGTAGGAAGACTTCGTTCGGACTCCTACGGGAGCCGGACTTCGTCCCCGACTCCGACTGCAGGAAGGCTTCGTCCGGACTCCTACGGGAGCCGGACATCATCCCTAACTCCGACTGCAGGAAGACTTCATCCGGACTCCTACAGGAGCCAGACTTCGTCCCCGACTCCGACTGCTGGAAGACTTCATCCAGACTCCTACGGGAGCCAGACTTTGTCCCCAACTCCGACTGCGGGAAGACTTCGTCCGCACTCCTACGGGAGCCGGACTTCGTCCCTGACTCTGACTGCAGGAAGACTTCGTCCGGACTCCTACGGGAGCAAGACTTCATCCCCAACTCCGACTGCGAGAAGACTTCATCCGCACTCCTACGGGAGTTGGACTTCATCCTCGACTCCGACTGCAGGAAGACTTCGTCCGGACTCCTACGGGAGCCGGACTTCGTCCCCGACTCCGATTGCGGGAAGACTTCGTCTGGACTCCTACGGGAGCTGGACTTTGTCCCCGACTCTGACTATAGGAAGACTACGTCCGGACTCCTACGGGAGTCGGACTTCATCCCCGACTCTGACTGCAGGAAGACTTCGTCCGGACTCCTACGGGAGCCGAACTTCATCCTCGACTCCGACTGCAGGAAGTCTTCGTCCGGACTCCTACGGGAGTCAGACTTCATCCCCGACTCCGACTGCAGGAAGACTTCGTCCAAACTCCTACGGGAGCCGGACTTCATCCCCGACTCCAGCTGCAGGAAGACTTCGTCCGGACTCCTTTGGGAGCCAGACTTCATCCCCGACTCCGACTGCAGGAAGACTTCGTCCAGACTCCTACGGGAGCCGGACTTCGTCCCCGACTCCGACTGCGGGAAGAATTCGTCCGGACTCCTACGGGAGTCGAACTTCATCCCCGACTCCGACTGTATGAAGACTTCATCCGGACTCCTACGGGTGCCAGACTTCATCCCCGACTCTGACTGCAGGAAGACTTCGTCCGGACTCTTACGGGAGCCAGACTTCATCCCCGACTCCGGCTGCAGGAAGACTTCATCCGGACTCCTACGGGAGCCGTACTTCATCCCCGACTCCGACTGCAGGAAGACTTCATCCGGACTCCTACGGGAGCCGTACTTCATCCCCGACTCCAACTGCAGGAAGACTTCATCCGAACTCCTACGGGAGCCGGACTTCATCCCCGACTCTGACTGCAGGAAGACTTCATCCCGACTCCTACGAGAGCCGGATTTCCTCTCCGACTCTGACTGCAGGAAGACTTCGTTCGGACTCCTACGGGAGTCGGACTTCGTCCCTGACTCCGGCTGCAGGAAGACTTCATCCGGACTCCTACGGGAGCCAGACTTCGTCCCTGACTCCGACTGCAAGAAGACTTCGTCCGGACTCCTACGGGAGCCATACTTCATCCCCTACTCCAACTACAAGAAGACTTCGTCCGGACTCCTATGGGAGCTGGACTTCATCCCCGACTTCGACTGCAGGAAGACTTCATCCCGACTCCTACAGGAGCCGGACTTCCTCCCCGACTCTGACTGCAGGAAGACTTCGTTTGGACTCCTACGGGAACCGGACTTCATCCCCTACTCCGACTGCAAGAAGACTTTGTCCGGACTCCTACGGGAGTCGGACTTCATCCCCGACTCTGACTGTGGGAAGACTTCATCCGGACTCCTACGGGAGCCGGACTTCATCCCTGACTCCAGCTGCAGGAAGTCTTCGTTCGGACTCCTATGGAAATCAAACTTCATCTACAGGAAGCCTCTGACTGGGCTCTTACAGTAAATGACCCTCGCCATAGTACTAACGCTCAAGGCACCCAATGGTAGACAGCCCACTAGCAACATCCGAGCTCCTTTCAGATGGATAGCCACCTCTCTCCACCAGGTGCTTCAACCGAGCTTCGGTCGATAGGCCTGGACTCCCTGACAGGCCACAGTAACGGCCACGACTCTGCTCCACCTCCTACGATGGATTCTGTGTGGCTCCACCACTCTCCGTAACAGGCTCCACGCAGCAGACCACAGTAATGGCCACGATTCTACTCCACTTCCTGCGATGGATTCTGCACGGCTCCACCACTCTCAGACGAGTCGCGACAACGGATGCCGCTCCACTCTCCACAATAGACTCCACATGGTGAGCCATGGTGACAGCCACGACTCCACCCCATTACTTTTCATAATAAACTCCTCCTGGCTCTGAGCGGTCCACGACTAGGTGGTTACAAATGTCGCTATCAATCTGTTGCTCCCTCCACCTATAAAAAGGGGGCCCCAGATACGTTATTCTCTAAGCTCTAATTTCTATCTCAAAACTCTGCTAAAATTTTCGTTCGAGCACACCATTCTTGTTGAGGCAGAGAACTGACTTGAGCGTCAGAGGGTCTCGCTGGAGCAACCCCAACTCCGGTTTAGACTTCTTTTGCAGGTCCCAGCGGCGACCGCGACTCCCTCGACTCCAGCTTCTCTGACGCAGATGGATTTTTGCACCAACAGGATTGGCGCTAGAGGAAGGGCGTGTGTCTTCACAGTACCTTTATTCTTAAAGGAGCGCTCAATGGGACCGCCTCCGATCATCTTCCCCGATATCTTCTCCTCCAGTTTCCTGCCTGGCCTCCACCTGATGCCTCTCCGAAGGGCATCCTCCAGGCGGTCAACGGCCTCTGCGGCCATGTCTCAGCGAGCTCTGCAAGCCCCAGCCCCATCTCCGGCCTCCCAGGCTCCTCCTCCTCCGGCAACAGCAGTCGGCATGGAGCAGTCCGATGATCGACCTCCAACAGATTTTGCCAACACCATCTCGGGAGAATCCCGACAGGAAACAACCGATGTATGGGTCAGGCCTCTCAAGTGACAAAGGATTGGGGAATCCATAACCTTTACTGAAGAAGATGCTCAGGGAGTTTAATTTCCTCATGACGATGCAGTTGTAGTTTCTTTAAATATAGCTAATTACGATATCCGTCGTATTCTTGTCGACAATGAAAGTTCGACCGACATTTTATTCTACGATGCCTTCTCAAAAATGTCCATCCCTGACGGTCATTTGGGGCCGATTAGCTCCCCCTTGGTAGGGTTTACCGGCGATGCTATCCCGATGGAGGGGGTAATAACTTTGACTGTGGCTGCGGGTCGATATCCAAGACAATCCAGGGCTTTGGTGAATTTTCTGGTGGTGAAGGCACCGTCAGCCTACAACGCTATCCTCGACCGACCTGGCCTCAACGCTCTCCAGGCCGTGGTGTCAACCTATCATTTGAAATTAAAATTCCCTACTAAACAGGGGGTTGGAGAAGTCAGGGGAGACCAGGCCCTGGCCAGACACTGCTACAACATAGCCTTGCAAAGAAGTGACCAATCTGACCTCTGTTCGATTGATGGATTGGATGCCTGTGACGATCTCACTGAGGAAAGGGGCGGCCCAATTGAAGACCTGGTTTTGATCCCTTTGAACGATGGGGATACGGAGCATGTGGTGAAGATCGGCTCCAACCTGGGGAAAGAGGTGCGGATGCAGCTCATTGATTTCCTACGAAAGAATGCAGATGTTTTCGCTTGGGTCCCAGCAGACATGCTAGGGATTGATGCAGAAGTCATGGAACACCGTCTGACCGTCGATCCAAAGCATCGACCGACGAAGGAAAAAATCTGAGGTCATGCACCGGAGAGGCAGAAAGCGATAGCCGAGGAAGTGGACAAACTCTTGAAAGTCAGATTCATTAGAGAAGTCAATTATCCTGACTGGATTTCCAACGTCATCCTAGTCAAAAAGGCAAATGGTAAGTGGAGGATGTGTATAGACTTCAAAAAGCTGAATAAAGCCTGCCCGAAGGATAGCTACCCTCTACCCAGAATTGATCAATTGGTGGATGCAACCTCGGGCCATGAGCTTCTTGCCTTTATGGATGCATTCTCCAGCTATAATCAAATTAGGATGGTGCCAGAAGACGAAGAAAAGACTGCTTTCATTACTAACCGTGATCTTTACTGTTACAGGGTCATGCCTTTCGACCTCAAAAATACAGGTGCGACCTATCAGCAGCTGGTGAACAAAATCTTCAAGGAGCAGATCGATCGCAACATGGAGGTCTACGTGGATGACATGCTCGTGAAAAGCAAATCTTCCATGAACCACATCGCCGACCTCGAGGAGACCTTCGGTGCCCTCCAAAAATATAAGATGAAGCTGAACCCGACTAAGTGTGCTTTCGGAGTGACCTCGGAGAAGTTCCTGGGCTTCATGGTATCGGGGTGCGGGATTGAGGCCAATCCAGAGAAAATTCGTGCCATCCAGGAGATGGCATCCCGAAGTCGATAAAAGAGGTTCAGCACCTTACAGGGAGGGTGGCAGCCCTGAATCGCTTTGTTGCGAGGTCGGTCGAACGGTGCTTACCCTTCTTCCAAACCCTCAAGCGGTCGAAGGACTTCTGTTGGACCACTGAGTGCCAACAGGCATTCGAAGAACTAAGGAGCTACCTCAGCTCACCTCCGCTGTTGGCGAAGTTCGATCCTAAAGAGGAGCTATTCTTGTACCTGACGGTCTCCCCTATGGCTCTCGCAGCAGTTCTCGTCAAGGAAGAAGCAAAAATTCAACGGCCGATCTACTACATCAGTCACGCGTTGAGAGATGCCGAAATCAGGTATACTAAATTAGAGAAGCTAACTTATGCCCTGTTGATTGCAGCCCGGAGGCTCCGACCCTACTTTCAAGGGCACACCGTAATGTTGCTCACCGACCTGCTGATCAAGGCGATCCTGCACCGGGCAGATGCCTCCGGGAGGGTAGCGAAATGGGCGATCGAGCTCACAAAATTCGACATCAACTATCTGCCCAGACCGACAGTGAAGGCCCAGATATTGGCAGATTTTATAGTAGAATGCACTATCTCGGAGGAAGTCGAACCTGAACAGGGTGAAATTGATGGCCTAGAGCCCCGACCGAACTCCTTCGAAGAAGAAGCAGACCCCCCCGATTGCTTTTGGGCCCTCTATATGGACGGATCCTCCAACATGTCGGGCACAGGTGCGGGCCTGATCTTGATCAGTCCGGAGGGAATCATCACGGAGTACGCTCTGCGCTTCGAGTTCCCCGCAACAAATAATGGAGCGAAATATGAAGCTCTGATCGCAGGGTTGAGGATCGCCAAAGAATTGAAAGTAGATCGGCTCCAAGTTCACAGCGACTTCCAATTGGTAGTGGGACAAGTCAGCGAAAACTACGAAGCACGGGAGGACAGCATGGCTAAGTATCTTGAAAAGGTAAAGGAGCTCATCCCTGCCTTTAGTAGCTTCCGCATCAGGCAGATTCTAAGAATGGAAAATACCAGGGCCGATCTTCTCTCCAAGCTGGCTACGCTGGCTCCGGCTGAATTGCCCAAGGGTGTTCTCTTTGAAGTTCTGAAGTGCCCAGGTATGGAAGAATCGTGGCCCGTGATGGAAATTGATCATGAGCCCAGTTGGATCGACCCACTGGTGGCATATCTCAGGGATGGAGTTCTCCCTCATGATGCAAAAGAAGCTCGGAAGCTCAGAAATCAAGCCTCCCGGTACATCCTTTATGAGGACAAGCTGTACAAGAGATCATACTCATTGCCCCTTTTAAAATGTCTCCGGCCTTCGAAAGCTGACTATGCCTTGTGGGAGGTGCATGAGGGAATCTGCGGAAGCCATCTAGGGGCTAGATCCTTATCCCATAAGTTGCTCCGCCAAGGGTATTACTGGCCGACAATGTATCGTGACTCCACTGAATACGTCAGAAAGTGTGACCGATGTCAGAGGTATGCCAACATCCAGAGACAGCCCGTCGTTGAGCTTACACCTTTGAGTGCCCATGGTCGTTTGCACAATGGGGAATGGATATCCTTGGACCCTTTCCCGTGACGTCGGGGCAGAGGAAGTTCCTCCTAGTAGCAATTGACTATTTCACCAAGTGGGTCGAAGCCGAACTGCTGGCGAAAATTATAGAAGCTAAAGTGCAAGACTTCATCTGGAAGTCAATCGTTTGCAGGTTCGGCCTGTCGAGAACCCTAATTACTGATAACGGGCGGCAATTTATGGTAGCGAGATTTGTCGAATTTTGTGAAGACCTAAACATCTCCCACAACTTCACATCGGTAGCCCATCTTCAGGCGAACGGCGAAGCCGAAGTGACCAACAAAACTCTGCTGCAAGGGATCAAGACAAGGCTCGAAAAGGCGAAGGGAACTTGGGCAGACGAACTTTACCATGTGTTGTGGGCGTACCGAACTACCCAAAGACTGCCCACGGGGGAGACCCCCTTTGCTCTAGCCTTCGGCACGGAGGCTGTTATTCCAATTGAGCTCAAGCTCCCATCGGCATGAGTCGTGGCATTCGACGAACATCACAATTCACAAGGTCTTAAAGCCAACCTCGACTTGCTGGAAGAAAAGCGGGAGGTAGCTCAAATTCGGATGGCAGCCTACAGACAGAAAGTCGCCTGCTACTACAATTCTCGGGTCAAAAATAAAGTCTTTAGAGCAGGAGACCTAGTGCTTCAACGAGCCGCTATCTCGCAACCTCAGGATTGAGGGAAGCTTGCCCCAAATTGGGAAGGCCCATACGAAGTCAAGGAAGTAGTCCAGCCCGAAACTTATTACCTCAAGGAGCTCGGAGGAGCAGACCTCCCACGACCATGGAGCTCGAAAAATTTATGAATGTATTAGCGATAACTTTTTTTTAAATAAAAGTCTCATATCCACATGTCTTCTCTCTTGGCACGAGCCTATATCGACAGGACGATCGAAACAAACCGTGCCGAGAGTGGGAGGAGAACTTCGCCTCGACAAAGTCGAAGGCCCGGTTACATTAAGACCGGATGGGGAGAGAGGCCCTACAACACCCATATGTGCCCCCATAGCCATGTTAGGAACAGGAGGAGAACCTTGTCCTAACATGAGCAAAGTCGAAGGCCCAGTTACATTTAGACCGGATGGGGGGAGAGGCCCTGCAATGCCCATATGTGCCCCCACAGCCATGTTAGAAACAAAAGAAGAACCTCGTCCTAACATGAGCAAAGTCGAAGGCCCGGTTACACTTAGACCGGATGGGGGGAGAGGCCCTGCAACACCCATATGTGCCCCCACAGCCATGTTAGGAACAGGAGGAGAACCTCATCCTAATATGAGCAAAGTTGAAGGCCCGGTTACATTTAGATCGGATGGGGGGAGAGGCTTTGTAACGCCCATATGCGCCCCTACAGCCATGTTAGGAATAGGAGGAGAACCTCGTCCTAACATGAGCAATGTCGAAGGTCCGGTTACACTTAGATCGGATGGGGGGAGAGGCCCTACAATGCCCATATGTGCCCCCACAGCCACGTTAGGGACAGGAGGAGAACCTCGCCCTAACTTGAGCAAAGTCGAAGGCCCAGTAACACTTAGACCGGATGGGGGGAGAGGCCCTGTAATGCTCATATATTCCCCTATAGCCCTGTTAGAGACAAAAGGAGGACCTCGTCCTAACCAGAGCTGAAGTTAATTACGTCAGAAATAGGGGAAGAACCTCGTCCTGACACCAATTAAGGTCTGGTCATTCAAGATCGGATGGGAAAAAGGGAACCTTCCCAGCAATCCCTCCGCGCTCCCGCAACCCCATTAAGAGCAGGGGGAACTAAGAGCAGGGGGAAAACCCTCACTCGAAAAAAAAAAAAAGAGAAAGGGGGAGGGGTTAAAAGGGAAAGCGACGAACTACATCAGCGACAACTGGAAAATAATTTACATTAAAAATACAGGGAACCTCATCTCAGCGAGGATGGGGGTTCTCATCAAAATCTTCGGTCTCCAAAAGAGCTCTCAACATGGGCCAAGGATAAGACGGCTTCCTCAGGGCGACGAGAAGCTTAGACTTCCGAGCTCGAACTCTGAAAGGAGGCATCAAACTCGAGCGGTCCCGGACAAATCAGCGGCCACAAACAGAGAGATGGGTCAATGCGACGGTGATCGGGTACCTCCGAATGGCCTCGATATCGAGCGAGGCAAAAGCCGAAGGAAGATCGACAAACGACAATTCGACACGTGAGTAAAAGAGGTAGTGAAAAATCTCCTTCTCATGTTATTCACTAAATATGCATTACAGAGCCCTTAAGGTTGAAGAAGAAAAGAAAAAGAGGAGGGGAATACAACAATAACAATAGCGAATGAAAGAAGCTCGGCAGGCGATGATTTGACGCAAAGTGCGAACAAGTTTCGTCCTTCTCAACAGCATTTTTCAGTACGTGTGATAAACCCCTCGGCTCTCGCCCCCCGCCTCGTTCTGCTCCATCGCCGAAACCCCAACCCTAGGGGGAAAAGGGGGGGATAGAATTCAAGGGGCAGCGACGGCGACGGCAGTAGCGATGATGACCTGCATCGGGAAGAACCGAAAGTACCCCGGAGGCCACGATGGTGCCGGAGGCATGCACCACCACCGTGTGCTCCACGACAACCACCATCCTAGGTACTTTGGCAAGGTCGGCATGCGCTACTTCCAACGTCCCCGCAACAAGTTCTACTGCCCCACCGTCAGTGCCGACCGCTTCTGGTCCCTCGGCCCTGACGACGTCAAGGAACCCGCCACAGCTTGTGACAACAACTCTGCCCCCTTGACCAGTGTCACCCCATTCAACTACTCCAAAATTCTCGGGCAGAATGCGCTCACTGGTTGTTTCCATTATTAAATCCCTGTTGTTGAAGGAATTCTCCCTCGAGCCCCCTTTGAGGCGGTGGGAACCCTCAGTGACAGTTCGACAGCTGGGGAATTCGCAGGCCGCTGTTTTCCCCCTCTCACTCCTCTCGATCCGTGGCATCCTCTCGAGATTGGCCTCCAGGACAGAAGCCCCGGTGGGAGAACCCCTCGAAGGGGCTCGAAAGACTGAAGGCAGCGAGGAGCCGGCGGAGATGGCGAAGACTAGTGCGAAGAGTGCTTAGAGTCGAAAAGGGCGGCGATGGAGTGACTAAACTCTCAAGCAGAAGAAAGGTGTTGACTCTCAGGCGAAGTGAAGCCCCTGGAGGGAAGGAGGGGGCTTAAATAAGCGATGGGGCCTGGCGCAGTTATGGTGGCGGATATCCCTAGGTCCATCAGTGCCCGCCACATGTCCCACTCACCGTGACATAGGGCTAGCTACTGGCGGGACCATTATGATGTGGTGCTTAGGACTACGCTCCGATGGGAATTCCGAAAGGACTCTTCGGATCGCCCTAATTGGAAAAATTCTCCAGCATGCGCGCATTGAATGCCAAGATTTTCGAGGACGGTCGGGTGAAGAATTCAAGGAAATGACTTCGACTGTGAAAATTTTTTTGTACTTCCTTCGTTCGAAACTCGAACTTGAAAGTAGGAGGACTGGTGTTGGATATAAAATTCTCCCCCCAGCCGAAGTTCGTGCTAGGAGTGACCCCTTAGGGATTCTACCGGCGTCCGGCCTTCGGTGATATCTCTCCGACGGCCGAGCCTCCGCAGCATTCTCAAGTTCTGTCGACGGATAAAATCCCACCAGCATCGACCAGATTCTTCACGACGGACGGACTCCTACGGGAGTCGGACTTCGTCCCCGACTCCAACTGCAGGAAGACTTCGTCCTGACTCCTACGGGAGCCGGACTTCATCCCCGACTCCGACTGCAGGAAGACTTCGTTCGGACTCCTACGGGAGCCGGACTTCATCCCCGACTTTGACTACAGGAAGACTTCATCCGGACTCCTACGGGAGCCAGACTTTGTCCCCGACTCCGACTGCAGGAAGACTTCGTCCGGACTCCCACGGGAGTCGGACTTCATCCCCGACTTCGACTGCAGGAAGACTTCGTCCGGACTCCTACGGGAGTCGGACTTCATCCCCAACTCCGACTGCGGGAAGACATCGTCCGGACTCCTACGGGAGCCGGACTTCATCCCCTACTCCGACTGCAGGAAGACTTCGTCCGGACTCCTACAGGAGCCGGACATCATCCCCGACTCTGACTGCAGGAAGACTTCATCCGGACTCCTACGGGAGCCGGACTTTGTCCCCGACTCCGGCTACAAGAAGACTTCGTTCGGACTCCTACGGGTGCCGGACTTCATCCCCGACTCTGACTGCAGGAAGACTTTGTTCGGACTCCTACGGGAGTCGGACTTCATCCCTGACTCCGACTGCGGGAAGACTTCATCCAGACTCCTACGGGAGCCAGACTTCCTCCCCGACTCTGACTGCAGGAAGACTTCATCCAGACTCCTACGGGAGCCGGACTTCATCCCCGACTCCGACTGCAGGAAGACTTCGTCCGGACTCCTACGGGAGTCGGACTTCGTCCCCGACTCCGACTGCAGGAAGACTTCATCCGGACTCCTACGGGAGCCGGACTTCCTCCCCGACTCCGACTGTAGGAAGACTGAGTTCGGACTCCTACGGGAGCCAGACTTCATCCCAGACTCCAACTGTAGGAAGACTTCGTCCGGACTCCTACGGGAGCCGGACTTCGTCCCTGACTCCGACTGCAGGAAGACTTCATCCGGACTCCTACGGGAGCCGCACTTCATCCCCGACTCCGGCTGCAGGAAGACTTCGTCCGGACTCCTACGGGAGCTGGATTTCATCCCCGACTCCGACTGCGAGAAGACTTCATCCGGACTCCTACGGGAGCCGGACTACATCCCCGACTCTGGCTGTAAGAAGTCTTCGTCCAGACTCCTACGGAAACCGAACTTCATCTACAGAAAGCCTCTGACTGGGCTCCTACAGTAAATGGCCCTCGTCTATAGTACTAACGCTCAAGGCACCCAATGGTAGATGGCCCGTCAGCAACATCCGAGCTCCTTTCAGATGGATAGCCACCTCTCTCCGCCAGGTTCTTCAACCGAGCTTCAGCCGACAGGCCTGGACTCCCTGACAGGCCACAATAATGGCCACGACTCTGCTCCACCTCCTGCGATGGATTCTACACGGCTCCACCACTCCCCGTAATAGGCTCCATGCGGCAGGCCGCAGTAATGGCCACGATTCTGCTCCACTTTCTGCGACGGATTCTGCACGGCTCCACCACTCTCTGACGAGTCGTAACAACGGACGTCGCTCCACTCTCCGCAACAGACTCCAAGTGGCGAGCCATGGTGACAGCCACGACTCCACCCCATTACTCTTCATAATAAACTCCTCCTGGCCCAGAGCGGTCCACGACTAGGCAGTTACAAATGTCGCTATCAATCTGTTGCTCCCTCCGCCTATAAAAAGGGGGCTCCAAATACGTTATTCTTTAAGCTCTAATTTCTATCTCAAAACTCTGCTAAAATTTTTGTTCGAGCACTCTATTCTTGTTAAGGCTGAGAACTGACTTGAGTGTCAGAGGGTCTTGTCGGAGCAACCCCAACTCCAGTTTAGACTTCTTTTGCAGGTCCCGGTGGTGACCGCGACTCCCTCGACTCCAGCTTCTCCGATGCAGATGGATTTTTACACCAACAAATTTGAAGTTTGTTGTATATGTGATATATTTTTATTTAAATCTGAAACTACATATATTTGATATATGAAACTATGTTTAGAACTGAAACGGTTTCAAGATCATAAGCCACTAATTACACGCAATGAAATATAATATAAAAATTATTTTTGGATCTAAAATTATGTTGTTATATGTGGATATGGGATAAACAAATTAGGTCAAAGTGATCAAACTATAATTAGGATCTAATTGATTAGATCAGGCTAGAATCTATTTTTGATTTTGAGCAGTTGATTGAACCTAATTGATGGATGATTTGGATTAGATCAAAGGAGCTTAAAGTCGAGTTTAGTTGTAGTTGGTCGTATTGATTCATATTTTAATGTGAGTTGATTGACTTAAGATTGAATTTTGCTCAGTGGTTCGGGCTTGTTTCAATAGGTTAACCTAATCGATTCTAATCAACCAATTGTTGGAAAATATGTCCCAAAAGCTAATCGTCAAGCTGTTGACGGTTGAGCAATCAAGTATTGTAATTAATTTATTAATAAATAAAATATATTTGACATCTTCATCATAAGCTTTCATCTTCTAATGAACTTCGTTGTTATGATGAAGTCCTTAGGACTATTTAGATTCGATAAAGAGAGGATTTATCGATTAGTCCTTAAAACAGTTCACGACCAAATGATAGGCTGTTAATAAGGATGACAGCTTCTATCGAGCATAGGTCACTGTAGGCCATATGGGTTGGTTGTCCTCTTAACCAAGGAGTGTGGAGACACTGGTATGGCATACAGGTGAGATATAAGGGTACATCGTCATTGAATGTGACCAACTCTAGAGTATTCTACTGTCGAAAATGTCATTGATGGGATATAGGTATAAGTGTCCCTTAGACCTGAGATCGCCTCAGTGACTTGCAAGCAACTCACTGTACTTTGGTATTGGACTAACTGAATTTTTAATTCAGAGATGGAAGGCTTCTGGGTACAGTCAAGTACTTGCGAAGTCAGAGTGTGATCGAGATAAGATTGACCACTCCAAGAGTTGGAGAAGAATGAGTCGCTGTATTTTAATTTAGTAAAACCTTGGCCAGGATAATCCAGCAGATGGATTTGATATTTTGAAATACAATGTGGACAACCTGATCAGAGTTGACAGTTAAACTCTGGGGTGTCCTATGATCATTTTGGTCAAGGGGATGAATTATATGAAAACTATATCCGCATGGGTTCTAAGGATGTTGTTCTACACATTCAACCTATCTGGTCGTCGGGTACCATTGCTAGATGGTCACTTCGATTGGTACAAAAATTTATTCCTCTATCAATTTAGGTTCAGACCTATGAGGTCACACACATTAGAGTTCATGATCCGATCAGATGGTTGATCAACGATTAAGAATCATTCTAGGGTTAAATGATCAATACGAATGTCATTTAACCCAGTGCAAGTATTGCAAGAGGATCGATTAGCAATTCGATTGCTAATTGGCTTAATTTGATTAAACCAATAGGCTGAGATTAAGTCTAACTAAATATAATTTAATTAGATTTGATTTGGGCTTGATTGGATCAAGTCCAATTGGTTTATTGGATAAGCCAAGTGCAAGGAAAAACTAGTCCTAGTTTAACTAGGACTTGGGTCAATCTAATTTCTAATTTGATTAGAAAATTAAATCAGATTTAAATCTAATTTAATCTAATTAAATTAGATTTTTAATTGGGTTAAGACCTATCTTAATTGGGTTGATCTAATTTTGGTTTGATTTGGTTTGAGAAACCAAATTAAAACAAGTCATAAGATAGAATCCTAGTAAGACTAGGATTCCACCTTGCACCACATAAGCCTTCCCCACGCCCTCTCTATCATTCAATGCCAATCTCCTCTTATTTTGTGTGACAAAAGCCCTCTCCCAGGTCTCTCCCATGTTCACAAAAGGTCTTCTCTCTTCTTTCTTACATGGAAGGTGGTTTGGATCAAATAAAAAAGGAATAAGTTTGGATTTCGAATTCTATGAGATAGAGTTTTAGAAATCCAAAACTCTTTCAATTTTGCATCAAATTTATCCAAAACTCTTTTAGGGTATATATTGTGCACCCTTTTCTGATGATCTATGTACAAAAATAAGGAGGAGGTGCTCAAGAGTTGGGCGCCCCTTATCTTGCTATGTTTGGATAAGCCTTGACTAGGTATTTGACCTAGACAAGGACTCTATCATATCTCTCTATATAAAATGAGTTTTTTCATGAAATTTTTGAAAAAGATAGAGATTTGAGAGATATTTTAGCCATCCAAAAATCAAAGAGAAAGACCTTTGGGTCATGGAGATATAATAGACACAGTTAGGGTGTCTAGAGAGAGAAATGAGAAGAAGAAGAGGGTCTTCTTCTAGGGTTATTTATTTTCATATCTTTCCTCCCTCCATCTTGAGTTTTCTGAGAGTGTCTCAGATCTGAAACTCTTCCTTCTACTTTCCATCTTTGAAAGAGTCTAAATCAAGAAGGAGGAGGCACCTGATCAACCATCAAAGAAGGATCAGCGCAGTACTAGCATACTGTGCTGATTTCCTGAAGCAGGACTTCTGATCAAGATTCGTGGGCTCGTGTGGATGACTCCTAGAGGCCGGACACGTGTGTGGCTTGCAACATCATCCTCAAGCCCGGATCAGTGAGGTTAGAATGTCTAACTTGCAAGGTAATAGATCTGATCTATTGTTTAATACATACATTAGATGTAGTATAGAAACATGTTGATATGATCAACATGTAGTTCATGCTATATTTATATATTTTAATTTTTGATTTAATACTATATAATAATCATGTAATAGAATTTTAGATCTAGAGATTCTCAAATTTTAAAAAATAATTTTGATTTATTTTAGTCTTCCGCTGTATGATCTTGAAAAATTTTCAAGATCTAACCCTGAAACCCTAGATCTGGTTCCTACAATTGATATCAGAGCCAGGTTCTTTATTACATGATTATTTATATATGCTTAGATTATTTTTTAGATTAGATCTAATTTATAATCTAATTATTAAATCTAAAATTAAAATTTTAGATCAATTACGAACTGCAAGGTTGTCCTACTGTAAGGTTTACCCCTTATAGTGCAACGGTTGTCCTAGTTTGTGTAGATCTATCTTTAATCATAAATTTGTTAGATATGATCTAGATTAAATTTATGATTTATTAGATTTAAAAGATGTTTAAATCTAAAATAAAATCTCTTTGTTAATAATTTTTGTGCAAAGAAATTATTTAAAGTTGAAATTATTTCAATTACATGAACCTGTTTAGATTAGATCTAAAGTAGTTTCATGTTTATTTCACTTGCATCTTGATTATGAATCAAACATGCAATATGGTTGGTAGAATCATATTATAAAATTATTTTACAAATATAAAAATTATTTTTTGAAAAGCGAACCCAACCCTCAGCCCAAAACTTAATTAAGAATGAAGAAGTTGTTTGATTAGGTTCTAGGATTGTGAATTGAAGAACCTAAGACACAAACCATAACACATTGGGTTAATGGGTTAGTGGGAATTAGGTCCATTAATTGGGTTAGACCTATGGTTAGATTGAAGATGGACTTAATTAGAGAATTGACTAAATCTAATCAATTGTTGTCCTAGATTAGGTCAAGGATTCTCTAGATCAATTACAATAGTTGTAGTTGGTCAAGTCCATGTCTTTAATGAGAACCAAATGGACTTGATTCTTGGCTAAGCGGTCTAGCACGAACTGTTAGGTTGATCTAATCGAAACTAATTAAACCAGTTGGTGTCTAAGGTAAACCAGACCGGTGGTTTTTAATTGGGAGCCCGCTTACCTGGCCATTTCTGATGGTGTCTAAGGCAAGCTTTGGCAGACCTTCCCACTGATCGAACTTACCTGGCCTCTTGGTGAAATTATGTTTTGATCGGATCACTTGACTATTCGAGCTGACCCATGTTAGCTAGGTAAATCAGTGTGACTGATTTAGGTGCTCCTAGACCAGCCCTTTTAATGGTCTCCCTTAAGCTGACTTGGTGAAGCCAGTGGGAGGATCATGATAAGCTGGTTCATCTGACCTCATCCTCTGTATTATTTAAATCTTCTAAAATTATTAGGTCTTTAAAATGATAAAGTTATGGAGATAACTGAGTCATAGCCTCCCATTAAGGTGTTTGATAATGAGTTCATTAACTCAATAATCATTGCAGATCCAAAGGCCTGATGCTTGTTGACTAATGAAATTATCACTCATCATATGATGACTTGGAAGTGTCTCTCTAATGGTGGTTAGGTGAGCCAACCAAAGTTGGGCTTAATCATTCATTGGTTAGATACACCAAGTATGATCATGTTAATGGTTGGACCTAACCGGATCCTTACAGTGGAGGCCAAAGCCTACTGATTAGATTTCTGGGGCAAAATTAAAATTACTAGAAATTATTTAGAGAAACAATTGGTTATGAACCTACTCTTAGATGTACATGGGTTGGCCAACCAAAGTTGGGCTTGTGTGTAGTCTAAGTGGATTCTTGTACCCACTAAGGAATTAGGGTAATTTCTCAAATTGGAGGTAGAGGCTACCAATTCGAATAAAATAGTGAGAGAAACCTTTTGATTAAAGTCCAAATCTTTAGGTTTAATGAATCAATTACTAATTAGGTTATGGTTTTCCTTTGTGTAAATATGGCCACTTCCCTATCGCTCTGATCATTGTTGACAATGATAAGTTGGTGGGACCCAACTTCGGTAGCTGGTACCAAAAGTTAAAGATAGTCCTGGAGCATGAACGGATCCTATATGTGATAATGGATCCTGCACCTGAGGAGGCAGCTGTCAATGCACGTGGAACAGTTAGAGACACTTACCAGAAGTGGCTCAGTGACCGGACCACGGTGCGCTGTATCATGCTGGCTGCTATGAGCGACGAGTTCAGTCGTAGATTCGAGACAGCTAAGCCAAAGGACATGCTTCAAGTGTTGGAGGATGCCTTTGGCACACCCGATGATGTGGAGAGGCACAAGACTAGTTGTGCCATCTTCAACGCCAAAATGCGGGATGGTGCCTCTGTCACTGATCATGTATTGTACATGATCGAGCTGATGGAACGATTGAGCAAGCTCGGCTTTCCCTTGCATGAGCAGCTTGGGAAAGATGCAATACTGAACTCGCTGCCCAAGTTTTATCTCCCATTCCTCACTCATTATAGAATGACAAAGCCTGAAGAGAACTACCACGAGTTACTGGGGTTGCTTCAGAACTTTGAGAAGGATCACCAACTTCACAAGGAGTCGGTGAACTTAGTGGGAGGTTCATCTTCTGGTTCTCGACCTTTTAAGAAAGGGAAGAAGAACAAGAAGAAGAAAGTGAAGAAGCATGTTCAGGCTGGGACATCAGTGCAGAGCCAGACCAAAAAGATCAAGCCTGATAAGAGTCTATTCTACTGGCAAGCATCCTAGATTAGATAGTATGTCAGATATCTACTTATGGCATGGGAGGCTAGGTCATATAAACAAGAACAGAATAAACAGGTTGACTCAAGAGGGAATCCTCGAAGTCAGTGATTGTGAATCACTTCCAACCTGTGAGTCCTGTCTTCTTGGTAAAATGATCAAGTCACCTTTTACTGAAAAAGGAAAAAAGCTACTGAGCTCTTGGGCCTAGTACATACTGATGTATGCGGGCCCATGAGCACCAGTGCTAGAGGTGGATATTTCTACTTCATAACTTTCATGGATAACCTATCCCGATATGGATATGTCTATCTGATGAAACATAAGTCGGATTCATTTGAAATGTTTAAACGATTCTGAAGTGAAGTAGAAAAATAAACTAGGAAGAGTATTAAAACTCTTTGATCTGATCGAGGAGGAGAATATCTTTCCAGTGAGTTTCTCACATATCTAGGAGAGAATGAGATTCTCTCCCAATGGACTCCTCCAGGAACACCACAGCATAATGGTGTGTCTGAAAGGAGGAATCGGACTCTGTTAGACATGGTCCGATCCATGATGGGTTTTGCTAGCTTGCCGATATCCTTCTGGGGATATGCACTCGAATCGGTCTATTATCTGTTAAATAGGGTTCCAAGTAAGTCTGTAATTAAAACTCCATATGAGATATAGATGGGACGTAAGCCAGCACTTTCACACCTTAGGGTCTGGGGGTGCCCGACCTATGTCAAACGATTAGTCACAGACAAACTTGGACCTAGGTCTGACAAATGCTCATTCATAGGGTACCCCAAAGAGACAAAAGGATATTTTTTCTACCATGCTGATGAACAAAAGGTGTTCGTCAGCCTTAAGGCAATCTTTTTAGAAAAGGAGTTCCTTGGTGAAGGAACCGTTGCCTCTAAGGTTGAACTTGATGAAGTTCAACAGGTAGAAGGACCGACACCAATAGTTGAACATGAGTCGGACATGATTAGATCAGATCCGGAGCCCAATGTACCTGCACCATTAAGGCGATCTAGTAGAGTACCGCATCAGTCAGACAGATACTACGGTTTCTTTTTTCGAGACGGTGATCCCATCGAACTTGATGAGAATAATGAGGATCCAATCACCTATATGGATGCAATGCAGAGACCTGATTTCGAGAAATGACTTGAAGCCATGAAATCTGAAATGAAGTCCATGAAGGTCAACGATGTATGGACATTGGTTGACCCACCTGAAGGGGTTAAACCCATTGGGTGTAAATGGGTCTTCAAAAGGAAGAGGGGCACAGACGAAAAGGTGGAGACCTATAAAGCCCGTCTGGTCGTCAAGGGGTATCGTCAATGTTATGGTATTGACTATGACGAGATATTTTTCCCTGTGGCAATGCTCAAATCCATTCGGATAATGCTTGCAATAGCTACCCATCTGGATTATGAGATCTGACAGATGGATATAAAGATAGCTTTCCTGAATGGAGAGCTGACTGAAGAGGTGTATATGATACAACCTGAGGGGTTTACATCCACAGATGAGTCCAAGGTGTGCAAGCTTCAGAGATCCATTTATGGATTGAAGCAAGCTTCTCGGAGTTGGAACATACATTTTGATAAGGTGATCAAAACATATGGCTTCATTAAGAATGGAGAAGAGCCCTGCATCTATAAATGAGCAAATGGTCCAGTTGTGGTATTCCTTGTCTTGTACGTGGATGACATTCTCTTAATCGGAAATGACATCCCCGCACTATAGGGAATAAAAGTTTGGTTGTCATCACAGTTCTCCATGAAGGACTTGGGTGAAGCATCCTATATCCTAGGGATGAAGATCTATAGGGATAGATCTAAAAGGATGCTTGGGTTATCCCAGTCCATGTACATAGACACTGTGCTGAAGAGGTTTAGCATGGAGAATTCTAAGAAGGGCTATCTACCGATAGGCCAAGGAATTTTTCTCTGTAAAAAGGATTGTCCGACAACTCTTGAAGAGAGAGAGCGTATGATTAGAGTCCCATATGCTTCAACCGTGGGATCTATCATATACGCCATGACATGTACAAGACCAGATGTGGCATACTCACTAGGAGTAGTGAGTAGATACCAATCTGATCCTAGAGAAAATCACTGAAAAGTGGTTAAAGCCATCCTTAAGTATTTGAGAAATACTAAGGACCAAAGGTTGGTTTATGACGAGTCAGATCTGAAACTTATGGGGTTCACAGACTCTAGCTTTCAATCTGACCATGATGACAGCAGGAGCATGTCGGGTTATATTTTTACTCTGAATGGTGGAGCCATCTACTGGAAGAGTTTCAAGTAGCATACTGTGGCAGACTCTGTTTGTGAAGTAGAGTACATCGTAGCATCGGATGCCGTGAAGGAAGCTGTGTGGCTGAGAAAATTCATCAACGAGCTCGGAGTAGCACTCTCCCTCGATGGTCCGGTCCTGCTCTACTATGACAGCACTGGTGCCATAGCTTAGGTGAAGGAACCCAAAGCACATCAGTGGATGAAGCACATCGTGCGTCGCTTCCACTTGGTCTGAGAGATCGTGGATCGAGGTGACGTCGACCTTCAGAAGATCGACGGAAAGGAGAACCTGGCTAACCCCTTCACTAAAGCCCTGGCCTTCAGAAGATCGACGGAAAGGAGAACCTGGCTAACCCCTTCACTAAAGCCCTGGCGATAAAGGAGTTCGACAACCACAAGTCGAAGATGGGTATTAGATACTGTGCCGAGTGGCTTTAAGACAAATGGGAGTTGTTGGGAAATATGTCCCAAAAGTCAATCGTCAAGCTGTTGACGGTTGAGCAATCAAGTATTGTAATTGATTTTTTAATAAATAAAATATATTTGGCATCTTCATCATAAGCTTTCATCTTCTAATGAACTCCGTTGTTATGATGAAATCCTTAGGACTATTTAGATTCGATAAAGAGAGGATTTATCGATTAGTCCTTAAAACAGTTCACGACCAAATGATAGGCTGTTAATAAGGACGACAGCTTCTATTGAGCATAGGTCACTGTAGGCCATATGGGTTGGTTGTCCTCTTAACCAAGGAGTGTGGAGACACTGGTATGGCATACAGGTGAGATGTAAGGGTACATCATCATTGAACGTGACCAACTCCAGAGCATTTTGCTGTCGAGAATGTCTTTGATGGGATATAGGTATAAGTGTCCCTTAGACCTGAGATCGCCTCAGTGACTTGCAAGCAACTCACTGTGCTTTGGTACTGGACTAACTGAATTTCTAATTCAGGGATGGAAGACTTCTGGGCACAGTCAAGTACTTGCGAAGTCAGAGTGTGAGCGAGATGGGATTGACCACTCCAAGAGTTAGAGAAGAATAAGTCGCTGTATTTCAATTTAGCAAAACCTTGGCCAGGGTAATCCATCAGATGGATTTGATATTTTGAAATACAATATGGATAACCTGATCAGAGTTGACAGTTAAACTCTGGGTGTTCTATGATCATTTTGATCAAGGGGATGAATTATATGAAAACTATATCCCTATGGGTTCTAAGGATGTTGTTCTACACATTCGACCTATCCGATCGTCGGGTACCATTACTAGATGGTCACTTCGATTGGTATAAAAATTTATTCCTGTACTACTGGCTTAGGTTCGGACCTATGAGGTCACACACATTAGAGTTCATGATCCGATCGGATGGTTGATCAACGATTAAGAATCATTCTAGGGTTAAATGATCAATACGATTGACATTTAACCCAGTGCAAGTATTGTAGGAGGATCGATTAGTAATTTGATTGCTAATTGGCTTAATTTGATTAAGCCAATGGGCTGAGATTAAGTCTAATTAAATATGATTTAATTAGATTTGATTTGGGCTTGATTGGATCAAGTCCAATTGATTTATTGGATAAGCCAAGTGCAAGGAAAAACTAGTCCTAGTTCAACTAGGACTTGGGTCAATCTAATTTCTAATTTGATTAGAAAATTAAATCAGATTTAAATCTAATTTAATCTGATTAAATTAGGTTCTTAATTGGGTTAAGATCAATTTTAATTGGGTTGATCTAATTTTAGTTTGATTTAGTTTGAGAAACCAAATTAAAACAAGTCATAAGATAGAATCCTAGTAAGACTAGGATTCCACCTTGCACCACATAAGCCTTCCCCACGCCCTCTCTCTCCTTCAACGCCAATATCCTCTTATTTTGTGTGACAAAAGCCCTCTCCCAGGTCTCTCCCATGTTCACAAAAGGTCTCCTCTCTTCTTTCTTACATGGAAGGTGGTTTGGATCAAATCAAAAAGGAATAAGTTTGGATTTTGAATTCTATGAGATAGAGTTTTAGAAATCCAAAACTCTTTCAATTTTGCACCAAATTTATTCAAATTTTTTTTGAAATTTTTATGAATTGTAGGGTATATATTGTGTACCCTTTGCTGGTAATCCATATATGAAAATAAGGAGGAGGTGCTCAAGAGTTGGGCGCCCCTTATCTTGCTATGTTTGGATAAGCCTTGACTAGGTATTTGACCTAGACAAGGACTCTATCATATCTCTCTATATAAAATGAGTTTCTTTATAAAATTTTTGAAGAAGATAGATATTTGAGAGACCTTTGATTTATACAAAAATCAAAGAGAAAAACCTTTGGGTCGTGGAGATATAATGGACACAAGTTAGGGTGTCTAGAGAGAGAAACGACAAGAAGAAGAGGGTCTTCTTCTAGGGTTATTTGTTTTCATATCTTTCCTCCCTCCATCTTGAGTTTCCTGAGAGCGTCTCAGATCTGAAACTCTTCCTTCTACTTTCCATCTTTGGAAGAGTCCAAATCAAGAAGGAGGCACCTGATCAACCATCAAAGAAGGATCAGCGCAGTACTAGCATACTATGCTGATTTTCTGAAGCAGGACTTCTGATTGAGATTCATGGGCTTGTGTGGACGACTCCTAGAGGCTGGATGCATGTGCAGCTTGCAACATCATCCTCAAGCCCGGATCAGCGAGGTTAGAATGTCTAACTTGCAAGGTAGTAGATTTGATCTATTATTTAATACATACATTAGATGTAGTATAGAAACATGTTGATATGATCAACATGTAGTTCATGCTATATTTATATATTTTAATTTTTAATTTAATGCTATATAATAATCATATAATAGGATCTTTGATCTAGGGATTCTCTAATTTTAAAAAATAATTTTGATTTATTTTAATCTTCTGCGGTATGATCTTGAAAAAGTTTCAAGATCTAACCCTGAAACCCTAGATCTGGTTCCTACACCAATTTAGTGTCTAAGATAAGTATTTAGACGGTGATTATTTAATTAGTACTATTGTCTGACCTGGTCAATTCTATTTGGTGTCTAAGGAAAGCAACGGGGGGACCTTCAAGCATCTTGACTTACTTGACCATCTTGGGAGATTCAATTTCGTATTATGTTACTTGTTGACTCGAGTTTACCCATGCTGACTAGGTTGGTTAGATATATTGATGTACTGACCTAATTTAATCAGTTGAATGTTAGATCTACTGATTTAGAAAAAATCTAAACCCAAATCTTCTCATTAAATATTAAGTCTAGAGGTCTTCCATTGTTGTAGAGATGCAGGTGCCTTCCTAGCATTGATCGTTCTCGACTGGTTATAATGGTTTGATTGCATTGGGAAGATACAATCACTCTATTAATATTTAGTGTCTCGAGGTAGAGATAGGGTTGGGCTCAATAACTGTTGGTGAGCATCTCAATGATAGCTTTGCATCCGCTGGTGAATGATGGGTCTGACTTAACTAAGAAATGTGCCAATAACTGTTAGGTGAGGCCATAAGACTTGGAGACCAAGCTCATGCATCTTGCTTAGTGAAACAAAGGATAAAGTATGATCCACTAATTGGTTTGTACTCATCAATAACTATTAGATGAGGTGTGTATAGATTAATGAGACCGTAGTACCCACTTGAAATCGATCGCATATAGGTTTTTATTTCTCTACCCGAAGAGTGTGAGAGATTCGAGAAAATAGTGAGAGCCTTTGTTTGTTTTTAAAATCTCTAGAATAAATAATTTTATAAGTACAAAATCCAACTAGAAACTATTCTCTCTATAAATAATCATGTTGATTTCAAAACTCTTAGTTCGAATCCTCAATATAAATAGGTTGATCGACATAAATTACAAAGACTAGCTCTAAAATCTGAGAATTATTCTCAATTCTGAAAAGCTTACTCATATCCTAGACCAGGAAGCACCTGTGTTATCTACTCGCCCATCCGTTGATCAATGAGCTGTACTTGACAAGTAGATGGACGAAGATAATAAGGCGAAGTGCTACATCTTAGCATCCATGTCCAATGATCTTCAGCAACAGCAAGAAGACATGAGGACTACCAGAGAGATATTGGTTCACCTGTAAGAGTTGCATGGTGAACAAAGTCGCACAGCTTGCTTTGAGATCTCTCGAAGATTTTTCATAGTGAAGATGCATGATGGGCAATTTATCAATGATCATTATCTGACAATGATCAAGGACATAGAGAAGCTTCAGAAGCTCGGTATGAACATGGATAAGGAACTGTAGGTGGATCTGATCCTCCAGTCTCTTTCTGATTCATATGGATAGTTCATCATAAACTACCATAAGGATAAGATCGATGCTACTTTATCGAAGTTATTGAATATGCTGATGACTACAGAGGGCACCTTGAAGAGTTCAAGGGGCATAGTTCTAGCTGTGAATCGGGCTTCCTCCAAAAAAAAAAATTCTTTTAAGAAGAAGAAAAAGCCCGCGAAGAAGTAGAAGAATGAAGCCAAGCTTAAGAAATAAGTTCCTAAGAAGGCTGATGATGAAGAAAAATATTTTTATTTAAACATCAAAGGCCATCGAAGGAGGAACTGTCCAGCCTACCCGCCAACTATCAAGAGTAGGAAGAAGGATGGGCCTTCTGTAGGTACATCTAAAATGCTCGTTATTGAAACTAATCTAACGATTTCCTCTTCTTCTAGTTGGGTTCTTTATTCTAGTTCAAGTACTCATTTGTGCACTTCAATGCAGGGTCTTGAAGAAGTTAGGGGGCTGAGAAAAGGTGAGATTACTCTCTGAGTTGGCAATAGAGCAAGAGTTATTGCTGTGGCCGTCAGAACCTATCCTCTGTAACTACCATTAGGACTTAGTTTGCTTTTGAAAGACTATTATTATGTACCTATAGCCAGTAGAAATTTGATTTCTATCTCTGTACTGGTACAGGATAACTATAATTTTTATTTTAATAAAAATATGTGTTTAATTTATTTCAAAAATAAAATTATTGCTTTCTTAATTGACGGTCTTTACCATTTGCATACCGATGCAAGTGTAAACATTAACAAGCAAATAGTGAATGCTATAGGGTCTAAGAGACCTAGAGATAGGATTAGTCAAAAGTATCTATGGCACCTTAGGCTAGGTCATATTGAAGAAGACAGACTCAACAAACTGGAGAAAGATGGTCTTCTTGGACCATTGGCTTTCGAGCCTTATCCAGTCTGTGAATCATATCTTCAAGAAAAAATGGCCAAGCTGCCCCTTGTGGGATAAGGGGAAGGGGCCACTGAGATATTAGTCCTAGTACACACTGATATGTATGGTCCATTCGATGTACAAGCCAGGGGTGGCTATATCTAGTTCATAACTTTTACCGATGATTTTTCACAGTATGGGTTTATGTATTTGATGCACCAAAAGTCTGAAGCCTTTGAAAAATTCATAGAGTTCAGACATGAAGTAGAAAAATAGATCGAAAAATTCATAAAAGTTCTTTGATCAGATCGAGGAGGAAAATACCTTAGTGGAGAATTTTGGGCCTATCTTAAAGATAATGGCATAGTCTCACAATGGACATCTCCAGAGACACCTCAGCTCAATGGGATATCCGAAAGGAAGAATTAGACCCTATTAGATATGGTTCAGTCCATGATGAGCTTCACAGACCTTATTGACTTTTTTTGGAGACATGCGTTGCTTTCTACGATTCATCTTTTGAATCAGATTCCTTCTAAATCTGTTCCTACCACACCATATGAGTTATGGCATGGTATGAAGCCAACTCTTGGGTATCTCAAAATTTGAGGATGTTCGGCCCATGTCAAGTGACAACAGGTGGACAAGTTAGAGGCTAGATCCTTGAGGGCTCATTTTATAGGGTATCTTAAGGAAACTATGGGATACTACTTTTATCTTTCTGAGGATCACAATGTGATTGTGAGCCATCATGTCATCTTCTTGAAAAAAGAGTTTATCTAAGATGGAGATAGTGGGAGAAAAATTAAGCTCGAAGAGAAAGTCTCTAAAGAGCATCGAGTCTAAGAATCTGAACCTAGTAATGAGCCAGTAGATATGATACCTCCTCCACCTCATAGGTCAAGTAGGGTCTCCCATCCTCCTAATATTGAAAATTATGTCCTAAAATCGATCATGTGACGATTGAGTTCATCCTTGTATATGAATTATTGATCAATTGAATAATAATTATTCTGATATTTTTTATCACAAAATGACATCTTTTTTGAACTCTTGTACTATGATGAAGTCCCTAAAACTATGCTAGTATACGATAAAGAGAAGATTTATCGTATAGTTCTTAAACATGTTCGTGACCAAATGATACGTTACTATGGGATAATGATGTTTATCGAGTAGAGATCATTGTGTGCCATATGGATTGGTTGTCCTCTTATCCAAAGAGTGTAGTGACACTGGTATGGCATACAGGTGAGATATAGGGGTACATCATCACTGAACAAGTAACTCACCTGCTGAGCATTCTGCTATCAAGAGCTGCTCGTAAAATATATGGGTATAAATATCTTTCAGACTTAAGATCACCATAGTGACTTACAAGCAACTCACTATGCTTTGGTGTCGGACTACTTAGATTTTTAATGCAGTGACGGAAGGCTACTGGTATAGTCAAGTACTTGCGAAGTCTGTGTGTGGATCAAGATGGGATTGACCCCTTCAAATTTTTGGAGTTGATGTATCACTGTATTTTAATTTAGTAAAGTCTTGGCCAGGATAATCTATGAGATAGATTTGAAAGGTTGAAATATAATGTGGATGAAGCAATCTCGATTGACAGTTAATTTGAGACCATCTTAGAGCATCTAGGGTCAAAAGGATGAATTATGCAATAACCATATATATGGGTTCTGAAATATTTTCTTGCGATAATTTGACTTATCTAGATGTTGAAAATCATTGCTAGATAGTATCTCAATTAGTGCAGAAATTGATTCCTGCACTACCGACTTAGTATTTGAACCTATGGAGTCACGCACACAAGTCAGATAAAGTAGGAAGAAATTGATCTATGCTTATATGTCTAATTTGGAAGTACTTAACTTGATTGAACATATAAGCTAACTTGATTGAGAATTAAGTTATGGGTCAAACAGAATTGAAGAGTTTACTATGTCTAGCTAGCACTACAAATGAGGTTCAGATTCGATGCTGGGGATGAACAGTTTCTAATCTATGATCCATGGAGCATATGAAAGATTAGATTTAAGTGCTAATTAATTTTAAATTAGATCTAAATTAATTAAACTTAAATAGATCTAAAATTTAAGTGAGATGTGGTATAAAAGTCCTAAAGAGTTTGGGATTGATAGCCTTTCGAAATTATTTCAAACTAGCTTCAAATTGGATTTGAATTGGACCTATTTTGGATGAGATATGAGTATTCCTACTTGCATTAAGAATACCCCCTCATGAAGCATGACTAAAATCTGATTTGATGCTTATTTGGGACATTCCAAATAGGTGAGAGATTGGGTGCAAGTTGATTGTCATATGTGATGACAATTATATCTCATATAGGAATCTTTCTTTTATGAGTATTGCATCAATTCAAATCAGATTTAAATTAGGAGTCTTAATCTCATTGGATCATGAGAATCATTTATAAATAGAGAAGATCTCTACTTATGGATGCATAGCAATAGCATAGCAAACAAATCAGATTGAGAGAAGAGAAAAAAGAGAGAGGCGTGAGAAGAGAGAGAGGTCCTATCTTCCCTTTGGCCTCACCCCTTGTTGCCACCCCTCTTCCTTTGGGTGTGGGATCTCTTTGGGTATCCCACTAGCACATCTCATCCCTTGATTGATTGAGTTGCTAAGCCAATTGGATTGAAGTTCATCCAGCTTTCCTACGGCGTCTGACGTGCATGCGAAGTAGAGGGTCTGCACATCCAAGCCTCCACGAAGGTTTATATCAGATAATTTGAGATTTGATCTCTGATTCTACTACATTTTAAGTAAGAATTTGATCATTAAATAAGTAAAATATTAAAAAAAATTTAGATGCAACCTGGATATCCTGGAGGGAAACTGTTTCCCTTCCCTTCAACTAGTATCAGAGCAGGTTTGAAATATATATATATAAAATAATTTTTTTTAAAATTATTTACATAAGATATAATTAATATTTTTTGTAAGATATTAAATCTCATTTAAATTTATTTATATAAAATTTTTAATCTAATTTTGATTGGATTAGAGGTGCCTAATTAATAGTTGATTGAGGTTGTTATAAATCTGTTATAACAGAATTCTACTGTTGCTGAATTTTTTATAAAAAATAATATGAATTAAAATTTATTTTAAATTTATTTTAATAAAATTTTAATATTATTATTTTTTTTATAAAGTAAAATTTATTTTAGATTTAAATTAGATTTATTTCGATGAATATTTAGATCTGAATCCTATCATAATTTAGCACTGTGCGAAAATAGATTTTACCAAAAATTAATTCTTTATGTATTCATATTTGTATCTAATTAATTTTTTATTTGATATTAAATTTAAAATTGATATTTTATAATTAGTATAAAATATATTTCAGATTTGATATGATATATATGATACATCAAATCTAATTGAATTAGATGAAGAACATAATTGATAAGATCAAGGATATGTTCATAACATAAAATAGTTTTGTCAATAATTGTATGTTGATATAATTATATATAAAATTATATTTTAAATCTTAGTAGCCTAGTACTCAGATTGATGAGATCACCAGACCATCCGATCATAAAAGATTGAAGAGATTAATCTCTCTTTTGCCTATTCGATTGGTTCTCTTATGACGTGTAGGGGTGTCATTGTGATCCAGTTTCATAAAGAAGACAAGCGAATAAATTTTTATATATTATTTTGATCATAAATATATTTAGATTAAATCTAGAATAATTTATGATTTATTATAATAGAATAAAATTTAAATATAAAATTATTTTAGATCTAAATTATATGTTGCATATGATGTAATTGATATTGATTTAAAAGTTATCATAATACATGAGATGTATGAATGAAGTTTAGATCATACCTATATATGTTTAATTATTAAACATATTATAAAAATTATTTTTTTGTATTGAAACATATGGTATACTTCACTTGAAACCCTTGTAGAATAGTTCTACAAACTGAAACATACATTTCATATACTTAATTTTGAATTAAATTTGAATGATCTAGATTTAAGAATTGAAGATCATTAAGATGCCACATAATATGATGGGCAATGGGTTAGCATGAATCAGATCCTTCTAATGGGTTAGGCCTAAGGTTAGAAACACATATGGATCAAGTAGAGAAATTAATTAAATCTATCTAGTATTGAATTAGATTAGATCAGTATTTCTCTAAATCAATCTCAATAGTTAAAGTTTGATCAAGTCCATGTGTTTGATCCTAATAAATAAACCATGATCATGGCTCCATGGTTGAGCCCGAATCTTCTAGTGTGCCCAATCAAAACTAATTAACCAGTTGGTGTCTAAGGTAAGTTTGGCAGATTCGATCAAATGGTCTTTAATTGGAAGTTATTCACCTAGATACGTCTACGGTGAGTTAAAAACAGATCCCTCCTGCTGATCTCACTTATTTGGCCAACATGGTAGATTATATTTTAATTAGATCACTAGTTGATTCATGCAGACCCATGCCATTAAGGTGAATCAGTGTGACTAATTTAGGTGTCTTTAGATCAGTTTTGTTGCTCCTTAGATTGATTTTGATGATTACAAAGCAGTTGAAGGGGTATTAATATTTCTCACTTGAAAAAGTCTTATTGCTCTTCAGGGGCAAAATTGTAATTTTACCAAAACCCTGATTTGATAGTATCAAATGATAGAACAAAAGATTTGTGATCCAATGGTGAAAATTTTATTAATTTTGGACTTGTATTTTGAAAGATATGCATGATTGAAAATCATGAGTCGACTCATGAGTCGACTCATAGCACATGAGATGACTGGCATGCTGAAATTCCTGGCCGGCACAGACTTGGCACTCCCTGTGAGTCGACCCAATGAGTCGACCCCCAAGGCATGAGTCGACTCATGAGTCGACCTCTGCGGGTCTTTTTATTAGTTTTACAGAACCATGGATTTCGTTCACTTCTATGACGATTTTCCACAGAGGTCGACCCATGAGTCGACTCCCAGGCATGAGTCGACTCATGAGTCGACCCCTGTGATGGGATTTTTTTGCAACGGCTAGTTTTTAACCCATTTTAAGTGCTTTTAATGCTCATTTATTGTGGTCTAACGGTTCTTTTTCAGCCTAGAATATTTTTCACTATTTCTTAAAGCTATAAAAGGGATAAAAACGTGAAAATCAACAAGCAGAACAAAAAGAAGAAAAAGAGAGGATTCAAAGAGAGAGATTTTGAAAAAGGGATTTCAAGCCAATGTTTCAGCCCTAAGCAAGAGCTCATTCAAATCTTTCAAGAAGCCTTTGATCCAAGCTCACCAACTCCTCAAGTGCACATTCTAGTCTCCAACCACCTTGAGAAAATCAAAAAGGATCTTCTTCTTCTTGAGTAAAGAGTATTTAAAGTCTTATACGCTCATTAAAGGAGCTTTCTTGTGCTATTCATTGTTATACTTTGTTTGTGTTATTGTTTCTGTTTTGGAAGGGTTCCAAAATAAGGGAAGGTTGATCCGAACCTAGAATCGGAGTGTATAGGATTGGCTTGTATCCGAAAAATAAGTGGACTAGCTTGGGATAGCTAGAGTCAGAGTTTCTGATGTTTGTATTCGGGTTGAATACAAGATTAGTGGATTGGAATTCCCAAGTAGGAGCTTGGAGAGTGGATGTAGGTGCAAGGTTGGCACCGAACCACTATAAATTCTTTTGTTTGGTGTGTATCTAATTGCTCTTCTTTATCTCTTCATTATTCTCTTACATTCTTGCTATTGCTATTAGCCTTGAATTAATTTTACTCACTCTATCTATTTAGCTTTGTCAAACATTTCTCATAAGTCATAAGTTAAGCTTAAAATTTTTAGAAACCCTATTCACCCCCCCCTCTTGGGTTGCATAGCTGGGCAACAAGTGGTATCAGAGCCCGGTGCTCTAGCCCTTCTTTGATCTAAACAATCAAAGAGCAAAAGATCTATGGCAACTCATGTCGGCACTTCTCTAGCCGAGGGGCAATCCACCAACCGACCTCCACTTTTCAATGGGTCTAATTACACCTAATGGAAAGCTCGGATGAAAATATTTATTCAAGCACTTGACTATGATATGTAGAGTATCATAGTGAACGGTCCTCACACACCCACTAAAATTATAGATGGTAAGGAATCAACCAAACCCGAGAAAGAATGGGATGAGGTTGATAAGAAGATGGCCCAATTAAATGCTAAAGCTATGAATGTTCTTTATTGTGTTCTTGATGCAAATAAATTTAATCGTATTTCTACTTGCTCATCTGCTAAAGAAATATGGGATAGGTTAGAAGTAACCCATGAGGGAACCAATCAAGTAAAGGAGTCTAAAATCAACATGCTTGTGCATAAATATGAATTGTTTAAAATGGAGCATGATGAGTCCATAACCGAAATATTTACTCGCTTTACTGATATTATCAATGGTTTAAAGAGTCTTGGTAAGTCCTATACTAACAGTGAGCTTGTAAGAAAGATTCTCATATCCCTACCAAGAACTTGGGAAGCCAAAGTGGCTGCCATCCAAGAAGCTAAGGACTTGAACATTCTACCCTTGGAAGAGCTTCTAGGATCATTGATGACTCATGAGCTGAGCATGAAGCAACATCAAGAGGAAGAAGTCAAAAAGAAAAGAACCATTGCCCTCAAATCCACAGCTCCACCAGATGAAGAAACTGATGACACTGAAGATGAAGAACAGGATGAAGAGATGGCACTCATTACCCGAAGATTCAAGAAATTTTTGAGAAAAAAGAAACAGGGGATGAAGAAGAGGCCATTCACAAAAGGAGAACAGAGCAAAGAAAAAGAGAAAGACCAACCCCTTATCTGCTACGAATGCAAGAAGCTGGAACACTTCAAATCTGAATGCCCACAACTGAAGAAAGATCCCAAGAAGTACAAGAAGAAGGCCATGATGGCCACTTGGAGTGCGAGTGATGACTCAAGCTCCGATGAGGAAAACTCAACCGAACAAGCCAACCTGTGCCTTATGGCACACGTGTTGCCCAGCTATGCAACCCAAGAGGGGGGGTGAATTGGGTTTTAAAAAATTTAAGCTTAACTAATTACTTATGAAAAGTATTTGTTAAAAACTTGATGAATGAGGAGAAAGACTTTAGTTAAAGATTAATTACCTAAAGCAAGAATGCAAGGATATAATAAAGAAATAAAGAGAAACAATAAAGCACACCACAAACACAAGGATTTATAGTGGTTCGGTGCCAACTTTGCACCTACATCCACTCCCCAAGCTCCTACTTGGGAATTCCAATCCACTATACTTGTATTCAACCCGAATACAAACGTCGGAAACTCCGACACTAGCTATCCCAAGCTAGTCCACTTATTTTTCGGGTACAAGCCAACCCAAAACACTCCGATTTCAGGTTCGGATCAACCTTCCCTTGTTTTGAAAACCCTCCAAAAATAAGAACAATTACTCACAAAGAGTAAGACAGTTTAGAGCACAAATAAGTACAAGAATAGCTCCTTAAATGAGCGAATATAACATTAAATATACTTTACTCAAATGAAGAAGCCCCTTTTGGATTTTCTCAAGGTGGATGAAGAGTTGAATGAATGCTTGAGGAGAAGGTGAACTTTGATTGAAGACTTCTTGAAGGCTTTGAAAGAGCTCTTGATCAAGGTTGAAAAGTTGGCTTGAAAAACCCTCTCTTTGAATGCTCTTGAATGCCCTTTTGAACGCTCTTGCTTTTCTCTTTCAAAATCTCTCGTATGTCTTTTGTGTATATTGTAGATCTCTTGTATCTCTCGTGTATATTGTAGATCTCTTGTATCTCTCGTGTATATTGTAGATCTCTTGTATCTCTCGTGTATATTGTAGATCCCCTTTTGTTTTTCACCTTTTGAAACCTTTTATAGCTTAAAGAAACAAGGGAAAATATTTTAGGCAGAAAAAGAGCCGTTAGAGCATTTTAAGGGAGCATTAAAGGCAACTAAAATGGGCAAAAAACTAGCCGTTGTGGATAATTTCCATCGCAGGGGTCGACTCATGAGTCGACTCATTCTTCAGGGGTCGACTCATGAGTCGACCTCTGTTGCAAAGACCAGAGATTTGGGTTTCTGGATATTTTGGCTCAAAATAGTAGAAGTCGACTCATGAGTCGACTCATACCTTGTGGGTCGACTCATGAGTCGACTCACAGGTCATGCCAAGCCAAAAAACCAGCGTGCCAAGGGAAATTTTAGCGTGCCAAGCAGCTCATTGTGCCATGAGTTGACTCATGAGTCAACTCATGCACTTCAAACATTCATAACTTCAAAAATATAAGTCCAAAAATAATGAATTTTCACCAATAGATTACAAATCATTTGTTCTACCAAATGATACTATCAAATCAGGATTTTAGTAAAATTATTATTTTGCCCCTGAAGAGCATAAAGACTTTTTCAAATAAAAATATTTGTATCCCTTCAATCTGCTTTGTAATCATCAAAATTAATCTAGGAGCAACAATCTCTCCCTTTTTGATGATGACAAAATACTTGAACAAAAGCATTTATGTGAATGCATTATAGATTTATATGCTTGAAAAGAGTATGATTCTTTTGGCATGTGAGATAAATGATCATATGCAAGAATAGTTTACCCATTTGCTTAAAGATTTGAAGATATGCTCATTGGATTATGTGATTTTGGTGTTAGAGCAGAAAACTTATTTTTGTTATCAGATCAAGCTGTATTTTGAAAATTTGCTCATTCTCATTTGATTTTAGTTTTAGCATCAGAGCAAAAAATAATTATGTGTGCCAAAGCATGTTTAAGAGTTGATTTGGAAAGTGTATTAGATCATTTTGAGTTTAAGATGTATCAGAGCAAGAGAAAAATAAATTTTGCAATGTATCAGAGCAAGAAAAATAATTTTACATTGTTATCAGAAAAAAAATTTACAATGTATCAGAGCAAGTTAAAAATTTTAAGATGTATCAGAGTAAGTTAAATTTCTTAAGATGTATCAAGGCAAGTTGAATTTCTTAAGATGTATCAAGGTAAATAAAATTTCAAAAGATGTATCAGAGCAAGTTGGAATTTTTAAGTATATCAGAGCATATTTAAATTTTTAAAGCAA